>NW_011888792.1:8876549-8877493 GCF_000151845.1 Pteropus vampyrus | reverse complement strand
GGGATTGGAGAATTGTGGCAAGAGCTTGCTTATCCGATGAGGATTTTTTATTATGGGATACTTCTTTTAGAGAGCATTGTGAAAGGACTGCTAAATTAAACAGGGGAGCCAATAATGGAATTACTTATGATATGCTTGCTGGCGAGGGTCCATATAAAGAAAATGTAAACCAATTGACTTATCCTGCTGGCGCTTATGCCCAGATCAATACTGCGGCTAAAGAAGCTTGGAAATCCCTACCTTATGGTAACAGAAAGACTGAAGAATTATCTAAGATTAGGCAAGGACCCGATGAGCCTTTTCGAGATTTTGTTGATAGATTGTTGAATGCAGCCGGTTGGCTTATCAGTGATCCCGAGGCCGAAACTATTCTAGTAAAACAATTAGCTTATGAGAATGCTAATTCTGCTTGTCAGGCTGCAATTAGACCTTTTAAAAAGAAAGGGGATCTTGGAGATTACATCCGACTTTGCTCGGATATTGGGCCTTCTTATACCCAAGGAATAGCCATTGCTGCAGCACTGCAAGGAAAATCTATTAAGCAAGTATTAACAGGTCAAGCAAAATATGGGAAAGGGAGAGGGATTAATGCTGGTGTGTGCTTTGGATGTGGTGTGTGCTTTGGATGTGGCAAATCTGGCCATCAGATTCGACAGTGTCTCACTAGGGGCAATATCCCAAGGGTGCCTGGAATGTGTCCGAAATGTGGAAAAGGAAAGCATTGGGCACGAGATTGTAAGTCTAAAACCAATGTGGCGGGCCAATCTATTCAGAGAAACGGATGGAGGGGCCTGCCCAGGGCCCCTGCACAATGTTACGGGGCAATGCAAACTTTCATCACTCAGCAGGGAAATCCCCAGGGAGGTCTGTTACAGAACTCTTCCGGGCAACCTCAGCTCAGTTCCTCCACCTACGCAGTCTTAACCCCTGAAAGGGGAATTCAA
>NW_011888792.1:8866639-8872743 GCF_000151845.1 Pteropus vampyrus | reverse complement strand
CATTTTCTGGATTCATTTTTGCTTCTGCTTTGACTGGTGAAGCTACTAAACATGTTATTAATCACTACTTATGCTGCTTTGCAGCTATTGGATGTCCTCAAATTCTTAAAACAGACAACGGCTCTGGTTATATTAGTGCCGCTTTTAAAACATTTTGTTCTCAGTTACATATTGAACATAAAACTGGTATTCCTTACAACTCACAAGGTCAAGGCATTGTGGAACGTGCCCATGGCTCTCTAAATACTCAACTTGAGAAAATAAAAAAGGGGGAGTTATACCCCTATTCTCCACAAAATTATTTAAATCATGCCTTATTCATTTTAAATTTTTTAAATTTGGATGCCAAAGGGCACTCTGCAGCTGAGCGCTTATGGCATCCCACTACTACTTCTAATTATGCCACTGTAAGATGGAAAGATCTGTTAACTGGACAATGGAATGGATCAGATCCTGTATTAATATGGGGACGAGGGCATGTTTGTGTTTTTCTGCAGGGAGCTGACGGAGCATGCTGGTTGCCTGAACGACTAGTGCGGCATGTCGAAAATGAACATCGAGATTATGCTTCTGATGGGAATACTGATAATCCAACAGTTTATGCCGCAGTGCATTGGGCTTACATCCCAGAACCTCCAGTACTACATCCGACTGTTTGGTCTGGGCCACAGATCCAGGTTTTTTCTAATAACTCTAGACTTTTAGGATTGCCATTAGCCATGGAACAGCAATATGTATATGATAATTTTAATTTTTCAGGATCAGCAATAGGACTACCTATTTGTTTTCTATTCAATTCTACTTCCCAACCTGGGTGTTTGAATATCACGGAGCAGCCTTGGCCTAAGAAAGGAGGGGCTGTTATGCTTGGGGCTCCTGATGGCGAAGCTGTAAGCAACAATGATACGATCCCGTTTGAACTTTGTCACTTGAAGAAGCATGTGCAAAAAGATTCAGTATGGTGGCATCGTTGTCATCAAGAGAATGTCACTGTGTACCGGGTAACAGGATTTAATGAGACTGTTTGGGACTTCTCTCGGCCTTATGACACTGGGACTGCTTTATCTGCTGGACTCTGGAAAACGAGCTCTGGCGCTGGGAGAATCATATTGGGAAACTGGCTGCTGGACTTGTGACAATGAGTATTAGCATGACTAATGAATCTCGGACCAATTCACACAGTAGTGGTTCAGGAGAAAGATTCTTAAATGCCCTTAGGACTTGTGTTAATGTCCCATATATATTATTGTTAGGAAATTTCAATATTACCGTAGATAATAATACTAATCAATTTAATGTATCTTGTAATAATTGTCAGCTGTCTAATTGTGTTACTCCTGTTAACACTTCTGTTCTCGTGCTTAGACAACTGCCATTTATAATGGTTCCTGTTAACTTTACAGGCCCTTGGTTTGATGAATATGGGTTACAGGTTTTACAAGAGATTAACATGGCATTAGGAAGATCTAAAAGGGCTGTGGCTGTTGTTGTGGCAGGTATTCTTGCGGTTGTCGCCTTGGTGGTTACGGCCGCCACTGCTGCCATATCCTTGTCTAACTCTGTGCAAATTGCAACATTTGTTAATGATCTGACAAAAAATGTTTCATTAGCTATGGGATCTCAAGAAAGTATTGATGAAGAAATTGAACATAAATTAGATGCACTATATGAAACAGTAAACTTTTTGGGAGAAGTTCAAGCCTTAAAATTGTCCTCCTGCTTGCGTTGCCATGTACAATATCGATGGATTTGTGTAACTCCAAAAAGGTATAATAGTACCACCCATCCTTGGGATAAGATAAAAAATCATTTACAAGGGATCTGGCATAGTGCTAATATGTCATTAGATTTAGTTCAATTACATCGAGACATTTTAGCCTTAAAAGAAGCTCCCGAACTACAAATAAATACTGATCAAACTGCAAGAATTTATAAAGGGTTTAAAAGGTTTAGTCCCTACTTGGGGACCATTTACTCATTTATTAGGATCTATTATCGTTCTAGCCTGTTTCATGTTAGTCATCTTGTGTTTATTGCCATATCTGTTGAAATGCGCAATACGAGCAGTGCGAGATGTTGGTTCTGAGATACATGGAATAAAATTTAAAAATAAAAATGCCCCAATATAGTGGCTGGTAGTCAAAGATGGGTAAGGACTTCTTGGAAACTGGACAATCTAAGACAGGGCATGTATGGTGGAATACATGTTCCGATGACGGGTAAGCTCCATGTTTCGCAAGAAGCCACTTAAGACAGGCACAGTCTACTATAAAGTAAAAAAGGGGGAATTGTAGGGAGCTAAAGGGTTAAGTGAAGCTCCCAAAATTCAAAGGAGTGCATGGATTATCTCTGGAGGCCTGCTTGCATATAAAAGGGAAAAAGCTGGTTCTGAGGAATTCCAGGAGGAAGAAGATTAAGATTAGAAACAGGAAGTACGAAGGGAGTTTCGATTGTACCTTGATCTTCAAGATGTTACTTTAACTATGTTATCTTGGGATACACAAAGGAACAGAATATGTATAAAAAGGGGCCTAAGAAATAAACTCGGAGAGATAATTTGAGATCTGTTCTCCTTCCTGCACCCTGTCTGTCTTCTCTTTATTCTCAGTCCCCACTCTCCCATTCAGGTACCTGGTTTGACTTGGTCGGCTGGTTTCCAACAAGCAACTTTTGTTCTGCATATCCTCCTTGGCCTGATATTTTCTAATAAATACATTTCACTCTGAAACTTTTCCAACCTAATCCTTTTTCCTTCCTCCTCTCCTATCCCAGGTATCAGAACTGTGTTGTAGTTTGAAGAATCTCCTGTCTTCTGCTTGCCACGCCTTTATCCTTCATAGGTGTTTCCTAGTTACTTTCATGACTAATCCTATCTTGTCATCTGGACTTCAGAGGACCTGAACCGACACGGCTGGCAATTGTTTAATAGCTCAGCTCAAAAGTAACCTTCTCACAGAATTTCTCAATTCTGTAGTATTCAGTTTCTAGTCAGTTCCTATCTCATTCTCGTCCTATTTATTTTCATAGAATTTATCATTGTACCTTTTAATTTTTTAAACTTTTTGTATGTTAGTAAATAACAGATATTTGAACATTTTACCTCAAAATGCTTTAGTTTGCATCTTTAAAAAGGAGAACATTTTCATAGATGGACAAAAGGTTATTAGAATGCCTGACGAAATTGTAATTTCTTTGTCATCTAATTCCTTGTGCATATTCAAATTTCAATTGTCTCCATAATGCCTTTTACAGCTGCTTTGTCTAAACTAGTATCTAATCTAGAGCAAGACATTCTATCTGGTTGTAGTGTCTTTTAAGTCTCCTTTAATCTAGGTTCCTCCTTTTTAAAGTCTTTTTCTCATGCACTGACTTATTGAAGAGAATGGACCGTTGTCCTATAGAATGTGTTAGTTTCTGAATTTATCTGATTGTTTCCTTATGGCGCTTTTTTTTTTTTTTTTTGACAGTGTTTTCTTTTTATCTCCTATATTTCCTCTAAGTGGGCAAGTATATGTTAAGGTTTAATTAAAGTTAAACATTCTTGACTAAAAGATGTAAGAGGCTAGGTATTTTACATTGAATTATCTGGTAATACTCCAACTGGTAATGCTAATTTAGACCATTAGATTAGGCTGGTGACTACCTGTGGTAAAATTACATTTTCTCCCTTGAAACCAGAAAGCCATCTGTGTGGTGTTACTTTGGAAATATATGAAGGTACAGTTCTCCATCACGAATTGATGATCCTACCATTTTATGCGGTTATCTTACTTCTAATCCCATACTTTTGTGTGCTTGTTTACTTTGCTTAATTTAGTATTTGCCATACAGAGATATTTTATTTTCATACGTAAAATCTGTCAATATTTTCTTATTGTATCAGTCTTCTGGGGTTGCCATAACAAAATACCACAGACTGGGTGGCATAAACAATAGGAATTTATTTACAGTTATGGAGATTAGAAGTTGAAGATCAAGGTGCCAGCAGGATTGGTTTCTCTGGAAGCTTCCCTCCTTTGCTTGCAGATGGCTACCTTCTTGCTACATCCTCATATGACCTTTCCTCTGTGTGAACACATCCCTTGATATTTCTACCCCTTCTTTTATGTACACAGGTCCCGCTGGATTAGGGCCCCACCCTTATGACCTCATTAAACTTAATTACCTCATTAAAGGCCATATTTCCAATGCAGTCACATTGGGACTTAGGGCTTCAACATATGAATTTTGGGGAGACACAATTCAGTCCATAACACTTATATAGCATCTGGCTTTTGTGTTATATTTAGACAGGACTTTACAATTAACTTATATAAACTTTCAAATTGTCCTCAAACTCTCTTGTACTACTTTTTGACTTCATTTTTTTTTTTTTATTTGAATCATCCATCTACTTGAAATGTATTCTAGTGTCAAGTATGTGGTATGGAACCACTTTTATCTTTTATCATAATGTCTACACAATGACTTATCTCTTAGGGAAGAAACAATGAACTAGATGTAGTTTTGCCATAGACTAGATTAAACCTTTTAATACCAGAAAGGGAATCATAATTACAGAAATATGACTTATAATAATAACACTGAAAAGAAAGCTACAGAATATGTCCTAGACATAAAGCAATAGGAAAAACAAATTCAATAAGATACATGTAAAAGCAGTGGTTGGAGAAAAAGAAAATAAACTTCCGGTTTGGAACAGGTCAAGGTCACAGTGCACAGTGTACCTTGAGTTTTAGCACAGGAATTAGCTCTTCAAAAATTTTTAAAACTCACCCATACATGTGAATGGGCTGGATGCTTTCTTATTTTGTGGTATAAAACTTTGGCATCATTTTTCAGTTCTATCTATAGTTATTGACCTAATTCAGTTTTCTGGTCTTTTTTGACTCCTTATCTTTGTTTTCCTTGAAGAAAGACTACTTCATTCTGACATTAATATTTATTGGCAGTATTTTAATAATTTTAAAGTATTTTAGTAATTTTAAAACCTCCCTTTTAAATTGACCTTATTAATGGCAATATTCCCTTTCTTGTTACACATCCATAAATGTCAGTTTTATTGGTACTGCCAAGAAGCAGCTTATTATTTATTATATTAAGGGACTATCTTACCAATTTATTATTTTAACAGTTTAGAATTTGTGTTCTAATTCTTTTGTTATCCTTCTCTTTAGTAATTTCTAATTTCAATTAGTTTATTTTATTCTTCATTTCTAACTACTTCAAGTAAATGCTTGGTTTTTTTTTCATTCTTATTTAATAATTAAAAAATTTCTTCTGTAACTTGCTCTACGCTTTATAATTTTAAGTGTTTTGTCATTACATTCTAGAGTGTACGGATGATCCCTAAAATGTTTCAATTTAGGATTTTCAGATTTTATGGTGTGAAAATGCGTTCAGTAGAAACTGTACTTCACATTTTTAACCTTTTCCAGTGTAGTGATAAGCAGTATTATACTGGAGTAGGTAGTAGTAGAAAGCTGAAGCTCTTAGTCAACTACACAATCATGAAGGTAACCAACCATACTCTATAGACTACTTCGTTGCCAGTGTTCTTTGGATATTGTGTTCCAAGCACACTTAAGGTAGGGTAGGCTAAGCTATGGTGGTCGATAGGTTACACGTATTAAATATATTTTCGACTGAACATTTTCAACTTACCATGGGTTTACAAAGATGCAACCCCATCACAAGTTGAGAATTACCTGTAATTGCAATTTTACTTTCCTTTTAAATTCAAAGAAATTAAAAAGTTACTTTAAAATGTAAAGTTTTCTACTATATTTTAGTTATATTTTTAGCTTTATTCGATCATACTATCTTTAATTGTCCAAATTTAGCTTTTTCTAGGCAATCTTCAAGACTCTCCTCTACCCTGCCTGTTCACTCCCTTCTCTAAACCTTTATTTATATCACTTTATACATACGCCATAGTTTTAATATATCTTTCCCCTTTGCCTGCTAGACCTTCACCCACAAGCTATTCTCTTGAGATTTGCTGCTTAGTTCAGTACTTTGTGAGTTTTCATAGGATTCCATCCAATGAGAAAATATTTATTGAGCGCCTAATACACTAGACATTGTATTAGACACTAGGAAGA
>NW_011888792.1:8864439-8865794 GCF_000151845.1 Pteropus vampyrus | reverse complement strand
TATAGACTACTTCGTTGCCAGTGTTCTTTGGATATTGTGTTCCAAGCACACTTAAGGTAGGGTAGGCTAAGCTATGGTGGTCCATAGGTTACACGTATTAAATATATTTTCGACTGAACATTTTCAACTTACCATGGGTTTACAAAGATGCAACCCCATCACAAGTTGAGAATTATCTGTAATTGCAATTTTACTTTCCTTTTAAATTCAAAGAATTAAAAAGTTACTTTAAAATGTAAAGTTTTCTACTATACTTTAGTTATATTTTTAGCTTTATTCGATCATACTATCTTTAATTGTCCAAATTTAGCTTTTTCTAGGCAATCTTCAAGACTTTCCTCTACCCTGCCTGTTCACTCCCTTCTCTAAACCTTTATTTATGTCACTTTATACATACGCCATAGTTTTAATATATCTTTCCCCTTTGCCTGCTAGACCTTCACCCACAAGCTATTCTCTTTGAGATTTGCTGCTTAGTTCATTCAGTACTTTGTGAGTTTTCATAGGATTCCATCCAATGAGAAAATATTTATTGAGCGCCTAATACACTAGACATTGTATTAGACACTAGGAAGAGCATCTTAAATGAAAGATATAATCCTGGCCTTCAAGAAATTCAGCCTAATAGGAGATGAACAAGTAAACATTAAATACCAAGTGGGCTTCAAGAGACTTGGTTTGGTAACGGAGATAACATCATGTGTATAAGCAGCTTACAAAACTAGAAAATGAAGGACAAAACCGAACAAAGCCGTTTAAAGGAGGACGAGGGACGAAGGGCGGTTTAGGTACAACTACGCCTTAAATAGGCTAAAATCCAACGCAGTTATTCAAGTATCTATAATTCATAGCACCTGCCTCAGCATCACTAGGAGAGTTTGTAAGAAGGAAAATACATAAATTCACATCTACTGGCATCAGAATGGGGGGAAAGGATATTTAAATCTGCGTTTTAAACAAACTTCTAATGTATTTAGGCTACCCAAGTTTTTAGAATACAGAGGAACTAAATTTCACAGACCTCCTCCCTCAGCTACTCCCTTATTCTAGCCAAAGAGAGCCTGCGGAGTCTCTTTTCTTCCCTCTTTTCCTTTCTCTCAGCACTGTCCATCTTGTTTCGGGACCCTAGCCAACAGCCCGTAGGCCTTCTCACCGCAAGGGGGGTCCAACAACTCTTCCCCAACAGCCACGCAGGGACTCTGATCTTCGCTTCGCAAAGGATTCGGGGAAAAAGCAACGGGCCAATCGAAAGCGCGAGTGGGGCAGCAGGAGCTGCCGGCAGAGAGGTTTCTTTGATTGACGCAAAATATGCCCAATAAGAGCAGAGGACTAGGGACACTTCCGCCTCAATGGGC
>NW_011888792.1:8862130-8863744 GCF_000151845.1 Pteropus vampyrus | reverse complement strand
GTATAAGCAGCTTACAAAACTAGAAAATGAAGGACAAAACCGAACAAAGCCGTTTAAAGGAGGACGAGGGACGAAGGGCGGTTTAGGTACAACTATGCCTTAAATAGGCTAAAATCCAACGCAGTTATTATTCAAGTATCTATAATTCATAGCACCTGCCTCAGCATCATAGGAGAGTTTGTAAGAAGGAAAATACATAAATTCACATCTACTGGCATCAGAATGGGGGGAAAGGATATTTAAATCTGCGTTTTAAACAAACTTGTAATGTATTTAGGCTACCCAAGTTTTTAGAATACAGAGGGAACTAAATTTCACAGACCTCCTCCCTCAGCTACTCTCTTATTCTAGCCAAAAAGAGCCTGCGGAGTCTCTTTTCTTCCCTCTTTTCCTTTCTCTCAGCACTGTCCATCTTGTTTCGGGACCCTAACCAACAGCCCGTAGGCCTTGTCACCGCAAGGGAGGTCCAACAACTCTTTCCCAACAGCCACGCAGGGACTCTGATCTTCGCTTCGCAAAGGATTCGGGGAAAAAGCAACGGGCCAATCGAAAGCGCGAGTGGGGCAGCAGGCGATGCCGGCAAGAGGTTTCTTTGATTGACGCGAAATATGCCCAATAAGAGCAGAGGACTAGGGACACTTCCGCCTCAATGGGCAGGACATTAGCAATTTCAACCAATCCAGCCCGGAAGCATCGACATTGTGGGAGGTCCTTGAAGCCGCTGAGGTCGTTGGTCTGTTGAACGGCTTGTGGAAGTCTTGCTGCCTTGTGTAGGGGTTAAAGTCGTTCTTGAGAGGAACGTCTCTGTCCGAAGAGAAAATGAGTTTAGCTCTGAGGTCGGTAATGAGGTGGCAATGCTGTCCACACCCACAGCGGTCCCCAGGGCGGGTATGAGTGGAAGGGAGGCAGTTTGGCGCCGAGGCGAGGAAAGGGTTGCAATTTGGGACGAGGGAAAGGAACTTCGGACAACCTCCCCGGGTCCGGACCCCAAGCCTACGGGCCCAGGTGTGCCGCAGGTGATGAGTTCCGTGCATTTCTGCTGAGGTAATCAATCATACCCGTCAGCGCGTTGGGCTGTGGACCGCCAAAAAGATGGGCTGTTTTAGTTGCACGGAGACAGTGAAATATCGCGAGTTTTATCTCGCGGTGTTACTGCGAGAAATCAGGCCATGGAGCATCCTTTGGTTCAGTTCCTCCTTCCCGTTCTACGGCCCCACCTGAGCAGCACTGCTCCTGACGTACTATAAATTTTGGAAATAACACAAGCGCCATGCTCTTCTCTCGGGGCTCTGCTTTACGGTATACCTGGAGACCCAAATTACCTAAATTTCTTGAGTTTCTTTGCCTCTCATTCAGTTCCAACCTCTAATCCTTGGTCTCTTGCCCTTCCGCCCCCCACCCCCTATCCCTGCCTCAGCTAGATGACTTACCTTAAAAATAACTATGTAGTTACACCACTGTAAAAAAAGTGCCGTGTTCTGCTACAGGATAATCGTGGTATCCTTGGATGGGGTCAGTTGTCGGTTGGTTGACTTGGCCATTCGGAATCGTGGGGAGACTGACCCCGGGAATGTCCAAGCCTGTGTGAAGTGAAAGCTCTTTCCCAGCTTTCTC
>NW_011888792.1:8845306-8861800 GCF_000151845.1 Pteropus vampyrus | reverse complement strand
TTGGTGTTTAATAGTCATGATATGTTTAGACTCAGTATTTTGGCTGATTTATTAATATCAATGGAAGAAATTATAAAGTGCCAAACTTAGAAATGAATAATCTAAAAACATTTTTAGCCTACAATTCCAAAATACTTTGTAAGTAAATTGATAAATGATGGGGGTTTTTTGGTAGTAATTTTGATAATTATAAGCAATATCAAAAGTAATGAATTTTGATAATTATAAGCAATATCAAAAGTTATGAATTTTAAAAAACACTTCATGTAGTAGAATGATGTGAATAATAAGTATGGATTCTTTGTTTTTTGTTGGCGTTTCTGATGTAATGTTTCATATTAACAGTTCTTCCACGGTAATATTAGTGGGAATAAATGCAAAACTAGGTGGAAGGAAAATTAGGTCCTCACTTTTTTTTTAACAACCTGTAAGACTGTTCAGTTTGGGGAAGTGCAAATTTATAGTACCTTAAATTGCAATAAGCAGGGCTTTAGCTCATGTGAGAAAAATTTCTGTATCTTTCTCAAAATACTTAAATTTAGAAAATTATTCATTGGCTAACTTTTTTGACTGCATTTTTGAAATCTTAGTTTAATCGTCTAGAGGCATAGGAGAATAGGATTTAAGTGGACTAAATAGACTTTTTTTCATTTCATAGAAATGAACTTGTAGTAGACAAAACAAAGAGGAAAAAAAGAAGAGAACTCTCTGAAGAACAGAAACAAGAAATTAAAGATGCCTTTGAACTATTTGACACAGACAAAGATGAAGCAATAGATTATCACGAGTTAAAGGTAATAGTGTACTTTAAATATTGTATTTTTTTGTTAAAATGATTTGCATTTTTGATGGTTAAAAATACATTTCTAAATAAGTATTTTAACTAAGCTGATTTTGAAATTATGAAACCATTTTAAACATTCACAGTTAAGTGCTATAATAAAATCGTATAGTACTCCTAACATATCTTTTTAGGAACTCTTTTTCCCATAGTAAAATGAATAGTATTTTAAATGTAAAAATACATTCCTATGAATGGGTTTATTTTTCATTCATATAATTGAATTTTTTCAAACTACGAGATTTAAACATTCTTCCTATAGTCTTCCCACTTTTTTGTTTGTTTTGAGACACTCTTTTTTCCAATTGGGGAATGTAATTTGTCTTTTAATTTGACCATTTTGGTAACACAGTCTCAGCCTACTTTCTCTGGTACAAAAGACAGAAGTGATGTGTGGTGTTGACACAATGCTAATGAGGAAAAATGTCAACTTCAAGGCCTAGAATTATTTATAAAGATACAAAGGAAAATTGGTGTTTAGGGTAGTATGGTTCTGACACTCAGCACAGTGAGAAAGGTAGCTTTTTTGTAGCTCTTTAGCTCTCTTTTTCCACTTTTTTTTTTTTAGTTACCTAGCTATTATCAATTTTTCTTTTATAATGTCTCTTTCATTTGTTGCCATTGTTATTATCTTGGTTTGGGATTTAATTTCATACCTAGAGCTTCCTAAATGGCTTCTCCACTTGTAGTTCTCCGTATGCTACCATTAGATTCATCTTTCTAAAATTCTTTCACCCTATTGTTCATTGCTTATAAACCTTTAGTGGCTCCTCATTGTACACTGTATAAAGTTCAGATTCTTTCAATTGTTATGGAATATTCTTCACATTTTCCACCTACTTTCGTCATTTTCTTATAACAACTTGCTTCCATCTCAGCTCTTCCCATTTAGATAAGGTAAGCTGCTCTGTTCACTGTCCTCAAGCTTATTCTTTATTTTGGTATCTGTTTTAATACCACTCAGCCTTTCTGAAATATCCTTCTATTCCACTTTATCCATATATCAAGGAACAATTTGAATCTCTTCAAGTAAGGCTTCTTTAACCAGTAACATGTCCCTCCTTCCTTTTTGCTAGTAACAGAGGTCATATACTACTTGATAACTAATCATGTAGGGTTTGATGATAATTCTTATTTTAATGTTTTTTTAATCTCTTTTGATGTATAACTTTTAAATTATTCTGTGCCTTTATTTCCTTTTTTTCCATTTTGGTGGTTAGTCCTTTGAGAACAAATAACTTGTTATGTCTCTGCATTAAGTCAGTGCATCGTACAGTGTATTCCGTAAACACTCGTTGATTGGTTTGTCAGATAAAAAGAGGGCTATATAAATTTAAAAAACTGCAATTTAATTTCAATACTGAAGAAAAACTATCTTTTCTATTTAGATACATAAAACATGAAAAAGAATTAAGTGTTATTAATGCATCGTCATCTCTTAAGTTGTAAAAATTTATTTAAGAATTTGAAATCACTTATTTTGAAAGAATACTTTATAATTTGCTTTTCCCTTTTAATCCAAAAGGTGGCAATGAGAGCCTTGGGGTTTGATGTAAAGAAAGCTGACGTACTGAAGATTCTTAAAGATTATGACAGAGAAGCCACAGGGAAAATCACCTTTGAAGATTTTAATGAAGTTGGTGTGTATTTTAATAGTCTTTGTAATTAGCAATTGTTAGGAAATTATCTGGTTAATATAAGTATTTTAAAAATTCTCTAGGTTATGGAATTTTGTTATTGAACATTGCTGTGTATGTGGATCTTACTGGGTTTTTTGGGGTACCCTTTTCGCTGATTTTCAAAGAAAAGATTTACTGCCTTGCTGTGGGATAGATTTATTATTTCGTCTTTTTTATTTTGTTCTGAAGATTCTAATGAAGGAACTGTTGTGTAGTTTTTAATGGAAAGATATCTTTCCAAGTTTATATAATGTGACAAAACAAATGATAATCAAAAAATTATTTTCTCACAGTAAATCAGAAAATTTGGTATTCTTTTGTTTGGAAAATATTTCTCAAGAACATTCTGGTATGTGATTTTTGTTGGTAACATGGGAGAAGAGCAAACCTGTAGCAGTTGGCATCTTTGGCTGTAGATAAAGTGCATACCGAAGTTGACAAAACTTATGATAGGCTATATACTCTAGATGATCTTGATCTCGGTGAATAAAGTCATCTGTTTAAGGTTGCCAGTGGAGACAGGATTATAGTAAGGGAAGCAGTTAGCAGACTGGAAGCAGGAGAAAACATTTTATAACAACCAACTAAAGATAATATGTCATGGACTTAATATGGTTGAACTTTCGTATAGTTGATTTTAGTGAATTATATATATGTGTGTGTATACACAGACACATGTATCAAGCTTTTTAAGAACAGAGGATCCTGGAAGGCAGGGACTTTGCTATTATAACTTATATTGCCTAGAATTTTATTCTTAGAACGTACATATATTCAGGTTTGTTTTTATTCAATTAATTTTCTGCACCAATGATACCACTTTATATGGGTTATGATATAAGCATACTGTATAGTTATTTTTAGATATTTTTGAAATTTAGGAACAAATTCAATTATGCTCACACACAAACCCTTTATTTTAAATATTCAGCAAGAAGCAATATGAGGATCAAAAATGACAATTAGTACGTACAGAAAAAATAGATTTATATTATTATATAATTTTTTTTTTTTGGTAAATCTGAAAACTCAAACCAAAAGTGAGGAAGAAGGAAGTTAAATGATAAACCTAAAAGAGAAAGCAAGCACAGCACAAAAGGCCCCCAACTTATGAAATAACAGATGACTATTTAGAGAGGCAGCTTGTCTCTTTGGGGAGCATATTTCTTTTTTTCCTCTAGTTTATAGAATTATTCACTTGAGAAGAGGGAGAGAGCCATCTCTATCCTCCCAATGTTGAAGCTCTCCTTTAGTTTATGATCTTAGTCTAAATTTCAACTGAAATTGCTTATTTATAGAAACAAGGTGTTAGGATATAGTAGAAATGGTACTATTAGGAAAGAGCTATAATTCAGGTACATTTGTACAGTGTCGTGGTTTAGCATGGACATTTTGGAACCAGATTACCTGGGTTCAGATCTTGGTTTGCTACTTACTGTGTAACTTGGTCATTTTACTTCTCTGTGCCTCATTTTCATTTATAAAATAGGAGTAGTTGTATTACCTTATAGAGTTCTTGTGAAGAGTAAATAAGTTAATATTTTAAGTCCTTAGGAAGGGCCTAGCATTTAGTAAGTGCCAATTAAGTATTTGTTGTTATTAGTACTGTAAAAATAGTTTTCGTTTCATTTGTTTCATGGTTGGAAATAATCATATGCATCACTGGAACAAAAAATGTATTCTCCATATATTGCTATTTTTCTGATTACCCTTTATTCATAGTTGTAGGCTATTTTAAGTACTATGTCATTGTCATTAATAATTTTATTAAACATATTTCATCTTAAGTGAATACAGCTTTTAAGTTGTGATTTTATTAGCAGTTGAAACCAGAGTCACATGCCATCTCCACCTTTTCCTGACCCTCCTTCTTTTCTGTGTTACTAACAGAGCAGAAATACTGGATTCCTTCTAGAATAAAGGGCCATGGCTAAACTTTAGCTTTGACTTTCAAAGATCAACTTTTTGACAGGCTCAGCACATACTTTAGCTATCCTAAGGCTACCTATTGAGAAAACCAGTTTGTCAAATAAAATGTATTACTGTTTGGAAATCAAACAGTCAAGAACTATGTATTATTCCCATTTGTTGACTGTTTTTGAATAATAACTGACTACAGATTAACATATTTTATACTTTGGGACAAGTAGCTCTAAATCAGAATATTTAAGTCTTAATTTTATGTACCATCTATTACTGTCTAAGTACACTATTCTTCGTATATTCTATACGAAGGCTGACACTTAACGGTATTCTTCCCAATGCTAGGAAAAAAGTATTAAAATATATTTGATGTAAATTTAGAATCTAGACAACCTGAGGCTAGTGAGTAACATAGGTGTTTTAGAAATTGATGCTTTAAGGTAAGACCAGGATAAGTCAGATATTTGTACTCCATCTATTTTTGGCACATACTACTTATTATTTCATTGCCTATATAGAATAGAATATTGTATTACTAGGTTTTGGGGAGTGTTTTTGCTTATTTAACAAGCATTAGCTGAATTTTTGGCGTTAGGTACTGTGCTGGGGTGAGAGAGGGGAATTAAAAGTTATTAAGGGGTTCTTCTTCCAGGGAGCTTACAATTTAAATGCAGGTGACCAGAAAGCATGAGCTATGTGGTAAATTATAATTTTGTCTAGGGCAGGAGTAGGCAAACTACAGCCCTTGGGTCAAATTCAGCTACTGCCTGTACACTGCCACATCCATTCTTTTGTGCTACTTTTGTGTCACAATGGCAGAGTGAGTAGTTTAGACAGACCAGACCTCCCAATCCCCAAAGCCAAAAATATTTACCATCTGGACTTTTAACAGGAAAGATTTGTCAGTTTCTGGTATAGAGCAGTTGAAGATTTTGCAGAGGGGATTTTTAAATTTAGGCTTTGGGAATGTGAATATATAGGATATCATCCCAAGTTGAAAATTGTGGGTGGAGTAGAAAAAGGCATTCCAGGCAGAGGAAACAACAAAGAATGGTACCGGAAGTATAGCATGTTTGGGAAACTTTTGCTCTAGAGGATAGGGAAATGACTGAAAAGGTAAGATTGGGCCAGATATCATGTAGAGTTTGGACTTTAGTTAGCAGAAGATCATTGTCAATTTTTAAAGAGTAGATGATATGTTTTATAAAAATAACTGTTAAGAGTATTAAAGATGGATTGGTGGGAAGAGAGACGACAGGTAGAAAATAATAGATGTTTTATGCTAAAGGTGGTGAGAATGAGAAGGAATACATTTAAGAGTAAAAAAGGTAGCATCCTCAGAACTCTAGGATCTAATTACTGATTAGATTGATGGACTTAGAAATGTTAAGACTTCAAATATGGGGAACTATCTGTTAATGGTCATATCTTTTTTGAGGTGGGGCAGTGACAGCTGTCTTGGTGATGGTGGGAGGAGTTTGGACTCCAAAATGTTGAGTTTAAAGTAACTGCTGTGTTTGGATAGAAACTTCCAAAGGGCTGTGAGAAATATAATTGAAGCTATATTTCTAGCATGATTTTTGATAAACTTTTAATGTGATTTTTAAAAATTTGCTGTATTAAGTGATTTTTATAGAGTATAAGGGCTAACTATTTTGAGGAAATATATTTCTGATAGTATAACTAAATTGTATGAAAATAGTTAGATGGACAGAAATTCATGAACTAAATTGAACCCACTTTAACTGCCTGCATATTAATTTACTTATTTTCATTGGAAAAAAATGTTTTTCTTATAATGAAATTCTACTTTGTAGGTCAGGAATAGACCATGAAGACATGGAGGAGAGTCACCATAAAGCTTAATGTTTGACTGTCAGAAGGACAGTTACAATTCTCAAGAAAAGTTGCATTCTAAGGCAAATTATTGATAAAAGATTATCATAAGCCTGAAGTAACTAACACAATTAAAGCACCAGTGGGATAAGAATTTATACATCTTGGAGCCCCATCTGTTCCTTAGATCACCCTGTTGCTTCTTTAAGTACATTAATACTTTGAGCAAGCTGCTTTTTTGGTTCACCTGTCATGGAAATTATTTAATTGGTGAAAGAAATTTCTTAACACTTTTTTTTTTCCTTGTCCTGCTTTTTTGTTGGGACTAAATTCAAAATAAGTTGAGTATGAGCCATGGAGTTAAGTGTGGTATTTTATTTTGGTGTTAGGCTGTATATATGCCAACTCCTTTTTGACTGAATATTTATGAGCTTTGATGATTTGCATATTTATAGTAATATACTTCAATTAGTTACTTGGAAGACTTTTGGATAAAATTAATGGATAAAATAAAACTACCCAGTATATATGTAGATGATTTAACATTAGCTTGAATAGGTGCTTATTTTAAAGCTTATTCAACCAAATACGATGAAACAGGAGTAAAACAACAATAATTTATTGGGAACTTGAACTGTATTTTTCCTTTTGGATGCATTAAACATTCTAGTATTTTTCTTCTACCAGTATTTGCAAGTTTTTAATGATTCTGTAAACCTCTGTAGGACTGAATTATTTTTAATGGTACGGTGAAAGTCATAAATACCTTTTTTGTTGTAGTGATAGACTAGCATGTAGAATTACTTCAGAGATGTTTACGTAGATATTTTCAGAATTTTATCCAGTAACTTAAAAAATTTTATACCACAGGTTTTTACTTCAATTTTTGTTATTGTAGCTATTGATAAAAGACTTCTAATATTGAAAATATTGAATTTATTATTATATATTATTACATTTAGTATAGTAAAATACATTAATACTTTCAGCTATTGAGGTTTAAATAACACTTAATTTTAGTTAGTTGTCTGAAGTTATTATCTTGCTGAACAAATGGATATGACTTTAGAGAGATCCCCTTCTTTTTTTTCCCCCTGGCTGTCTTACTACAGTCAGATTCAATTCTTTTAATAACTAATTTTCATATTTTAGAAAACCAAAAGATTCTTCTAATTATGAAGATATCAATGGAATTATCATCTATCTGAGATTGTACCTATATCAATGATGGCAGTGCATTTTATTTGTCAGGGTTTTTGTTTTTGAGTTGAATTAAATCAAAGAACAATTAGTGTTACTATTAAGTTTAGCCAGTAAACAGCTTTTATCTAGTTAGTTTTAATTATTCTGTTGATAGATCATGTCTACAACTAGGTTACAAACTCCTAGACTTATGTGTTTGATGTTAGAGGAGCATAGTACAATTCTTGAAAATAGTAGACCTCAAATAAATATGGTATATATATAGTCCTTTTTATTTTGCCTCTGTGTGATATAAATAGTTTTGCTTACTCTTATAATAGGATGAATTGTTGATGATATAAAGGTTAAATTTTAAAATATGGATTTGTTTTTTTTTCTTTAATTTCAGGCTTATCTCTGAGTTTTGGAGCTCTGATTTGGCATTTTATTGTCAACGTAAATGTTGACAGATTCACAGCTTTACTTCTCATGTAATACTTATTTGATTTCACAAATGGATGCCTTTGTGATTATAAAGGTTTATTTTTATCTTCTATTTTTTTTTAAACACTAGTGACAGACTGGATATTGGAAAGAGATCCACATGAAGAAATATTGAAGGCATTTAAACTATTTGATGATGATGATTCAGGTAAAATAAGCTTGAGGAATTTGCGACGTGTTGCCAGAGAATTGGGTGAAAACATGAGTGATGAAGAACTTCGGGCTATGATTGAAGAATTTGATAAAGATGGTGATGGAGAAAGTAAGTTTTGAGTAAAAGGTATTTCAAGTATTCCTAATGTGCAGATACACTAAATTTTTCTAAAACCAAATGTTTTTTTGAGAACCTTTGCAAACTGTCTCTCTTAATTTAGTGTAATTGTTTTTTACCATGTAATGAGCTTTTTGTATAAATATTTTACATATTCGATTTAGAATGGAGCAGACCTTTAAAACCAACTATACGGATTGTAATATGAGTTTCCATACTTCAAGAATGTATTTTTGTGGATGGAACAATCACCAAAATTTCAGCCACTCAGTAAAATTTCAGCCTTTAGTGCCTTCTTCAACCTACATGCACTCTAAACTGTTAACTTAATTTCTGTTGATTCTGTCCTTCAAGTATTTTCAATCTGTTCTATATCTTTGTTTACTGCTGTTGTCCTGGTTCATGCCCTCATTTCTTATAGGAATGTTATCATAGCCTCATTCATTATTTTCTTGGATGCCTGCTGAGTCTAGTATTGAATGTACAAGGTGCTACAAAATGAAAAAGGCATATGTGGTCCCTGCCCTCACTGACTTTGCAGTGTATGGTAGCCTCCCAATTGCCCTCCATGCCTATAAACCTCTACTCTCTTCCTAATTCAGTCTACTGATAGCATTCTTTTCTTAAAATACAGCTTTTATGATATCATTTTCCTGTTCAAACACTTGGAATGATTCCTCAGTACCTGTAAAATTCAAAGCCTGCCTTCTATGATTTATCTTACCTTAAGTATCTGGTTTTGTTTTCCACTATCGTCTTCCACTTCTACTTCAACCCTCATCTCCCATACATACACACTTTGACAAAATACACTCATCTTGAAAACACTTTTATGCTGTGCCTTTCATCATGCCATTCCTTAATCCCAGAATACTGTAATTGCTAATTTCTGTCTGCTAAAATGTTGGTCATTCTCTTAAGTACATTTTGAATTCCATCTTTTTCTCAAAAGCCTTCCTCGGTGGTCTCTATTTATATGAATTATGAAAATTCCATTGAGGGCCCATAGCATTTAGGGGAACAAACTATTTTGACACTTTCATACACTGCCTTCTGTTAGTTTTATATATATATGCTCCTTAACAGCAGTATGGAATCATAGAGTGTGAAAGGTCTGAGGTTTTGGAATCATACAGACCTGGATTCAAATTGAATCCCTACCATTTACTTAGTTGCTATGCAATTTTGTGCAAGTTTTCAACATTTTCCAAGTCTCACTTTCCCTATTTATAAAAATGAGAATGGTAATACTATACAGGGTTCTTGTGAGTATTAAATGAAGATAGTTGAAGGTGCCCAGCATTAAATGTAAGCATGTTTTCCGTTTTTTTTTTTTTTTTTGTCTTTACTCATCTTTATATTGCCCTGCATTTTCTTGAACGTTATGAGTGCTCTAATGTTTGTTGACTTGAAGCCCTGAGGGGTGTGTTACAGCAGATATATGTTGATATAGTACCAACTATACATATATACATAAATATATACATATATTACCTTGGAAATACTGGCATGCTTTAATAAGGAGGTAAGACAGTAGAACTAGCTATCAGTTTAGGTTTATAGATTGTCCTTTAGAATTGTACATTATTGCATGTTGTCATATTTATGTGAATTTTGAGCATTATAAAACTTTTTTGATACTAGTTTTTTTTTCAAGGGTATTGATATAGTTATTTATATTTGAAAAATGATTAAAACTTGAGGAAATTTGAATGATTTCTAATATTTGGACCTAGAATCCACTGTCTTAGTATTCCCAGCTGTTATTACCCCAAATTAGCTTTAACAGAACTCTGTTCTGTAAAGGTACTATCTTCAGTGACACAGAGAATCTTGGCATGTCTGTTTCATAAATCTTTAATAATGATTACTACATGTGTCAGAAGATCAGAGTTATGAAATTTTTTTTTCCTGTACTAGGCACATGGAATTAGATTTCGTTATTAGCTTCATTTCACATTAGAAGGAAATAACAATTAGGAAGCTGCCTCTTAAATACAAACTTGATTTGAAACTTTGCTTAGAAAATGTGTTCATTTCTTGATCCCTTGTGAGATTGCTCTATCTGCTGCTTTTGAATCTTACAGTTCACACCTGTGTTTTATTGCTTCAAGTTTTATTTTAGTGCATCCTTAAGACAGTTCTTCAGTCCTCACTGCATTACTCCACTTTAAGTCACGTACAACTGTTGCTTGGGTATCTTGCTATCACTTATTCAAGTGACTTAACAGGCAAATAATGTTTTTTTCTCTTTTCCCAAGTGATTGAGTACAAATAAAATACAGCTGACATATAGTCTTTTATTATTAAGATTTGTTTTGTTTCTGGAGAAGGAGGGTGGATACCATATGAAAGTAGTCTAATCTTGTAGTTTCCAGTCTGGGTATGGGTATCCAGGGGTGTCTGAGCTATCGCATGAGGTTTTGGAATTCATGTATACATTATATATTGTCTGTAGGCCATATGAATAATAATATTGCACATGGATACATATACTGCAGTTTTTCATTTATATTTGTAAATGCTATTGTGAATGATAAATATACTTTGCAGAATGTCATTAATAGTAGCTATTTGATATTTTTCAAAAGAGACATACCAAATATAGTTATTGTAGAAGTTCATAAAGTTATTGTTGAAAATTATTGCAGAAACAATGAGAACTACAACTCTAGTCCTTTTTTTCTGTCTTTGGGATACTGTTTTAATTTATATGGGTCTCTGCAGCTATGTGAAAATCTGCCCATTTTTGAAAAAGTATGAAGTTAAACATTTTATGATAACTTGTTAATCTGATCAAAAATTTTAGCTTTTGGCTGCAGTTTTTCTTAGATATAATCTACTTTGTATATATTAAACTGGTAAAGATTATAATATTTTGCTGCCTTTTTGTGTGGACTTTAGTAATTCTTTTGTCTCAGAATTTTCTACACTTTTCTGAATTTAAGAGCAGTGAAGTTTTTTTGTGTGTATATTAAAATAATAAACATGGAGAATGAAGAGTTAAAGGAAGATCCAATCTGAAATACAAAACTGTGGTAATAATATAGAAAGAATCCCTTCTCCACCATCCATCCCAACATATATAAAATAAAACAAAACACAGTAAATCTTTTTGGATAAATGGAAGCGATATTTAAAAAGCCAAAGTGGACCATCTTGTAAATAATTATGATGAGTGTTGACATTTATTTAGTAGTTAATGTATGTTAAGATTCTGTGCTGAGCCTGTTACATTGTGGATTATGTTAATTTTCATAATATGTTTTCTGAAGTAAATACAGTATTATATGTATTCATGCTTAGGGTAGTTACACGTATAGATAAGGAAACTAAAGCTCTGAGAGATTAATAATAGCCTGTCCAAAGTTATCACAAAGCTATACATGGTAGAGCCAGAACTCAAACTCAGGTCTTCATAATGACAAAGAACATGCTTTTATCTAAAATACTGTGTTGCATCTTATGCTATAAAGTTAAATATTAATTAGATATCTATGTTTATTGAGTTTAAAAATTGCATACTATTATAGGAAGCAATGGACTAGTAAAATATTCAATTGGCACTTCAGATGCTAAAATTTCTGTTTTTCTCCTATGAAGCCAGATGGTCTCTAAGGTACTTAATCTACTTAATTTCTTTAAATTTCTTTATTTTAATGACATGTAATGTGATTTACCCTATGAAATGATTGATTTATGAAAAATTTGTTAAAAAGGCAGTGTAGAAGAAAACGAAGTGTCATTTTGTTTGATTCAGTAAATATTTTTATCAAATGCCTCTTTTAAGGTAGGTACTATGCTAAATTTATTAGATATAGGAACTTGATGTAAGATATTGCGGGTATCTTGAAGATTATGAAACTATATGTTCAAAGGCATCACAGATTCTCTTAATCATTTGAAAAGCTCACCGGTTATAAAGGAGCTTTCTTCCCTTTAGCTTTTCACTTTTTTGTTTTCGAATATTCTGTTTTTAGGTATGAAATTATGGAATAGTTTAAAGTGCTTTTGAAATGCTTTAATACTTTAAGGTGTTTAAATATAAATAATATAAAAATTAAGTGTTCTGTGGTTTTAGAACAATATAAAGCTTAATTTGAAATTCAGGTATTAAAATTTTACATTTGAGAGAAAGAAATTCTAGATCTTTAAGTAACAAAACTTAAATACTTTGAGTATTTTAATCATGGCTCTGTTATACTGTTAAAACAATTTATAATCAAATTATTGTAAGGCTGCTTTCATTATGTTGTTTTTCTTAAAAATATGCTCTTATTTCCTGTTTTGGAATAGACGTTTCAGTATAGTTTACTAAATCAGGGATTCTTAAAAGAAGGTGCATAACAATGAAATTATTTTATTTTTGAATTTTTAGGAGTTTACTTGAACCAATCTGACGACATGCTAGAAAGCAAAATCTCAAATGCTCTCAACAATGAAATTGTTTAAAATTTTTATACACTTTAATTTTTTTTTAACCGAGGAGAGAGAAGGGTCACAGCCTTCATAAAATATTGAAAAAACATTTCTACAAAGGTTAAAGATCACTACTATAATTTGTAAGATTATTGAAAGTATTTTGAGTATTATAGGTTTTGTGTTCTGCTGTGTCTGTCATAGTGTCTTGTTGATGTTTAATGTTGAATGCGTGGATTCATGGTTCTTTATCAGCTTCTGGACAGCTCATTCTTCTTAATTCCTTATAGCTTATTTTTGCACTATTTTCTGTCTTCAGCCTTTGCTGATGGTGTTCTGCTACCTTAGCTTTGTTTCTATCTCCTGTCAAAGCAAATACTATATTTTTATTTTAGAAAACAAGATTTACTTTTTTCTAAATTTTTCTCATCAGTAATGATTTTTTTCCTATTATGTTGGATTTTTTTTCAACACTGTTATGTAGTTTTAACTTTAATAATCATGCTTTGTGGTTTACAGTAGTTGTTCTCTGCTCCAGGTATAAAGTCTGACTAACATGATTGTTGAAATTAGTTTTCTCTGTGGTTTCTGAAACGAGTACACTTTTTTTTATCCTGATGTACATTTTTTCCCCTCAACATATTTAATTGGTTAATTTTTTTCTAACTCTTCATTATGAATCCTCTTAAACAGAAAAAAAGTTAGACTTGTATAGCAAGCACTTTTATAACTTCTACGTAGATTCAATAAGTAATAATTTACTGTATTTCATCTGTAGTGTGTATATTTTTTCTGAATCATTTGAAAAATATATCATGAACCTGACCCCTTCCCCCCAGTATTTTAGCATGCATCTCTTAAGAATTAAGATATTATCAAAAAAAAAAAAATCAGGATATTATCTTTTCTAACTATGATACTATTGTAATTCTTAAGAAAATCAACAGCGCTTTTATAATATCACCTAATACCTTCCTCACTTAAACTTCAAGATATTCTAGAATATGAACCCTGGTTTGTTTTGTAACACAACCCTAGCATAGTGTTGGCATTCAGTAGGAACTTAAAAATATTTAATTCGGTGGAGTGTTTTCACATATTACCATCTAGAATATTTAAGACTTAGAAACAATCGAAAGATTATCTCTGTAGTTCAGTATTTTCAGATGAAAAAATTAAGATGCAGAACTGTTCTGTGTCAGAGCTATGATTGCAGTCCAGGTCTCTTCTTTCTTATTGTAGTGGTATTGTTATCATTATCAAAATTATCATTCGTAACTTGTGCCTTGTTAAGGTATGTGTTAAGTCTTGAGACCCATGAACTCACCTGTTTTACAAAGACGAAGCATTCTCTTTTGAACATGTCTATTAATAATTCATGTGTATATATATGTATTGGTTTTTAAAATTTATATTTCATAAGATCATGTTATTACCTATTATCACCTAAACATTATGCTTTATAAACTGGAGGTTCTTACTGAATTTTATTTATAATTTTGTAAGCAATTAGTCTGTATCGATGATTATTTCCTGCATTTACACCTGTATTTTTTAGTTGCTGTATTACCTTTGTAATTAAGCTTAAATCTGTATCTCTTAAAATTACAATTTCTCTAGATAATTTTGAGGTATGGTGACCTGGTTTCAATTAGTTTTTCTTTAAAATACGCTTTTAGATATATAAGTTTAAAAAAACAACAATTTGACTTTTCAAAAAATTCTTATCTATTTTTATCCTTTAGAATTTTAATTTACATGCATGACATATTTAAGCTTATTTATGAAGGGAGGTTTGCTAAATGAACTAGTGGAATAAAGATTATAAAGACAGTTTAACCATTTAAGAAATTAAAAATTTTAAGCTTTAAAAACTTTTTAAAAGTGCGTACAAGTATTATGATTATAGTAGACTTTTTTTGGTAACTTATATAATATTATGTCATTTTTCTAGTTAATATTATAGGATACTAATTTATATTGTTTATCACATTTAGGATGTTTTTACATTCATGAAATTCTATTTAATAAACATTGTTCAACTTCCTAGCAAAGAAGTAAATAAAAGCTATGTCTTGGTTTATTAAGAATTTGTATAGTATAGATTTTAAAAATACTTAGTGTGAAATAGTAGTATTGTTCTCTGAAAAAAATTTATATTTCTGACTTACATTTTCTTTCTTACCACAGTAAATCAAGAGGAGTTCATTGCTATTATGACTGGTGACATTTAAAGAATTACAAGGATAAACACTAAGAATGTTGCAGTTATCATCTTACATTCTATTTTTGTGCTTGGAGGCATGTAAAAAAATCCCAACTTTTTCCAAAAGGACCAAAAATAAGCATCTTATGTATTCATATTTTACTACTGTTAAGTTTCTTTGTATGAACAGTATTGTTAGCACTCTAATAGTTCATAGCTTTGTATTTATAATATAGCTTTTATATATATATAAAGTTTAAAAAACTGAATTCTGTGGTACACATTCTTTGAAGGTTTTTAATTCAGCATTAGTAGTCACTTTTGTTTAGTGCACATGTTTTTCAGACTTTAATAAAATGTTTATTTTATTAGTATTTTAAATTTTGTTTTATTTTGATTTCCTAAAATCTGTTAACCCTCAAAAGTATCTTTCTTAAATCTGTTCTCTTTACTGGTTTCAGAAGCAAAATTAAACTACAAATAACAATAGAATAGCACATTTTTTCATTACAAGTTTGATGTTTTAAGTTTCCATACAAGATGATGACTCAATATAAGCATAATTCCTTTTTTAAGAGTCATGTCTGTCAGTTTGGAGGAAAAAAATGTTGTGCATATAGATCCATTCATCCTCGTGTTATACTCTATAACACTTTTGGTGTCTTAACGTAAGTTATGACAGTTAAATGTGGGTATTTCCTTCAATTAATTGAATACAGTTCGAATCATCTAACTTCTTGACAAAGTAAAAGATTTAAATTTTGGAATTTTGATCTGTTAAGATAATTATCATTCAGTTAAACGTCACAGTGATGAAAATACAAAACTGTAAGCCACAGGAATTTTAAGGCTATGTTTTACTTTTATAAAAGAACTTATATTCTGTAATTCACCAGGAAATAGTAGAGACAGACTTTGCAGGTATTGGTGGGTATTCTGCTTTGTAAATGTTTATGTTAGGGGAAAACAGGTGGTTATGGGAAATATGGGAAATAGGTCATAGGGAAATGGTATCTATACTGATCTTTTACTAATAATCTGGTTACTGGTGGTATGGGCTCTCTAGGAAGAAAGTTGAGTTGTCTTTTCTGTCATCTTTCCTTAGATTTCTTGTTTTAAGTCTAAAGTACAGTAATATGAGGCACTTTAAATGTTGTGAGCCTCCTAGAGTATTACAAGAAGAGTTATCCACTAGACATTTAACAACAAAAACAAATCAGTAGGGAATAATAAAACGGTGGTGACATTTCAGTTATCTAGAAAGCAAATTAATTGTTCCTCACATTAATATTTAATTTTGAATATGAAATCAATGTTTACAGTAGTAATAATATCCGAGGCAACAAATAATAGACTTAGAAATTTAAACATTTTTATCAACCTTACCAATGAATTGTTTTGATCACAAAATATGTTGATTTCCAGGAAACAAGAATAAAACACAGATAAAAATCTAGGCTTGATCGTCTTCTACTGCTTTATTAGAACAAATTAAATAACCCAAGCTACTTTTTGTCACAGAGATAACTTCTTTATTCTTTTTTTTAAATTAGTTTCAAGTATACAGTACATTGGTTAGACATCTATATAGTTCGTAAAAACAATCCCCCCAATTGCTCCCTCCCTCCCCTGA
>NW_011888792.1:8842906-8845256 GCF_000151845.1 Pteropus vampyrus | reverse complement strand
TACATTCTATTTTTGTGCTTGGAGGCATGTAAAAAAATCCCAACTTTTTCCAAAAGGACCAAAAATAAGCATCTTATGTATTCATATTTTACTACTGTTAAGTTTCTTTGTATGAACAGTATTGTTAGCACTCTAATAGTTCATAGCTTTGTATTTATAATATAGCTTTTATATATATATAAAGTTTAAAAAACTGAATTCTGTGGTACACATTCTTTGAAGGTTTTTAATTCAGCATTAGTAGTCACTTTTGTTTAGTGCACATGTTTTTCAGACTTTAATAAAATGTTTATTTTATTAGTATTTTAAATTTTGTTTTATTTTGATTTCCTAAAATCTGTTAACCCTCAAAAGTATCTTTCTTAAATCTGTTCTCTTTACTGGTTTCAGAAGCAAAATTAAACTACAAATAACAATAGAATAGCACATTTTTTCATTACAAGTTTGATGTTTTAAGTTTCCATACAAGATGATGACTCAATATAAGCATAATTCCTTTTTTAAGAGTCATGTCTGTCAGTTTGGAGGAAAAAAATGTTGTGCATATAGATCCATTCATCCTCGTGTTATACTCTATAACACTTTTGGTGTCTTAACGTAAGTTATGACAGTTAAATGTGGGTATTTCCTTCAATTAATTGAATACAGTTCGAATCATCTAACTTCTTGACAAAGTAAAAGATTTAAATTTTGGAATTTTGATCTGTTAAGATAATTATCATTCAGTTAAACGTCACAGTGATGAAAATACAAAACTGTAAGCCACAGGAATTTTAAGGCTATGTTTTACTTTTATAAAAGAACTTATATTCTGTAATTCACCAGGAAATAGTAGAGACAGACTTTGCAGGTATTGGTGGGTATTCTGCTTTGTAAATGTTTATGTTAGGGGAAAACAGGTGGTTATGGGAAATATGGGAAATAGGTCATAGGGAAATGGTATCTATACTGATCTTTTACTAATAATCTGGTTACTGGTGGTATGGGCTCTCTAGGAAGAAAGTTGAGTTGTCTTTTCTGTCATCTTTCCTTAGATTTCTTGTTTTAAGTCTAAAGTACAGTAATATGAGGCACTTTAAATGTTGTGAGCCTCCTAGAGTATTACAAGAAGAGTTATCCACTAGACATTTAACAACAAAAACAAATCAGTAGGGAATAATAAAACGGTGGTGACATTTCAGTTATCTAGAAAGCAAATTAATTGTTCCTCACATTAATATTTAATTTTGAATATGAAATCAATGTTTACAGTAGTAATAATATCCGAGGCAACAAATAATAGAAATTTAAACATTTTTATCAACCTTACCAATGAATTGTTTTGATCACAAAATATGTTGATTTCCAGGAAACAAGAATAAAACACAGATAAAAATCTAGGCTTGATCGTCTTCTACTGCTTTATTAGAACAAATTAAATAACCCAAGCTACTTTTTGTCACAGAGATAACTTCTTTATTCTTTTTTTTAAATTAGTTTCAAGTATACAGTACATTGGTTAGACATCTATATAGTTCGTAAAAACAATCCCCCCAATTGCTCCCTCCCTCCCCTGATCCTCCACCTAGCCAATGTATTCATTCTAATTGCATTCCATATGCTGTGCTCCCCATACCCATGTCCATCCACCAGCTACTAATTTGTACTTGTTTAACCCTTCACCCTATTCTCCCCACCCCCCAAACTCCCCTCTGTCCATCACCAAATTGTCCACAATATTTGTGAATCTGTTTTTGATTAGTTCTTTTTATTTCTTAGATTCCGCATGTAAATGAAATTTATATAGTGTTTATCTTTCTCTGTCTGATTTAAATACTTTCTAGGTCCATCAAAACAATGTTTTTCCATCCCCTTCCTTTTAGTCAATGTCTTTTAATCCGAAGTGAGTCTCTTATAGGCAGCATGTCGGGGTCTTGTTTTACTTTTCATTCATCCACTCTTAGTTGGAGCACTTAATTCTTTTCCAGTTGAGGTACTTATTGATTGGAATGTAGTCATTACCATTCTTTATTCCTGTTTTTGATACATGTTTTTTCTTCTTAAAGAAGTCCCTCCAACATTTCCTTTATTACAGGCTTGGTGGTGATAAATTCCTTCAGTTTATTTTTGTCTGGGAAGCTCTTTATCCATCCTTCAACTCTAAATGATAGCTTTGCTGGATAAATTTTTCTTGGTTGTAGAACCTGGGTCTTCATCCTGTTGAATATTTTTTGCCAAGCCCTTCTGTCCTGCATAGTTTCTTTTGAGAAATCAGCTGCCAGTCTTATGGGTTTTCCCTTATAAGTAACTATCTGTTTTTCTCTTGCTGCTTTTAATATTCTTTCTTTGTATTTAACTTTTGGCCTTCTAA
>NW_011888792.1:8806057-8842856 GCF_000151845.1 Pteropus vampyrus | reverse complement strand
CCTGGGTCTTCATCCTGTTGAATATTTTTTGCCAAGCCCTTCTGTCCTGCATAGTTTCTTTTGAGAAATCAGCTGCCAGTCTTATGGGTTTTCCCTTATAAGTAACTATCTGTTTTTCTCTTGCTGCTTTTAATATTCTTTCTTTGTATTTAACTTTTGGCCTTCTAATTTTGATGTGTCTCGGTGTGGGCCTCTTAGGATCCCTGACTTTTGGAATTCTCTGAGCTTCCTGGGGTTTTATGTCCATTTCCTTCACCAGGTAGGGGAAGTTTTCCATCATTATTTCTTCAAACAGCTGTTCAATATCTTGATTTTCTCCAGTTAGGCCAATAGGACAGATATTTGGACCCTTAATAGTGTCCCATTTACTCCTTAAATTATTTTTATAGTCTTGGCATCTTATCTCTTGCCATTCCGATTGAGTGTCCTGACTGGCTTTCTCATTCTCTAGATAGGGCATTTGATCTTTTTCTTTCTTCACTTTGTTTCTTTGTTTATTCCATTTAATATACTTCTCATCTCAGATAACATGTTCTTCATTTCAGAGTAGTTCTCTCTTATAATTTCCATTTCCGTTTTTATGTTTTTTTAATTTAATCTCTTTGTTGAAGTTCTCACTGAATTTAACCAAAAGTTCATTGAGCTTCTTTATAACCAATATTTTGAACTCTGCATCTGTTAGATCACTTGATTCCATTATATCTGGATCTCTGTTCTCTCACATGGTTTCTGTTTCTTTGTCTTCCCATTTTGGCTGCCTTTCCATGTCTGTTTTTATGTACTAAGCAAAGCTCCTAAGTCTCCTGGTCTCATTAGTGTGGATTTGTGTAGTAGGTGTCCAGTGGCACTGTCCTGAGAGGGGCTCAGCTACAGGCCAAATTTATGTCAAGCCTCTGTCCTTCCAGGGCCACCTGTTAAGATTCAGCAATTAATCCATAGATGCTGCGCTTATAGTTGCCTCAAAAGGTCACGCCAGAAACCAAGACCAGCTGGTCAGCACTTAGACTCGCTGAGGATATACCTGGATGTGGCTTGGGTGAGGCCGTGCATTGGGGGAGGCATGGTTTCAGAGAATCCTCTGGCCGGAGTGATGATGTCATGGCTATGGCTGCACTGTGTCTGCGCAGTGGGAGCGGGGAGGCCTCAACGGGACAATGGATACCGCCGGCACTTCTGTACCCAGCGAGTCTTGCCTCGTCCCTCATTCCGACGATATTTCCCTGTAAGTCCCTGGTGCCCCTTGCACGCAGCCGAATTGGCACTGGTGCTCAGAGCGAGCAGGTCCGTCACCGCGAAAATCCGCTCGTGGACACGGCCCCTTTAAGAGGATTCTGACGCTGCCGCAGCCTCCATCTCAGCCGCTCTAGACCTGGCAGCCCCGCGTCCTCGCCCTGTCCTACCTTCTGTCGTTGCAGGGTGCTTTCTTGGATTTCTCCCTAGTTGTATGGCTTGTTAATCAAGATCCCAGGTGATTTTTCCTTGCTGCTGCTCCTTGTTTCCTTCACAATTTTGATTTGGTCGCCAGAGGGACAAACAGAACCTTTATCATCTACACCATTTTGGTTGTCCTCTCAGATAACTTCTTTATTCTTAATACTCCTTGAGATACTAGCAGTTTTGTTTCTTCTTATAGAGAGTTGAGGGAAGCGTGCTCACCTGAGTTGTTTATGTTTATGAACAGTTTCTCCTATAGAAGGATATGAATTATGCTCGTTTTTTTTTTTTTCAGGGTTAATAACTTTAGAGTCTAAAGGCCAATAAAATTGGTTTAGTAGGGGTGGCAATAAGAAGAAAGGAGTGAATTTGCTTTAAAAAAGAGGAAAGTGAAGGTGGGTATTATATTTATCATAATAGTTGTATTTATCATGCAGTGGCATTTCATGATGTAAAAAAATGTCTGTTTCTTGCTAAACTTGCCTAGGGCATTACTGTTTGATGTTCTGGAAAGCTTTGATAGTTTGGGATTTGTCAGATAAGATATTTACCTTCACCTTTGCTATAAGCCAACAAAGTGTACTTTCTAAATAAGCAATGTCCTTATTAGCAGCTCTTAGAGTCTGGAAGTAGGTAGTTGAGTAGAGAAGAAATCAAAAACATATTCGTTACTCAATATGTGGTAGGTACTTTACTAGGCTTATTTAATCCTTTATTGCAGGAAATTCATGCATCACTTCTAATGGGAGACTTTCACATTTTGTCGATATGCCATGTAAATGGCCTAAAATTAGCAAACACCATGATGAGGAGACTAGTTGAGTGACTAATGGCCTCTGCTCCATTAGCCATCTATCTGGTGCTAGTCTCTGGAAGTAAATTCTCTCATTTTACTAGTGATGTGTTCTTTAAAAAGATTTACCATGGTATGAAGACAAACATGAAGAAGGCAAAATAATAAAAAATCACTTAAAATATTTAATTAAATTTAAATTATATAAGTAATATATAAAGACATTCTATAAAGACAAAAAAAAATTTTTAGTGCTCCTACCCCCTTTCCCATTCTCATTCCTCTCTAAATAGTATCATTGTCAGTTAGGCTTCAGATAGGAAGAAAAGGAAAGCACAGCTATATAGTTTTACACAACGTAAATTGAGCAATAGGTTAAATTGGTACTTGAGAACCAAATAATCAGAAAGGAAGCACTAAGATAGTTATTTACAGGAGGCAGCTACCACCCATAGAGCTGAGGGAGCAGAAACTAGAAGCTTAGCCGGCAGGTTTTGTAGAGAAGGTACTCTGGGGCACTGGTGCTCGTATTAACAGGGAATGATGAGTCTGGTTTGGAAGAATGCTGAGAAAAAGCTGGACACTTGAACCAAGAGCTGTTGCTGGAATGAAGAACAGTTGTTCTGGGGATGCTGACAGGAACAGTAAGCAAACAGGGAACAGCAAGATTCCAACCCTTCCTGCCCTCTTGTTTCATTCTTCTGGTCCTATTTAGTGGAGCCTAACAAAAAATTTCAACTGGCAAAGGGTAAATGTAGTTAACACAGTCCCAACCCCAGTGTTACACAATTGTGTATAGAATAATGGTTTATAGCTTTGGGCAAAAAATAGCTTAATAACCACCATAATTGACCATATATTTTATCATCTGATCCCATATTTAGAGTGAAGAGGCTTGTGGGAAATTTATGTTGGGACAGCAGGTGTAATTCAGAACTATCCAGGGCAAACTAGGAGTTATGGTTACCTGATCTCTGGGAATAGTAACCATTGTTATTTTAGAGAAGATTATTTCAACCTGTTTTCTTTGTGCTTAAAAGAAAATATAGAAATAATTTTTTTGCATGAATATTGTATTCGTTCTGCAGCCAAGTTTTATAAAGGAAATGTCTTTGAAAATTTAGTAGCAGTAAGTGCTGCTGTATTCCAGGCACACATAGGTGTTTACATACATTATATATTTTAATCTTAATACCCTGGAATAGATACTGTTGGATTGTCTTTATTTTACACTCGAGAAATTCAACACTTAGAGGGCTTTAGTAACTTGTTCAAGGTAACAAAAATTGGAATTTGATCCTAAGCTTTCTGACTCAAAGCCCACTCATAACCACTAGGTTTTACTGTCTCCTTACAAGGAATTTTATAAGCTATTTCAAGGTGTAAAGGATCAGACCTCTAAAACTACAAAACCAATTCAGAAGTTGAGCAGCACGGCATTTATTAAATACTTAATCTGGCATGGCATTCATTGTATTGTTTTATTCCATGTGAGTTAGTGTTCGGTGCCAGACCTCTGCAAGGTAATAATCTTAGATAGTCTTTATTTTTATAGTCATGGAGGCAACACATTGAAAAGGATGTTTGGGAAAGAAATATGTTAATTACAAATACAATATTAAGCAAATCTTGAGAAAGTATATATTGAGTAGTGAAAAGAATTCTTAAATTCTGAATAGGAAATGGAAGGAATCGGGTTTAGGAGTATGGTTGGCAGAAGGATTTGTGGGAGGATATTTGAGGCATCAAGCAGAAGAGAAAGTTTTATGGACCTGGATCTACTACTCTAAAGCAATGCTCTTGTAGTTGTCAGTGGAGGTGCATTGGTTAGAGAGGAGTCATTTTAATAGTAAATGATGAATTGTTCAGGATTTGGGTTGCAAGCAGGAATTTTTGGAATGAAATATGTCAGTCATCTGGGTTATAGTTTAGTTGGGTCTTGGAGATCTTGGTTAAGTAGTCTAGGCTCACCCATTTGATTGAAATAGGTGATTTGTCTACATTTCCTGATTCTGAGTTAAGTCATCTGTCATCCTACATACAGTTAAAGCATTCATTGGAAAATTGGAAACTTCACCCCAAAACGCTACGGAAGATTGCCAAGTTATGTCTAAAAGTTGTGAAACCAAATCTCTAGTTTATCTGAGATAATATATTTACATTAGAATTACCTCTGTGTGCTCTAAATATTAAGTGTAATTATTAATATTATCTAATTGTTTACAAAAATCCAAATTACCCTTTCCCTTAGAACTCTAAGTCTGTGTCATGTTCTGAGAATATGTAAAATTTTTTCATTATATAATTTCAGGAAGATGATATATTTTATAGAATCAAATATCAGGAGAGTTACCCTCATTTTATATTTAATTACAATATTTTCAAATGGGTTTTCTTTATCACATAATAAAAGAAATCAGGGATACTTAATAGAATCGTGGGAGTCTGACATTTCTAATTTTAATGTGCTTGAAACATTTGTCCAGCATACCACTGTGTTTCTTGAAAAGAGCAATCATTTTCACTCTATGGCATTATCATAGATTGTCTATCCCCAAGGTTTTCCAAAAGGTTCCTGAAAATCTGACAGCTAGGAAATGTGTACTGTTGTAGAACATAAATTCTGGCAATTTATTGATTCAAGTCTACTCTTGATGGATGGCTCTTTAGAGTAAAAATCACTCCACATATATCAGCTAAATGCTAAATGATAAAAATATTTCTAAATCATATTCCTTACCATTGAGGACCTTCTTAAATTTAACAGCAGGTTAAAGATACGGGGTTGGCTTACTGAAGAGCAATCTTTCATTAGAAAATAAATACTTTGCTTGTTTAAAACTTCATGTATTTAAAGTCTCTGCCAAGCAGGAAGACTTTAATCATACTTTAAGCAAGATCTTTGTTTTCTTTTTTCTTTTTATATCAAGATAAAATGTTCAATTAAATCTGAGCTAGCTGGTCAAAACTGAATTTCCAGCAGACTTTTTCTATACCTGTTTTGCTGGGAGATAATTGTAACTAATGTAAGTCCTAAGGGGATGGAGATAAAAACAAAACTCCCTCAAAGGAAAAAAAATGGCAGCAAGATTTGGATTCTAACAATTTTCTTTATGAAAGAAAACTCTGTTAAAGTCTAGTTGGTTGGTTTCATGGCTATAGCAAAGATTAAAAGAAAAAAAACTGGGAAAGATTTTTTAAAACTTAGAACATTTAATATCTTTTCTAATTACTCCATTTGATTTTTGGGAAAAATTAATCAGGTTACACTTGTAAAATATTTTGTGAATTGCAAAATTATATTAAAATAAAAATTATTACAATTGGGCCTTCATGTAGTTGGAATTATTGGTCTATAGGCCCAAGTAACCTACAGTTCTACAATCCTGGAAATTCTGGGATTTTCAAGGCCTCAAGCGACTCTTGAGTGTGTACCCAGACCTGGGTAGCTATGATATTGTTTGGGGGTAAATTTGAAACTTACATTAGTTTCTTCTTTAGAGTATTTATAAGGAGGTAAGCAATCCAAGTGTTTAGTCCATTTGGAGGAAATATATTCTTAGAGAACTTGAGGTATCTCGAAGCAGAGAATTTATATATCATACACTGTTATATTTGGTCAAAATAATACTGTTAACTACATCCATTTGGTCATTAACAATTTATATTTTTACATAAGTTATTATGCTCAAAAATTTTTTCAAAGAAATTAAAACTAATCTTGATTCCTAGCAGTTATCAGAGTCTTCACTTCCAAAGTGTTAATTCATTGGAAAGAGAAAAGGCTGATCTTTTTTAGAGTTCTTAGTTTCTATGTTATTTATAATTTATATCTCACCTTTTTCAAAAGAAGAATTGATAGCAAATTTCTCCAGCACAAACACAGTAAGATTACTAAATTAAAAACAATAGATCACAAACCAGATGCGAGGAAGAGACAAATCAGAGTCAACTTCAGTTATTTGGGGTTAATTTGAACTGTGGCTAAGACAAAGCTAAGACCTGGGACAAGGCTTCTCTCCCCATCACAAATTGCTGCCTTTTAACCACTTTTGCTCTCCCTTTCTTCTTGTCTCCCTGGGATTAGAGAAGTGCTCTATTAACTGAGAAGCATCTCTGGTTGAGGTTGGGGTAAGAACCTGCAGCAGCCCTCATTCTCTAGCACCCTCACCCCAACTCCCAGCACTATAGGGGAGAGAAAGTACTAGACTCCTGCTGTGCCTTAGTGTTGTTAGTCTACAGACTAAACCTGTTGCTACATAATCAAGAAACTTGTTTCATGAATCTAGACTGAGGTAAAAGATGAGTGAGGGTGAGAGGTAAAAGTTTGATTTAGAATATTGACTTAACAGTGTCAATATAGATGTTTCTGAAGTACAAATTAATTCACATACTCATTATTTGCCAATGATATATCCTATATACTACTTTCTAAAAATCTAGAAACACGAAATTAAAGGAAATTAGGATTGCTATAATATATGGCCCAGTATCTTAAAACATGGTTCAGGATTCTGAAAAGTTAATTATTAAGGAACACACTAATCATATCAATAGCAACTCAGGGGTTCCTAGGCCTCAAGAAAGCTGGAGATTTAGGGTTAGTGTGGAAGAAGCTGGCAGGAGTTATAGGGAACTGAGGGAGACACCGATGGAAAAGGACTGCTGAATAGTTAGTGGCTGTGCTTTCAAGTGACTTATAGCCTTACACAATCTGATCTAGTATATTCTGGGATCTCCAGGACCCCTAAGTTGTGGGGAACACGTAAAGACAGACAGTATTATCTGAATGTCAGGTTTCCCCCTGGAACTGACACTGCTTGACCTCAGTTTTCAAAAGGGCACAGAATGAAATATGATTGAGTTCCATACTTGTTAAGGTGATTGTGGGTAGGCATCCACTGATGGAATTGAATGGGAACACCTGGTTCTAGTTTCATTTCAAGATCTTCTGTTTCATTCATGCATGGAAGAAGTCGACACACTCATTTCTTCTATTATATATCACTTGTTAAGGGATCATCCCATGTAATCTAAAATGAAAGCCTATTTCTTGGTACTTCAATTTGGTAATATTCTTATGAGTTTTCAATGAACAGTGATTGTGCTTTCATGTCTAAGGACCCATTTGTCTTGTGCTCATTAGGGTATAGACCAATAAGAAGAATCATTAGCTAGATTCTTGTAATCTATGAATCTCATTTTTCAAAGCCTATGATACATGTTCAATTTTTTAATCTATTAAGTAAATCTCTATGTTTTGAGGATGTTCTTTGTAGGGGGGAGAGGTTTTGATTCTTATAATTATGAATGCAGAACAAATTTACATGTAGAGCAGATGACAGCCAATCCACAGAGCTTCTAACCTTCCTTATTCAGATAATTCTCTTAAACCTTTCCCTATGCATTTCTTCAAGGAAGAATATACTTGATCTAACAGTTCAAAATTAGAGTAGTGATTTAGAACGAGGAAAATAGTACAAATATATTTTCAGCCTCCACCAGGGGGACCTATTGTTGCAACTAAAAAAATGAATCTGAGGAAGAACATACATTTCACATGAGGTATATATTAGCTTTTACTTTTTAAAGTATATACACATTTGAAAAATGCCTTTGTATTCCACATAATGATTTTCACATGTTATAATTTTATTTTTACATTACAAAAATTAAAATATAAAAATAGAGAAATAAGATACGAGGTTCTCTTGATTTGTTAACCTTTATAGCAGAATGATAGATGAAAACAGAAATTCAGTATTTGAGAATAATTTTTATTTAAAATATTTATAGGATGATCTACAGAGCAGAAAAAAATCTTTTGCAAAACACACATTTCAAAATTTTGCCAGTTCAAAATATTTTAATCCCTACTCCACTGGACTTTGTAATTTAAAGGCTTACAGTTTTTATGAAATATTTTTATTCATACTATAATATTTATAATTATAAAATGGGTAAGTTGTGTAATCACACAATTGGTAAATTTGTCTTTTTGCTTCATGTCTAGTTCTGAAGACATTCTGTTTTGTGCTTTCAGATTATACGTACTTTCTTGGCATCAGGTTCTAGCCTATTCCTACTCATATCTTAATATATCTTAATTTTGTTTTATGGTTTAATAATTCTATTTCTATATTCTAGGTGTTTTTATCTGACTTGTATCACTAACTTCCTGATTTTATTTTGATCGGAAGTAATTCACGTTAAAGATTCTCAGTGGTGAACAGTGCTGACAAATTATGTGTGGCAAATGTTACTTGCCTCAGATATTACTTACAGATCAAGAAATTGAGGCTGAAAATGATTATATTACTTGACTAATGTACTCTGCCTTCTGATTCTAAACCCAATATTTTCTCCACATACCACAGTTGATTGTAACATACCCCAGATATGGACTAACCATTGTTCCAAGCGTATTTTCTCAAAATAGACTAGTGAACTCATAATTTAAGTTAATGTGCCTTCTGACCAGACATGTTCTTCTATTGTCTTTAATAAATACCAACACATGATATTTTAGGTGTAGCAAGAGATTTTTTTTTTAGCTAGCCTAGTAATACACTTGGCTCAAAAATGTTGTGATGATGCCTTTGAATTTCTGCTCTCACACACACACACACACACACACACACACACACACACACACACACACATTACTTTTCTCCCAAAAGAAAAGTTTTAACTCTGCATTATGAAGAATGGAATGTAACTCAAACAAAATGAAATGACAGTGTGTCTTAGACATATGAAAAGTTTTATTTGTACTAATGGAAATGCTAAGTTAAAGTACATTGAAGTACTTTTCACCTATTTGGTTATTTTTGTTATACACTCTGTCAAATGCTAGGAAATAAATAAAGCAGACATCCTACCATTGGGAGTAATAATTGGTACAACCATTATAGAAGACAATTGATAATATCTGTCAACATGGGTTTATTATAGTAAAAAATGGAAAAGTCCTTTGGTAGGAGGTTGATTAAATGGAATACTATATAGCTGTTAAAAAAATGATACTGCTCTATACTGATAGGCAAAGAGTTTTAAGTGATATTAAATGACAACTATATGTGCAGAACTGTCTTAAGCTATGTTTCATGTAAAAAGGAAGAATAATACATATTCATATTTATTTTTACGTATATAAAGAAACTCTTGAAAGATACACAAAACTCTAATAAAAATGATTACCTGCTTTAGATTGTAAGCAAAAGAGGCAACTGGGTAGCTAAGAGATGGGTAGAAGAAACAGTTATTTTCCTTAGAATCATGAGACTATTCTACATATTTTAAAAATGTATATGTGAGAAAAAGAAAGAGAATATCTAAGTCAAAGATTAAGAAGCTGCATATACTTTTGCTTCTTAAAATGAAGTTAAAGGAATATTTTTTTTAAAGGCATACACCCACAGGACAGAGAGAATGCGAGAGGAAGAAAGCAAATTTTTGGAAGCTGGAAAGCAGATGAATGAATGGTACTGACTCAGCAGACCTAGAAAGCTAAATTGTTTGCTGACAGTGGAAAAGCTGAGATGCTTTTATACTATAGAATATCCAAAAGGTTCAGGAATTGGCTTCTCCAGGTAGCTCTGGAAATAAGATTAAAGGTGGGGCTAAAAATAGGAAGATTGGTTGAAAGCTTCTATAAGAAGCAGTTAAATCCCCAAATGCACAGCCAGGCAAATTCCCTTTTCTAGTCTTCAGGTTTAGTCTCTGGAGGAGGAGGAGGGAAAACACACACACACACACACACATACCACAAAAATCTCTGCATTGAGATGTACCAAGAATAAGTGGAGAGGAGATAGTAACTTGCTGAAAGCAAAGTAATTACATATTTATATAATACCAAGACCCCCTCCTTCATCTCTTTTTTCCCACTTGGTGCCAAGAATGTTGACAATCCAGTTTAGGCAGAAGGTGCTTCATTATAAAATCTCACCAGTTAAGAGAAAAGACATCTGGGGAACCCAATGACATGACCAGCCAGAACACCTTACAGTAAAGCTTATGGTTGACAAGTGTTGGTATGAACTTAGAACTTTCAAACAACTTTTTAGTACGTCACTCTTAAATATGAAAAACAAAGATCACTAAGTATCAGAGGAAGGCTTTTTAACATGGAAGATAAAGAAGGTAGTGGTTGCTCTGTTGCACTGCTCAGATTTGCCTTTCAAGGGCTGAGACATTCTTCCAGCTGCTGTTAATATTGACTACTGAGGACTACAGCTGAATGGCTGAAAGGTGTCACTTTGCCCAGGATTACATTCCCTTTATAGAGGTCAATATCCAGTCTGGTTGAGATGTGGGCTGTGAGTTGGGGGCACAAAGATGGTGTAGTTCCCTTGCCTTAATTGGGAACAAAAATGGGGAACAATTCTAAAGGGCCATCCCAGCTCCAGAGCTCCCTTTGGGATCGGCTGTTGCAACTACTTTACGGTTCAGCTTCCCAGACAGCCCAGTGCTGCCTCCCTCACTCCCTTAAAGGTATTATTCCTGAAGCTACTACCCAATTAACCACTTGACCCTAAGTCTTAGTCTCAGGAAACCCTACCTACAACAGAATCCATAACAATATGAAAAAAGTGGGAAGAAAAAGATTAATAACCTAAGTTAAATATTACATTCATGATACAAAAGCAAGACATCCTAGAAGAAACATTGAAAGATCATAAAAGAGCCTCTAGAAATTAAAAAAAAGTATATATGATGGCAGAAATAAAAAACTCAATACATAAGCTGGAGGATAAATTTGCGGAGATCTCAGAAAGTAGAACAAAAAGAAAAGGTGCTTTGAAAGTCTAAATGTCTGACATCCGAATAAAAGAAATTTCAGAAAGAGAACAGAGAAAAAGTGTCATGGGAGAGAATAACGGGAAAGCAATCATCAGTAAAATAGTTTAATATTTCTCAGTACTTAAGGATATGAGTTCCCAGGTTGAGTGGCCCAATTATGAATATAGGGTACCTCATAGCAAAATTTCAGAATACTGAGGGCTGGGGGCGGAGCTGGGAAAAGAAGATTCTGTAAGCTTTCAGAAAATAGATGTCACATACAAAGTATTGGGAATCAGTATGACTTCTTAACAACACACTGGAATCTTGAAGACTAGAGATCAATAGGTTTGAAATAGTGAAGAAAAATGACTTCCAAGCTAATACTCTATACCCAGCTAAACTATTATTTGTGAGCTAGAATAAAGACATTTGCAGACTTATAATATCTCAAAAAAGTTGCCTCCCCATTTGTCTCTTCTGGAGCTCCTGGAAAATATAATCCCCTAAAAGGAGGGAGTATAATGAAAAACTTAGAGGTGTGGTGTCCATGAAAAAAGAATCTAACAAAAAAGCAAAGCAAAAGCTCTGTGATATGGGTTAAGGGCAATACTGAGATGTTGACTCTGCTGTAGGCTTAGAGAATGACCAGTACAGATTGGAGCAGATCCGAAGGCTCTGGCAGAAATTATTCAAGAAGATGAAATCACTAGAACACCTAATGTGAATAAAAATTGAGAAGAGATTTAACAATTTTCAAAGTTTGGGGGTAAATTGGTGATAACTACACAAAAAACTAAGCAAAAGTAAAAAGACTTCTTAACTCCAGGGAAATGAAAATTTATGTAAGAAAGAAAAAATAATAATGTTCTTTATTGCTTGGTTGTAAAAAACATACATGGTCAGAAAAGGTAAGTGTTGAATGTTGATCTAACTAAAATTTGTGAAATAAAATTGGGAAGATGGATGTGTGTGTGTGTGCACGTGTGTGTGTGTGTGCACGTGTGCACACATTGTGTGTGTTCGCTGGGCTTAGAAAGAGAACTAAATGCTCATCTTCCATAGAGAGAAGTAGCAATATAAGAATGGAGCATACTTTAGTATTAAGAACATGAACTTTGGGTTCAGACTGCCTACATTTGAATCTGTTACTTTCCAGCAATATGACCTTGGGCAAGTTATTTGACTTCTTGTACATCAGTAAAAAAATGGGAGTAATAATAATACACATCACACAGCTCTAGAGGCTGTGATGAAAATATTTATGTGCGGTTAGAACACCACCACACTGCTATATAGTAACTGCTATATAAATATTTTCTATTTATATTATCTGTTATAGACTGAATTGTGTCTTCCATCAAATTCATATGTTCAAGTCCTAGCCCCCAGTACCTTAGAATGTGACTGTGTTTGCAGATAGGGCCTTTAAAGAGGTAATTAAGTTAAAATGAGGGCTGTAGGGTGGGCCCCAATCTAATCTGACTGGTATCCTTATAAGAAGAGATTAGGACATACAGAGACACAAAGGATGCAAGAACACAAATAAAAGACCATGCCAGGACATAGTATGTCCTTCTTACAGATGGTATACAGAGAAGGTGATGTCTTCAAGACAAGGAAAGATGCCTCAGGAGAAACCAAACTTGAGACACTTTGATCTTGAACTTCTAGCCTCTACAGCAGTGGGAAAATAATTTATGTTATTTAAGCCTCCCAGTCTGTGGTATTTTGTTAGGGCAGCCCTATCAAACTAATATATTATCATCTTATTGAAAGGTTTGAAAATGAATACCAAAAAAGTCAATTTAAACAGCTGAGAGTGGTTGCCTCTGGGAAGCTAGATATGATGGTAGGGAAGAGAGACTGCTTTTTTTTTTAAATGAAAACTTTGTAGAGTTCATTGATTTCTTAAACTATGTATATTTATAACTGATAAAAGCACAAACAAAAAAATGGAGTCTGATAAATCAGTTATCTCTTGTCTTTTTTTCATCTGAATGATTAAGAATTCTCTGGAGATCCGTGTGTTTTCCTTTGGCCTCTGTTTTTTCTTTCTGTGGCCCCTCTGACAATTTTACCCCAGGGACGAATGATCAGTTAGTGTGCTTTTGGTTGAAAGTAATAGAAAGACAACCCAAAGTGTTTAACCATAAGGAAATATTTTTCTCACATAAAGATTCGGTCTAGGTAGGGTGGATAGATCTATGGCTCAATGACATTATTAAGAAACAGGTTTTTTTTTATCTTTATTCTGTGCTGCTATTCTTAGCATGCTGGCTACTTTCCTCATAGGTGCAAGATAACTGACTGCAGCAGTTTCAGGAATCATGTCCTCGTTAACAATATCCGAAGACTGCATGGGAGAAGAGGGCATCCATATAAATCTTTCTCTTTAAGAAACTTTGCCAGAAGCCCCCTGCATGTTTCTCCTAACATCTCAATGACCATAATTTCTTCACATGTTTTCCCTAAAGTAGCCAGAGTAATGGAATTACCAGGGTTGGCTTAATCCAAATAATATTCTGACCCATACTCAGGATTCTGTTAGCAAGGAATAAGGGAAGAGAATGGCAAATGCCATGGAATAGGGAAGAAGAAATTAACATTTTAGTGACAGTTATGTGAGATAGGAAGAGAAAGTAAAAAAATTCTTCCATTGGGAAGAGGAGAGAGAGAAAGGGAGCAAAAGGTCAGAGATATAGGTCCTGGCACCCTACCTTCAGGTTTAAAGTTGGTAAGGGTATTGTAGGCAGAAGTTAAAGGTGATAAAAACACCCAGTTTCCTAGTGAAGGCACGCTTAGTCCTGGCTTCTCAAGATGTAGCTTAGGAAATTAACTGCATATCTTTTAGAGAAGTCCTGAAATCGGAATGAAGCTACAGTCAGTATATCACTATGTAAGAGACTAGAGGCTGAAGAATGGGGCTAGATGAAGGATCTGATATCCTGTGTGAGTTCCATATAATCTGAAGTTCCCTCAGAAAGTAGATTTTATGACCGGAAACTGTGGTTGAGGCCAGGGACTTTTTGGGAGGCATCCAAAAGAACTGACAAAACCTGCTGTGCAATAGGGGCGCTTTTTGTAAGTGAGGATATGAAAGCTTCACTCTGCCTCTACTCTCTCCAGAGGGTGAAAGGGAAGGAAGGCGAAAGGAGAAAGGAAGGTGAAAAATAGTCCTGACAGGGACTTTGAGCTTTGCATATACTGAATATTCATAGCTTAAAATACAAATAAACTGAATTATATTTAGTAGGCAAATTTCTCTCATCTACAGGAATGGGGCTTTAGAATAAAAAGATCAATTATAGAGAAAAATTATTAATACTAATTTTCCTCACCTCAATGTATGTGAATTTTGGCTTTGCTATATTTTACATATTTCAGGATTATTTTCCTTTTTTCACCTTTCGAGGGACTAATGTGGGAATGTGGAAAAGAAAAGGAAAAATGTGAAGATGGAGATGGTTAGGATCTCCAGGAGAAATGGGTAATGCTAGATTTACATGGTTTTAGAGAACATCGATTAGGATTATGTAAAAATGATGCAAAATTACTTAACTAACCACTTTACTCTAAAATGTTATTTTGGTTAATAAAATATTTTTAGTATAAGTAAACCAAATGTAATTTAACTGGGTTTTTTTAAAAGCACACGTTAAAATGTTTTTTATTATGTAAAGATAACCATAATTCAGTACAGAAACAAGCAACCAGGTTACGTATATTTATTTTGTTTGCATTATGTTTTCTCTTTACTACATATGTTTAACCAGGTGGAAAACAACAGAAAATTTCCATTTTTGAAAACAAATATAGCCTGGTCAGGAATCGAATTTACATTCTACTTGCATTATAATAAACAAGAATGTTTACGGTTGAATTTAGCACCCAGTTAAAACTCAACACTTGTATAACAATAAGAAAATTTGTTGGCCAAAATGTTGTAATAGCTACTAAAAATACATGAATACATTTTAATATCCAGACAGGAAATAACAGACATACAGTGTGTATTTGAGCACATGTATCATTTGAACAGGTGCCAGAGTTATGTAGCTAAAGATTAAAGTGTGATTTAGAGATATATTTCACTCTGTATGCAAGGACATTGCCTCAATTAGCATTAATAGTATTTACATGCATGCAGTTAGAGGAGAGAACTGAAATTTGTTGAAAAGCAAAGGAGGAATGATTTTTAACTTTGCCTGTAATTCTAGGAGCGTAGGACTGTATTGTTAAAAGCTCTGTGAAAAGTCTTAATTTAGGAACTGAGATATAGAAGCTGTACATCAAACTACAGTGTTACATGTGTACTTTGTATCGTTAGAGAAAAGTGAGTCAGGCAAGCTAAAGGATTTGTCAAAGGCTGTTCTGGGATCATGGTACTGTGTAGAAATGGGAAGCCATAATAAATCGTGGATGTGGATTAATTTGAGGAATATGAACAATTTTTAATCTGGGACAAAATGTATTTGATGCTATTGTGGCCATTAGTGGGTTCACACACACACAGACACACACCAGTTGCTTATATTACCAGTGTTCACCTAAAAGCATCTATTTCCTACCTAGATTTTAGGAAAATAAAAGTATTTTCAGAGGATTAAGTGTATTTCTTTTTCTTATTGCAAGATTATCAAATGAATTGTTGAATCCTAAAGTCAAGGGAAATTTGGGGGTGAATTAGAGGGAAAAGTAAATTTGTTTCCTTCCCCTATCTACTACTTCTCAGGAAATGGCTCTCATTAAATATACCTATTCCTTTAGTGAGTATCAGGAAGAAATAAATTAGCTAAATAATAAATTAGACCAAGATGGCGACAGGTGATAGATTTAACTTTCTGTGGGAATAATTATATTTGAAAGTGCAGTTTATTTTGGAAAGCCCTTGGGCAATATATTCATTCATTCATTTGACACATTCTTAGTGAATGTCTACTATGTGCCAGTCACTTTTCTGACTCTGCTGACCCAGAGGCGAATAAGATAAAGTTCCTGATCTCATAGATTTTATAAGTGAGCAATATGGATTACATACTTTAAAAATGTCTATACTTTTTGATTTAGTTATTATATTTTTATTAATCTAATTTGATAAATATTTAGAGATTGGCACAAAAATTGTGCATACAAATTCCTATTGTATCATTATCGAATGCCTAGATACTTTTGCATATGTTTTTAAATTTTCTATGATAAGAAATGGATGTCTCTGGCTAGTGAATAAGAGTACTTTTAATTGTCCTGATGTTTTCCTGCCCTTTCTGAAGTTTCTGAGCATACACTGCTTTTTTAAAATAAAAAATGCTTTTAAGGTCATTTTAATCTAAAGATGCAAAACTGATGGACTACAGGGTAGAAGATATTTGTAAAAAGCAAGGCCTCGCTATTTCTCTTGCTTACCAAATCATCTTCCCTTGATTCTGAAAGGTTGCTAGTACCTATCCCAGAACGCCTTAGTGTATTCTACATCATAAGACACTAGCTCAGAAGTGTTTGAGGTACTGAGATGAGTAGAAATGTGTGGGCCAGCCTTAAGTGAGAAGAAACTGTGGAGGAAGCCTGAGTGTCTTTCTACTTCCTACCAAGAAATGTGATTTGTCAGGTGCTCAAATGCAAAATATGTCATAATATATTCACAAGTATTTCGTTCTGCTTTTAGGCATATGGAAGGATTGAATTCTCACCCCTTCTGAATTTAGATGGACTGTATTACAGGTTTTGGCTAATGAAATATGAGCAGAAGTGAAAGCGTATCAACATCAAGAGGTGAGAGTGGTAAGAGCCTGTGTTCAGTCTATGATGGTCCCTTGCTGTGATGATCATGAAGCTATGTATTAAGATAGAGGTTCCACTGCTTGAGTTTCTTAGTGACTTAGTGACAGGATTGAATTCTCTGTGATTGTTCTTTAATATTTATCAAGGAGAGGATTAAACTGGTCATATTAAGTTACTATATTCTGGAGGTTGTTTATTATCACATCATAGTCCTGTTTCATTGAACCAATAGAAAAAGTAAACGAAAATTATATTTGGATATCTTAACATGATTTCTATCCACAGATCACTCATTGGATAGTTGAGATGGTCTTTCAAATGCATAGTTTGATTTTTTTTTTTTTAACTCAAATTGTTATTGTATACTATTGAGTCAGGAACAGTTAAAATCTCAGACATCCAATAGTTTATACTTACTATGTCCACCCTTTCTAAGGCAAGGAGTGTCTGTAGGTTTCAACTTTAGCTTTTTCCATGGGTCACGTCAGTTATAGGAAGTTCACGAGATGATGGAAGTTATTCCAGCAGGTCTGTGAAATAAAGAATATGTATAAATTGGTCTTTGTCCCTTTCCCTCCCTCATATTACAGAGCTAAAATAGTTATAAATAGGGGTGCTAGGAGAATCTTTTGTTATAACATTTATCTTTAACCCCAGTTTTCTAAGACCTTCATAATTTCTTAAGTGATAGGAGTGTCTGACACTGAGCTCCTAAATCCTGTGGAATTTCCTGGGTGACAGGAATGTCTTTTATTCTAATGAAGTGACTTTAGGTGGGCTTCTGGATAGGGGCTGGTCACCAGAAAGACGAAGATATGATTAGAAGATTGAAACTTTCAATCCCACTCTCCATTCTCTGGAGACAGGACTGGGGCTGGAAACAGAATTTATATTCCATCATGCCAATGTGATAAAGCCTCATAAAAATTTCCATAGCACAGGCAGGGTTCAGGCAGCTTCTCCATTAGCTAACACATCACTACCTGGAAGGTGGTGCATTGCAACTCCAGATATTCCCCTATGTATCCCTTCATCTGTATGCTTTATCATATCCTTTATTATATGATAAACTGGTAGACATAAGTGAGTGTTTCTCTGAGTTCTTTGAGCTGTTCTATCAAATGAATTGTAGGAGGGGGGAAGGTTGTGGGAACTCCTATTTGTAGCCAACTTGGACAAAGTTGTGGATGACCTGAGGACCTACTACTTATAATTGGCATCTAAAGTTCAGGGTAGTATTATAGGACTGAGCCCTTAACATGTGGGGTCTGCACTAACTCTGATTAGTATCAGAATTGAATTGAATTGCAGGACATTGAGCTGGTGTCACAGAAAATGGCTTGATGTGAGAAAAAACTTACACATCTGGTGTCAGAAGTGTTGTGAGTGCGGAAGGGTATGAAAGTAAAGGAGAAACACACAAAATCAAGTTTTTTTCTTACAAAGGGTCTATTATCTATAATCAAATCTTCTGATAGAGGGGCAGAGAGCATTTGGGAATGTAGCATGGTTTATTCATCATCATTCTATTTATGGACTTTTTTGGTAGACTGTTTCTAACATTTTTCAATTATAAACAATGTTGCAATGAATAACCTTGTGCATATGTGTTTTTCTATTGTAAATATATCTTCAGAGTAAATTTGTAGAAGTGGAATAGCTAGGTTAAAAGGTAAATGCATATGTAGTTTTGTTGTTACATGCAGTCGAGCTGGCTCTGACTCTGACGACTCTATGAATGAGTGATGTCCAAAATATCCTGTCTTCAACAGCCCTGCTTAGCTCCTGTAGACTCAAGCATGTGGCTTCTTTTATGGAGTCAATCCATCTCATATTTGGTCTTCTTCTTTTCCTGTTGCCTTCTATTTTTCTCAGCATTATTGTCTTTTCCAAAGAACCCTGCTTTCTCTTGATGTGCCCAAAGTAGGACAGCTTTAGTTTTGTCATTTTTGCCTCCAGCAATGTTTCAAGCTTAATTTGCTCTACGACCTACTTGTTCAGCATATCTGACAGTTCAGGGTATCTTTAGAGCTCTCCTCCAACACCAAAAAAAAAGTTTTTTCTTATCAGCCTTCTTCACCATCCAACTTTAACACCTATACATAGTAGTTTGATTAGGTATTGTCAAGTTACCCTCTGAAATGGTTGTACCAGTCGTGTATGAAAGTGCCTGCCTTCTCCACAGTCTCACTAACAGAACGTGTTCTTATACTTTAAAATTTTTATTAATATGGATTGTGCAATTTTTAATTTAATTCTTTTAGAGTTTATTGTTGATCTGAAACTAACACTTTGAGAATTTCTCTTTATTTTTTAGCATCTATTAGATGATTTCCTGAGATCCTGTCAAGTTTTGTGATATTTTGGTTACAATCATAAAATTTTATCTATTCATTTACTCACTACCAATTAAAAAAAAAATCTCAAGTGACTTTTATTTCCCAGAAAATATGCTAAGACTGAGTACTTGTCCTCGAGTTGCTTACTGATGGAGAGGATGAGGTAAGCAAATGAATGGACAATTACAATACAATGTAATAAGTATCTTACTATTGGGGATAGGGTGGGATGATGGAAATAAGTACAAAGTATTAATGGAGCACTAAAAGGGGAACGTTTCCTTCATATGTGCAAGGGGCTTCCTGAAGGAAGTGATTCCTTAACTGAGTGGATCTTTAACATGAGTAGGAATTAACCAGTGGACAGGAGAAGGAAGGGAAGTTGGTGAGCTTTCCAGACAGACCCAGCTCTGCATGGACAAGACCTTCCAGTGTGGAAGAGAGGGCCAAATATAGTCTAGGACTGCAAGCAGTTTAATGTGATTGGCATATAGAATTCATGTATGCACTTGTTTATGTGGTGAAGTGAGAGGAGCAGAGAGAAGTACCATTCAAGAAGCACGTTGAGAAGTTCAGACTTCATTCACATGACAAAGGAGGTTTACTAAAAAGTTTTAAGCAGAATAGAGATATGATCAGGATTTTTATTATGGGAATGACAATGGAGTGTTTTCAAAGAATCTGAGGTTTATTCTCGGTGTTAAACTGTGTTGTTTACACAGAGATATGTTAAGTGTTGTAAAAGAAAGGAGTTATCCTATTCCCTAGGCCAAGAATTGACAGTGATTTTAGAAGGTAGTAATTTCTTTAAGAAAAGAATGGACCAATCTGAATGTAGTCAGCACTGAAACAAGGTAAAGAGAAGTGGTATCTGAGAGGAAGCCTTTGCTGTGGTGGCTTAGAGTGAGTCCTTTCCTCAGAAAAATTGCTGCTCTTGATGTCTGGGCTTTTCCAGTAGAATTTGAATAACACTAGTAACTATGCGTGTTGAGATCTGAAACCATCTATACCCATAACAACTTATGGTTTACATTAACATGGCTTTACTATTCAGATGCTTCATTAAAGTGACTTTATTATTTCACTGTCTTCATCAGCCTGATTTAACTATTTCAGATAATTCTTACCCAGAAAGATAAAGTTGCTAATAACTTTATTTTTCATTTCAGAAAGTTTCTGAAAATCCATTTAAACCGATGTTATATTATTCAAATTAAAGCAGCATCAAACAACTGTTTACTCTTCAAGAACTGTTTTGAAACCCTTTATTCAAACCTTCCCTTCTGTGTCTACCAATCCTAAACTGTTAGATCATAAATTTGCTCGGTCATAATCAAGCCCCTTTTCTCATACCAAAAGATACACCTTAAACCAGATGCCCCCGCCCTAAATCTTAAACATATCCTATCTTTTTTTTTTCCTTTCTAGTTCTGAAACGCCACCAAGATTCTTGTCAAGGTAGTGGCCTCTCTCACTGTGGTAAACAAGAAAATCAAGTTTGCTTTATCAACGGGTTATTTGGGTGGTGTTTTCAGGGAGTAAAGTACATATAAGATTCATTTCTTATTCCATCTACAAGTGATGCCTTTTGCATAAATAGTGACCCATAGTTTGGAACCTTAGGCCTAAATTAACAGTTCAAAAAATCTTGGTTAACCTAATTTTTGTCTTTTTCTTTCAACTTGGCACATGATATTTGCAGCCAGAAAGACCTCAAGGAATGTCACTGTGGCTCAGTCATAATTCTTGTTTTTTAAATTAGCGAATCTGGAAATATACGATGGCTTCAGGAATAAGTAAGTAGACCATGTATCCCAGCCAATCAGCCTACATCAACTAAGAAATACTTTTGAAAAAAAAAAAAAAGCTATATAGATTTTATGTAAATTTGGTATTTATGAGCACCAAACTTTTAGCACTGACATCTGCCTGAGAAGAAACTTCATTTACAGCAGTGGCAGAAATGAAGTTCACTGTGAACTAGTTTTAGATACCATATGCTTTAACATTCTGAAGAGGAGAGGAAAAGAGGCATTTTTAAAAACAGATTTTTCTTGCTCTCACTGTGGATGATGTTGCATGACAACATTGTGACATCATAACTTACGCTATTTTATTTGCTGTTGCACCAATATAGAGCATCAAGGCATGTAACAGCACCTTGGATGTATATAGTGCTTTCCTTCCATGAAACTTAAGGCACTTCACAGGCATTTTCTTTCGAAACCTCACAACATCTCTCTAAGGTATTGCCAAACTGGAGACAAATTTCACAGTTTAATCATGTGGAACACATTGGTAAATATAGATGTGCCTTTTAGAAAGTTGCTTCAAAGTGTATTTTGCAGCTCACACGACGTTTCTCAGGGTGTAAACCAGTGGTGTAATGTAAAGCTTTTGGCCCTCCCCCACGGAAGCTGGGAGGATAGATGTGTTTGGCAGCACACAGTGGCGCAGGAGGAAAGGAGGGTCGAGCAGAAAAGGCAGGCTGACTATTTTGCTACGTGTCCTCCCCTTTTCTTCATATCTCTACACAGGAGTGCCTCCTTTTCCTCCATCTCATTTTTCCTTTTCAGCATCAAAAAATAAAACCGATTTATAAAGTTTAATTTGTAATTAAGAGTGAGGTTAGATTTTCAGAGCAGAACACAAAAGTCCATTTAACTTACAAGTCCTATTGATTCTAATCCTGGCAATCTAACTGGTGCTTATAGTTTTAATGGAAAATGAGTTCTTATGAAATGGGAATGTGACAGCATTGCAGACATGTTTGTTTCTTGCTCTAATCTCTCCAAATCCACTGTGAAAGGGAATGGGCTTTTTCTCAGAATACTTCTGCCTCCCAAACCTCACCCTTTTCTTTCCTAGTTCCCCACACCTCCCAGTTTCCTATAAAAGATCTCTTGATATGGAGCAGAGATCTGATGTGAGTCCTACTTGTGTCCTATAATAGCAGTGTGAACCCTGAGTGGCTGAACCTCTCTGAGCCTGTTTCTCCCTTTGTAATTTATATAGACTACTAACTCACAGGGTTGTTGTGAAGATAAAATTAATTTGTGTGGAAGAGCTGAACTGCTGTCCAGCAGAGAAAAATAAGGCCAACTAGAAATATTTTGACTATCCAGTTTCCTGGGGGTAATCTGCTTTACCCTTTTGGGTATCATCCAGCTCATTTTCGAGAGTGAGAGAGGGAGCTCCAGGACAACAGCAGACATAAACTGGGACTATTCCAAGCAAACCAGGATATATGATTAATCTGTATGTAGGGAACTTCCAGATGTGCTTGTGCCTAATAGTACTTGTTATTGTAGATAAGAATGCCTACATTTAATGAGTAAGAATATTATTTATTGCCCACGTACAAGTTGAAGCTGTATCACAACCTTTCTATATAGCTCATAGTGTTTTTTAAAATGTGCTACATGGACAACAGGTGGCACTTGAGACCATTTCAAGTGGTATACAGCAAACATTAATTTTTTAAAACTATCATGTCCAATCTATAATTTTGGAAGTAAAACTGATTATTTTAAAATTTGTTTAGACCAAATTATGAATTGATTTAGAGAAAACAAATCATACTACAGTTGGATTACAGCTGTAGGAAGATTGACTTGGAATGACTGATATGTGGGAAGCCCTGCTTGATAGGATACAATCAGTAGAATGAAAGAATAAGCTACTCAGTATTTGAATAAACAGTGTTATAATGTATTATCTTTTATTCCAGGAAACAGCTCTGCAAGAGTTGGAGAAAAGATCAATACCCAATTGTGGCCCGGGTGAGGGGACTAGAAATGCAGTAATTGCAGTTGAAGATTAGCCTTGCCTCCAATTCCTGGTAAGTCCTGGGCCTCACCACCATTTTTGTATATTATTAATGTAAATGATGTGTGAAGAATTGTTAAAATTTGGTAAAATTTAATACATACAAAATTTAATAAAACGTTGTGGGGACATTTTATTCATGTTTATTCTTTGAGAGACATAATTTAGGTTGGAGACTTAGTTGGTCTTGTCTGTAGAATTTCAAGAATAAAGATTCCTCAAACTCTTTGAGTAGGTCATTAAATTCTTTGGTAATCAAAAAGGTCTTCCTGATATCTGTTCCCAACCTTTCTAATTTAACTGAAGTCTCCAAAGAAAACAGAAAATGTAGGACGGGGCCTCTCAAAACTTGTTACAAAGTAGACTTCTCAGTCCTCACTTTATTTTATTTACATTCAGTTTTCTTTTTGTTTGTGACTTCTGTCCATGGAACACATGAATGTTTCTTATTGTTTTTGTTTGTTTGCTTAAAATGGAAACAATTTAGATAATGTATCAGGACACCAGGGTAGGAATGATTAGAGGTCAGCCATTAGCAATTATACTCTTTTCCTAAAACACATCAAAATATTTGCGAGACGGTCATTCACAGATTCTGTGTGCACTTGAGCTCAGGGTCTGTAAAAGTTTACAAGTATTTATGTATGATTTTATGTGTATTTTCAGAGTTTTTTTTTTTTTTTCTTTGTGGAACTTTGAAAAATGAAGAGAATTAAGTTGTTTCTAAAAAGCCAAAGCAGCCTGCCATCTCTTTTTCTTTTCTGGGCTACGGTCCAATTTGCACAGCAGTTGCAAAGAAAAAGCAAACGCATCACTAGATTCAGCGAGAAATATTGTAACAGTATGTAATCTCTGTCAAGATAAAATTGCTTTGTGATTTACATTACAATAAATCCTGACCTTTAAGTGCTGCAGACTAAGCTAATCTGTGAAGTACTTTATTCCAACATTGAATCAGCGAGAGAAGCTCAACCAAATTGACTGTATTAGTCCCACCATGGTGTGGTTAAAGAGCCTATATATATCGAAGCAGATTACAGAGCATTGTTCTATGTGTACTATAATAAGTAGAATAATTGAAATATCCAATCTGTTTCATCATTGTGAAATAATAGAATTATTTTAACCTCCCTTCTGTTTGCCTATTATGGGAATTACAAGTAGCCTCATTAAATATCATTAGGGCCTGATTTAGATAGATGAGAACAAGGAAATTCAGAGTTAAGGCTAAAATACCACATGACATTTCAACTTTAATTCACTTCTATGGCTGTTATTTATTTTCATGTTCTTTCTCTTTTTTTCGTAAAATAGTTAAGGTATTATGTCGAAATCTCAGTACCAGCTTTAAATTTTTGGCTATTTGTCTGCCCAAGTCAAGTGTTTGGCTATTTGTCTGTCCATCAATCATTGGAGAATGGAATTTTCTGAGGTATAAATTTAAAAAATAACTAGAACTTACCAAGTTTGAGAGATTTTTGGTCATTTTTCTTCAAATAGTTTTTTCTGCTCCCCTCTATTGTCTTTCCTCAGGATTTTGATTACACACATATTAGATGACTTTATATTATACCGGAGGTCACCAATACTTTTTTTTCAGTCTTTCTTTTCTCTGTGCTTTATTTCGGATAGATTCTTTTGCATGTCTTCAAGTCTACTTTTTTTCTTTCTGCAGCACTTAACCTGCTATTAATCATATCCAGTATATGTATGTACACATATAAAATATACATAATTATACATATAATTATAATAAATTTTTCATCTCTAAAAGTTCTATTTAAAAATGTCTTCTTTTTATTTCCTCATCACATTCACGTTTGCTAATTCTATCATCTCTCTCAAGTATGCCTCTTTTCCTACGGAGTGAATATTGACTAGATACTAGATATTGTGTATTTGTTTCTGGGCGCCAAATTTTTTTGGTATTCTTTTAAATAGTGTTGGATTTTGTCCTGCTGTGCAATTAAGTTCTTAGGAATCAGATTTCCTTGAGGCTGTGTTTTAAGCTTTGTTTTAAAGATCCAGAAGTGCCTTTAGTCTAGGGCTAATTTGGCCCTGTGGCTAAGGCAAGTACCCTCTGAGGGCTCGTCCTTATGCTTCGTGTATTACAAGGTCTTCCCATTCTGGCTGGTGGGAACATAGACTATTTCTATCCCTGTAGGAGCTGTGAGAATTGACTGGCTTACTGCTTTCTGTTTCTTCTTTATTTAGTCAGAGGTACTTTCTTCTCTTGTGTGTACAGATCCGTACTCATCCAAAGATCTGCAGTAAATCTTCCACAGAGCTCTGAAAACCTCTACCTGGGTAGCATCATCCTCTCTGGTACTTTACCCCCAGAAGTTCTGTCTTGGCCCCCCTGTATTCCAACTTCTGTCTCTTCAGCTCAGGGAGACCACAGGACTCAGTTGGGGATCCCTTTCCTTCTCTGAGAACTGGAAGATGTCTTCAGGTAGTCAGCTGGAGCTATGGTATTGCTTGAGTTGTTTCCCTTGTCTCAGAAACCACACTCCTGTGCCGTTTATTGTTCAATGTCTGAAACAATTCTTTCTATAATTTTTCAAGTTTCTCATTGTTTAGGGTGAAAGGCTCTCTCTTACTCTATCATGGCCAGAAACAGATGTTTCAACTAACTGGAGTTTAAAAGGTAGTTTAAGATTTTTACTTTTGATCAGCAGTTCTTGCCAGGACACATTTCTGGAGACATCAAAGTTAGTGATAAGAAGGTATTAAAACAAATTCTGGACATGATAAACAACAATTGTTAATTCTTATTGTCCAACTTCAACAATTTAAAATCAGATTTTTTTTTTTTTTTTTTTTTACTTGTTTCAGAGTTATATAAAGAAAGTTTGGAGTGCCAGAGGTCTCTTCCATTGTTTCTTATGATAACTATTGCTCTGCTCTATTTTAAAGTTAAGTTGCGTTCAGGGAAATAGTTTTCATTTCAGTAAGGTGAACTTTTTTGTTATTTTGTAATTTTAGATTTTTTATAATAAATTTATAGGGTGACTTGAGGGCAGCATAATTTGTATCATAGGAGACCACCTAAGAAACTCACCTGGGACAGACCACTCTGTTCTGCCCTGGAGCACTATTGCCTAGAACTAGAATTGTTCATGAGATATCCCACATTATAAATAGAGACATCCTCGGGGCACCATATCAATGTATACTGTAGGGTCTTCTCATACATTTTTGAGGGGAAAATAGTACTTTCGATATCCCCAAGATGAAATGAAGTACTCCTGATGCTAAACTGAATACTTAGCTGAAACATAAATATTTTTAAAGGTCAATTTCATAGTTCCAAACAATTTTAAAATTAAAATATAGTGATTTTTCTAGATTCATTTGCTTCAGTGCTGAAGAAAAAAAACCTAATAGTTTGAAGGAAAGATTATATAAAAATATTAATAGCTTGATGTAGATAAGGTTATACACACACATGAACAGTCTTTTAGGCTACTAGTTGTTTCCTTAACAATTAAAAAAATTGCCAACTAACAGACTGTTGTAACCTGATGACTTACCAATATTTAAATTTTTTGTAACTTAATCTGCAGTCTAGAGCATAAGGATAGCTCACTGATCTTTTGTGACATCAACTAAATCAACATATGCCTCTAAAACAACAATTTCATTTTTTATTAGGAAGAAGCCTGTTTTGGCCTGTACCACTTTCCAATGACTTGGGGGTTTTGCTGTCCTCAGGTGTGTCAGACACTTCTCCACCTTCTTGCACACAAATGCTGACTCTGCACAGGTTTTCTTGTCTCTATCAGTTTGATTTTGGGGTACAGTAGGATATCTCATCAAGTATTTTGTTTTAGGTGTTGGTCTGTGGGTTTTTGGTTTTGCTGTCATAACTGTTTTCTGTTTTATGACAGAATTTGAGGTGATTCAACACTACCCCACATCTTCCCAGAATTTCCCTCCTACCTTGACTTCTTAAAGCTTTTGTTTCTTCATTTGGTAAAATAAAGAGAACTAACCAATCTCCTAATATCCCTTTCAACTCTAAGATCTACGACTATATAAGTTACCTATTTGGACCCAAAATTGTGAAGAAAGGCATACATGAGGTATTGCCTCACTCTCAAGTTTTCAGACCCTGCGTGTCTAAGATTAAGTTGCTGTGTGCTATGAGTATATTTTGTCCTCTGAGTCAATACTCATCCTTATATCCATCCATCCTAATAACAAACACTGAACCTCTGCTATGTACTAGCTTTGTTTCTCCAGGTACTTATCAGGTTTGCTGTGCTATTTGAAGCTATAAATAGCCACACTATAAATGTCATTCCTCAGATATATGATCACCTAAGCAGACCTGATTGTTACTTAGAGGAGAAACGTGAGTGTTATGGGTTTTTTTTGGAATGAGGTGAGGGTGAGGGAATAAACTATTCCAGCTCTTTGACGTAGAGGATTTCTTGCCTGCCACCACAAACTTGACCACTTAGCCCAATCAAACCAGGGCTTGAAGTTTCTCTAGGATTTAATAATCAGCTAAAGAAAGCCAACTGACCTCACCATTGGATTAATAGTCAGTCTCTATGAGTTTGGAAGAATTTAATAAATCTAGGTCCATGGGAGGTCACTGGGGAATATTACCTATAGGCACGTGACAATTTAGTGTTATTAAATAGCCTTGTGTAGGTAGCTTCTGTGAGGAGGGACAGTTTTGCTGAATAGTTGTCAGGAGAGACTTCAGGAAATGTGGGCAGAAGACACACTCAGGGAATATCAAGGGCACAATTTTAGGCAATGCTTTATTTCTCTAAAAGAATCCTGAGCTCAACAAATGTAGATTACTTACCTTTCACCATATTCCCTGAAGTCATGCAATTTATATAATAAACATTTATGGAATACTTAACCATGCACCAGTTATTTTGTTAGGTATTTCCCTTATCTTCTTATTTTAATGTAATTTTTTTCTTATTAAAGTCATATTTGTACATGCTTAAGAAATCAAACAATACTTCAAGACTCATAAAAAATAGCTGTCTCCTGTTTTATTTCTCTTCTCTTTAAATTCTGTCTCTCCAGAGGCAACTACTTAAATTATTTTTAGCTGTTAATTTTAATATTTGCTTCCATATGTACACAACAGCTTTTATTGCTATTTCTTGATTTGTCCGTTTTAAATATGATTTTTGACTTCCTGCTCTAGAAGAATATTCTTTAGCTCTTATTTCCCCATCCCTTCAACATAGAAATATTCCTTGTTTTTCATCCTTACAGTAAAATTACATAATCATGTCTAAGTCAATATTTGTTTACTTTGTTATGATCATATAAATATTATGCATGGGTAGTGAACCATATATTATATGTCATTTCCTTTCTGATATAACTTACGTTTTCTCTGAAATAAGAAAAGTCTCTGTTTTTCTGTTTTTACTTTTCAATGTCAATATCTCTAATTCATTCCCAATTCTCTAACATAACTGTAATTCTAATACTTTGGGTAACTGTCACATTCGTTATGTGCTCGAGATATCCTTTCTCCAGGCCTCTGTTCTCTTGCTTTGATCTGCACTGGTTGCTCTTTAGTCTGCCATGTAGCTGTCATCCTGAGATTTCCATCTACATGTCTGTTACACCTTTTTACTGTGCCCCGTTTGGCTCTTGTACTTTTTCTGACTTTTCCTTTCTTTTATTTGCTTTATGTTTCAGTTTGGATTTTTTTTTTCCTAATAAACTATTTTTCAATTCATTAATTCTTTCTCTTTTGTGTGTCTAATCTGTTGTTATATCCATCTATTATTTTCTTAATCTGAGATGTTTTCCTTTTCAGTTCTATAATTTCATTGGATTCTTTTAAATATAGACTACGGTTCTGAGGACTTCTGCATATTGCCATTTATTTTCTTGAATATATTATTATAGCTCTTATACAGTCCTTATTGATAGCCTTCTACCTGGACTACCTGTGGGTCTGTTTCTATTTTCTCTTTTATTTTCTTTTTATTTTTAGTTATTTTCGTCTTTCTTGTATGGCTGATGACTTTTTGACTTAATGCTGGACATGGAAAATTAAAAATTACAGAGGCTCTGGAGGATTTTATCTTTTTCTGGAGAGAATTTTCTTTTCTCTGGCAAGCAGCTAGAGAAGGGATGGATCACCTTGGTACATCCTTGGGTAGTCTACTTCCAGTCTCTTCTTACTCCTAGAGTATTTCCTTTTGGGGATCTCTGCTAAAAGTCTCTAGCTGTTTACCAAGACCTTGGTGAGCTTTGAACTTCAAGTTTTATCTTCTTGACACTGTGGTCAATGGAAGAGTCTTCTTCTATTTTTGCTTCTAACTGTAGATTTCTGCTTAGTTTCTTGGGTTCTAATCTGGTGTAATTTAAGAATCTGCAAATGCCTTAATGAGAAACGTGCCAAGGAATGTCTGGTTTACTTACCCTTGTGATCCCCTTTTCTTTAGGATATTTGATCCTCGAATTTTGGAAGCCTAGGTATCTCTCAACTTGAATTTGGGTCTCTCCAGATCACTGGTCTCACTAGGCCAATCCTTTTTATTCAGCTTCAATGTCACATGATGCAAATTAACAAATGCTCTGAGAGGAAGAATCATCGGTGAATGTAAGGCTCACCTCAACTTCCCTTTTCTCTGTGATCTTGGCTCTTCATATCCTGGCTGTCTTAGTTGTTTCCAAAGCCTTAAAAGAGCTGTTTTTATCCAGATTTTAGTTTGAAAACTCATGAATTTTAGGATTTGAAACTTTTTTTTAGTATTCTTTCTGTAATCATTTATGTCCTGCCATTTCTCTCTCTCTCTCTCTCTCTCTCTCTCTCTCTCTCTCTCTCTCTCTCTCTCTTTCTCTCTCTCTCTCTCTCTCTTTGTTTCCCCTTTCTGCAATTCCTGATATTTTGATTTTGGACCTTCTTGATGGATCCCTTAAATTTTAGTGTCTTTCTATCTCATTTCCATTTCTATGTCTTTTGCCCTGGACCAGTTTATCCAGAGAAGAGTTTTTGATTATGTCTTGGGGTATGGAGCAAGTATAGTTGCTGGTATTTGAGAGCCAGGTAGAGGATGGGGTTGAGTAGAAAGGTTGTTCCAAATGTAAACTTTCACTTAATGCCCCTGTTTTCAACTTGTTATCTCATCCATGCCTTTCAGCTGTAACTTCTTTCTCTGAATCCAGAACTTCTCTGATTCATCCTTCCCAGAGAGTGAACTTCAAATGGAGAAGAGATATTTGTCTATAATTTTGTTTTCAGTCACAGCTCCACATCTAGCTTCAGAAGTACTCGGTGCTGCCAGTTCTTGAGACTTTCCAGGCTCTGTAGTACATTTAGATTGTAGACTTGGATTTCAATTCACTCCGAAATGTTAAGTCACTTACCTTTCACCCATTTGCTTTTCAACTTCTAAAATTATCTTGTCATCTCTTGTCTCATACATTCTTTTCTTCTATTTTTGTTGTCCTTGTGGATTTATACTTAAAAGTTTTTCTTTTTTTTTGTTTTTTGGTTCTATTTTAAATCTGGAGCTTTGGGGAAGGACCAGAGAACAGGTGTGTTTAATCCAGCATACTCAACAGGAAGTTTTAAGTGCGTTATATACATCACAACAAATTTCCACAGCAGGTGTGTGTATGTGTATATATATATATATGTATATATATATATACACTGAAGGAACATAGTAAATGACAAGGTTAGAATTAAAACCCAGTCTGCCATCAAAGCCTTGATTTTGGAGTGAGTTAGTTTTTTGGTTCTTTTTTTAGCTTTGAAGTTTCAAGTTTTTCTCACAAGTATGAAGGAATCTATAATCCTTTTCAAAACCAAGTGATTTATGAAATAAGAATTTTTGCAATGTGCCTTTACCTTCTCTATTCAGCAGTAAATTCTTATATTATCATGATATAATAAATTATACATTTTAAAAATCTAATATAATTTTACTAATAAATTTCTCATTGTAGTTTGTATTTTGTGCTTGAAATTACTAAAACTAAACTTTGAATGAATTATTTTCTAATTGGGACTTTTCTCTAAGTCAAGATTATTCTCCCCAGTAGACTATATCTATTTGCTTTCATAGAGAATAAAGTTTCTTGTTTAACCCTTATGTTATGTTTTGCTTAAAACCTGAAATTTCTAGGAAGTTTCTTATTCTGTTTCTTTTTGGGCTATTCCACAATTCCCTTTTGCTTTCTCTAAGCATTTTTTTGACCCTGGAGATCTGTGGTAAAAATATCCTCATATACTCACCACACAATTAATGATTTACTGTTTCTTACAGGAAACAAGTAAGATCTCTGTGAAACAAGTAAAATCTTCTTCAAAAGACAATCTACACATTTTGTAACAAACAAAGCATAAAATGCTTGGAAAGTTTCTGTAAACAATCTCCAACTAAAAATAGTACCAGCTTTACTTTTATATTTCTACTAAAGAACAGAGAGGGCCCTGCATATGGGTCAGTTTCATGTGAGAAAATGGAATTCTGATGGGCTGTTGTCACTTCCAGATACTTTTGTTTCATAAGAGTTATAAAGGAACATATTTTCCATTTGAAGTTGTCACCTACTTTCAGGCAAAACCTCTTTGCCTGCACTTTCTTTCTTCTTTTCAAGAGGTAGGGTAGTTATATCATCAGCTAAACATTCATAGGAAAAATATCCAGATAATCAGAGAACTGAAACCAATGTGGAAGCATCTGATGTTGTGTAATATTGTTTGAACTGAGACTAAATTGGGTCTCAAACTGTTTCATTGGTCTCTAAGCTTCGTGGCTCTCCGAAACTTCCGCATTATTGCCTGTTTTGAAAGAATCAAAATTACTTTTGTTAAATATCTAACAGAATTTTTCATTTAACTTTAAGAATTTCTACTCTCTAGGAAGCCTCTTTCACCCTATTAGATCAGAAACACTCACTTGTTTTGTATCCTCTTTGAGTGATTTGCATATTGTTTATTCTACTTGTCCTTCAAATTTGCGCTTCATTTTTTTGTGATGACCCCTGAACCTTTCCATGGTATTCTGTCTCTCTTAACTGGATTACAAGCTGTTATAGCTAACAAATGAATGCCATGCTGACATTACATAAAGATATGCTCAATAAATGTTGTTTCCCTAAATACAGAAAATGTATGTTTGGTTTTAACTCTGTAGTGTGTGTTCTTTAGTGAAGGAGATGATGAAAGATCTCCATTTCCACATGAGATCCTGAGTGGTCTGCCATGAGCAAGAAATAAGAAGAAGCTCTGATACGGGAGTCTTTTTAACTGATATCCCCTATATCCTACGGGCATATACGGAACAGGGGAAGATTCAACTTAAATAAATAAAAGGAAACAGTTTCAAAGTAAAGTGGTGAAATCTGAGCTAAGCTATCGATTAGCAGATAGAGGCAAGTTGAAGAATTTTCCAAAACAAGTAAGCAAAGAGAAATCTAGAAACCACAAAAGAATACATATCTAGATCTATTATAAATCATGGTGACCTCTTCTATAACAAGGGCAGTTTACGACAGGCAACTCTGGGTAAGAATTTAAAAACTGGTGTCAAAGCCAACTAGAGGAAAATAAAAGCATAAACAAGAATAGCTTCAAAACAATCCCTGAAGGAAGAAAGGTACGAGTAAGGATTAAAATTACAAATGTTAGGAAAAGAGAATCACAAATTAATGATGCAATATTCCCCCAAATGTAGAAAAAAAGACATTTAAATTATTTTGAGGGATTGACTCTTTTTGATATAGAAATTACTATTCTCTTGTAATACATAAGTTCTTCACAAATATAAGTTCTTGGTTCAAACTTGCATCCTCTCTACCTTGCCTCATGTCTGTCTTCCTCATGTTCTTCTATTTGGTCAATTAAGAAGAAAGCTTCTATGACTCTGTGCTCACATTCATGTGAGGACTTGCTGATATTTTAGCCCAGATTCGAGTGTGAGACATCGAAGACTGCAGGGAACATAGAAAATTGAAGAATAGCAGATAGTAACTCAAATGATTAGAATAAGAGATAGAATAAAAGTATAAAAGAAGCAGATTGTTACCAGTACCCCACATAGCAGGGTCTGAAAAATATTTGATGTAAAAATGAAAAAAATTAAATACAGTTAAGAACATTGGAAGAAATTGTCCCACAGCACAACAAATAATAAAAAATACCTGCAAATTTTCAAGTGTTTTTCACATGTCAAGCACTATTCTAAATATTTTTATATGTTATTTAATTAATAAAACACCTTTAGAAGCTAAATATGATCCTCAATTTACTAGTGAGAAAACCAAAGCTCTGAATTGTTAAGTATCCAGCCCAAACTCTCTCAGCCAGTAGCCACTGGAGCCAAGATGGAAATTCGTCTAACTATAGAGCTTGAGGTCGCAGATCCTATGAAGTTACCTCTTCTTTCTGAATGAACTGAGTGCAGTCAGGATGTTCCTCCTATTGCTTAGAGGATGAACTAGGTTCCAACATAGCATGATATAAGGGTATAGAGGATTTCTTTTTTTTTTTTTTTTTGGACAACTTTGTAAAGTTGCCTTGTGGACATCTTTATCTGGATGTTCCAAAGGCCACAGTCAACGATTAGAGGACCTAAAAACTGAACACATTGTCTTCTAGGCAAAAGTCTTTGTCCTTCTTATATTTTCCCCCCCTTCATTATAGTTAATGACACCATGATCTATCCAAGAACCTGTGAATAATTATTTTCACAGCCTCTACAATTAATTTAGTCACTAATTCCTGGGCTTTCACCTCTACAATATCTATGAGATGTCAACCTTCTTTCTATTCCACTGCTCGTACCTTTGCCATCCTCATTTTTCTTTTTTGTACAACTTCAAAAAGCTTTTGATTTGTTTCACTGTCTCCCATCATGGACATCTCCAACACAACCTCACAATGCAGCTGCAGTCATTGCTTCTGGTTAAAAGTGCTGCCCTCAGGAAAAAAGAAATCTCTTTTGCTTCCATGACTTCATTTACCACCTATGTGCTGATAAATCACAAATTTATATCTTTAGCTCAGATTTCTCCTTAGAGCTTCCATTCTAATGTTGTCAGTTCAGTAAACAATACCATCATCCACCCAATGCCTCTGACTTTCTCACTGTAATACTCATCAATTACAAGTTCTTACAGTCCTGCTTCTGAATAGTTTCCTTTTCTGTTCACTTTTCTCCATCTGACTGCCACTATTATGGTCCAATCTTACACTTCTGCAATAGCCTGAGCCACTGAAGCAGCCATGATAATACCCTTCTAAGTGGTTGCTCTGTACCTGTGGTTTGCCATTTTTAATTCATTCTTCATTTATATTACATTTCATTAATTGTAACATATCCTTCTTTTTATATTTTTTAATTTTGCTAAAAATCAGTATATGTCTTATAATTGTATATATAATTGTATATATAGGTTCATTAGCAGCATTTGTTTTTTATGTCACATATAAAATGATGGTTCATTTTATATTCAGTGACATCATAGAGTTGATGAAATAGGATAATAAGAAAAATAATTGTTCTGAATACAATACTATACTGCATAGAACCTTCAAAGATTTCCCATTGTCCTTAGCATAAAATTCAACATTCTTAACATGCCTATGAGGCCCTGCATGTCTGGCCCTTGCTTATCTTTATAGAATCAGTTGGTGCTAAACTCTTAGTGATCTATCCTTCAACCACATTCATCCAATGGATATTTATTAGGTGACTACTATGTGATACATAATAATGTATCAATGAACCGAAAAAATAAACATGGCTACTGCCCTTCATGGTGCTGACTGTGATTTGAAGCCTCCTGGCCTCACTTGAATTTGTCATTTTATTTCTTGCCTTAGACCCCTTAAATATGCTAGTCCCTCGGCCATTTCTATACTTTCCACTGCCTGCCCTACCCCAATCCTTTGTCCTTCTCCCTAGCTAAGTCTTACTCCCTACTCACCCTTCAGGGCTTATTTTACACAGCACTCCTGCACAGCCTTCCTGCTCAATACTCTCATGGCTCTGCACTTCTTTTCCCAGCATTCACAGTACATTTTTTTTAGATCTTTCCCTCTGGACTGTCAGGTCCATGAAGGCAGGGGCTGCATCTGTCCAACTCATGGCTTTCTCCCCAGCCCTTAGTCTAGTGCCTGGATCATGTTAGGGCCTTTTAAACTATTTATTGAATGAATAAGTAATAGAATTGGAAACATGAATTCACTTTCGAACCACACTGACACTCTGAATTTTCTACCGCTTGAATATATTATTAAAGCAAAACAAAACCACAACCAAAATAGAACCATTAACATAGGACGTTAATAAGTTTTAGACTGACAGGTAAGAAGAGGAGAAAATACATTATCAATTTCAAGCTGAGCATCATAAAAGTTGATATTAAATATCATAAATATTTTTTCCTTAAAATAAATGTTGTAATATTTTAGCATTATCATTTTCATACAAATCAATATAATGACCAAAATGTGTACAGTAGTTTGTATGTCTTGACAGATTAGGTCATATTCTTTCACTGCTGGTTTTAAAGGCTTCCTTCTCTTTGGTCTATCCTTTGTATTGAAAATGGGCTGCCTTTTTGTGTCATGAATTAGCTTGGTATATTATACTTATGAACTAGTTGTAGGTTCAGTTCCAAGTGGTGAATTAGCCTAGCACTCTAGACATATTCTACTGTTTCACAAACACGGGTCCAGTTATATTCCTGAGAAAGCAACTCAAAAAGAAGCTCATTAGTGTCATCTTATTTTTAAATATAGAATGTTTTCATTAGAGTTCAAAGCAATCTTTAACTGCTTGTCTTTTCTTTGCTCTAGATATATTTTCTTCAATATACATACACTCTAGTTCATTATGCAATTGTATGTTTCTTGTAATTGCCTCTACATTTATATTAGCATAATTTTCCTCTGTGTTACTAGAGAAAAAATTGAGAAATAGCCAAAAAAATAATAATAATCTCACCTTTAAATGCTCCACAATTAGCAGAGAGGGAAGCACAACTTTAGGTATTCTAGTTATTGAATTTTAGCTCTCCTATTTTTAGTAACATATCCCCAAATCCTTGGATAAAAAGCTATAAAATGTGAAGTATTATTACCACAACCTATAGCAATAAACTACCTCAACATAGGAATAATCAAAAGAAAATTCTTATAACTCCATTCATGTTCAAAGATCTTGTGATACAAACCAACCCCTGTCGGGGTATTATTTTCAAACATAACTGGTTGACATTATATAATTACACACTGCTGGATATTGAAATAGCAAAAAAGGAAAAAGTACTTATAGTAGTACTCACAGCACACAATGACGAGTATTCACATTTATACACACATCTTTAGAGAATTATTTCTGGTTACATATAATATTACAGATCTTATCAAAGATTTAGTGATCATTTAATATCAATATTAGGCTTTGACATTGATGTCTTAGCCAGCATAGGGAGGCGTGGTCCTAAGACTCACCTTCCCTCAAAAAAGTGCCCCAAGGTGAACCTCTTTTCCATTGTTCTGTAGTCAGTATGTTAAACAGAAATTTCATTTATGTATGTGCATGCAAATATTCAAAAATCTCATTTAATTCTTATAAATTTGTGCTCCTAATCTACATAACTTTTTTCTTTATTGTTTTTTCCACTTTTGATAAAGACATTGTTCTTTTCTAAGATAAAATCCTCATTCTTTGGTCTTATTTTACCATCCATTTCTGTTTTATGCATCTTTTGTAGGAGTGATGGGAATTTGTCGGAATTTCTGATTTCCCAGATTCCTTTTTCACTATTCTCAACGCTACTTTCCTCCCTTTTAATCTCTGGATTACAACCAACTTTTACCTTT
>NW_011888792.1:8750509-8806007 GCF_000151845.1 Pteropus vampyrus | reverse complement strand
GTCAGGTCCATGAAGGCAGGGGCTGCATCTGTCCAACTCATGGCTTTCTCCCCAGCCCTTAGTCTAGTGCCTGGATCATGTTAGGGCCTTTTAAACTATTTATTGAATGAATAAGTAATAGAATTGGAAACATGAATTCACTTTCGAACCACACTGACACTCTGAATTTTCTACCGCTTGAATATATTATTAAAGCAAAACAAAACCACAACCAAAATAGAACCATTAACATAGGACGTTAATAAGTTTTAGACTGACAGGTAAGAAGAGGAGAAAATACATTATCAATTTCAAGCTGAGCATCATAAAAGTTGATATTAAATATCATAAATATTTTTTCCTTAAAATAAATGTTGTAATATTTTAGCATTATCATTTTCATACAAATCAATATAATGACCAAAATGTGTACAGTAGTTTGTATGTCTTGACAGATTAGGTCATATTCTTTCACTGCTGGTTTTAAAGGCTTCCTTCTCTTTGGTCTATCCTTTGTATTGAAAATGGGCTGCCTTTTTGTGTCATGAATTAGCTTGGTATATTATACTTATGAACTAGTTGTAGGTTCAGTTCCAAGTGGTGAATTAGCCTAGCACTCTAGACATATTCTACTGTTTCACAAACACGGGTCCAGTTATATTCCTGAGAAAGCAACTCAAAAAGAAGCTCATTAGTGTCATCTTATTTTTAAATATAGAATGTTTTCATTAGAGTTCAAAGCAATCTTTAACTGCTTGTCTTTTCTTTGCTCTAGATATATTTTCTTCAATATACATACACTCTAGTTCATTATGCAATTGTATGTTTCTTGTAATTGCCTCTACATTTATATTAGCATAATTTTCCTCTGTGTTACTAGAGAAAAAATTGAGAAATAGCCAAAAAAATAATAATAATCTCACCTTTAAATGCTCCACAATTAGCAGAGAGGGAAGCACAACTTTAGGTATTCTAGTTATTGAATTTTAGCTCTCCTATTTTTAGTAACATATCCCCAAATCCTTGGATAAAAAGCTATAAAATGTGAAGTATTATTACCACAACCTATAGCAATAAACTACCTCAACATAGGAATAATCAAAAGAAAATTCTTATAACTCCATTCATGTTCAAAGATCTTGTGATACAAACCAACCCCTGTCGGGGTATTATTTTCAAACATAACTGGTTGACATTATATAATTACACACTGCTGGATATTGAAATAGCAAAAAAGGAAAAAGTACTTATAGTAGTACTCACAGCACACAATGACGAGTATTCACATTTATACACACATCTTTAGAGAATTATTTCTGGTTACATATAATATTACAGATCTTATCAAAGATTTAGTGATCATTTAATATCAATATTAGGCTTTGACATTGATGTCTTAGCCAGCATAGGGAGGCGTGGTCCTAAGACTCACCTTCCCTCAAAAAAGTGCCCCAAGGTGAACCTCTTTTCCATTGTTCTGTAGTCAGTATGTTAAACAGAAATTTCATTTATGTATGTGCATGCAAATATTCAAAAATCTCATTTAATTCTTATAAATTTGTGCTCCTAATCTACATAACTTTTTTCTTTATTGTTTTTTCCACTTTTGATAAAGACATTGTTCTTTTCTAAGATAAATTCCTCATTCTTTGGTCTTATTTTACCATCCATTTCTGTTTTATGCATCTTTTGTAGGAGTGATGGGAATTTGACATCAATGTCAAAGCCTAATATTGATATTAAATGATCACTAAATCTTTGATAAGATCTGTAATATTATATGTAACCAGAAATAATTCTCTAAAGATGTGTGTATAAATGTGAATACTCGTCATTGTGTGCTGTGAGTACTACTATAAGTACTTTTTCCTTTTTTGCTATTTCAATTTTTGATTTTCTGATTTCCCAGATTCCTTTTTCACTATTCTCAACGCTACTTTCCTCCCTTTTAATCTCTGGATTACAACCAACTTTTACCTTTCTCCCTCTCAAATGTCACCTTTCTAATCTTTTCATTATCTTCACTTAACATGAGCTTTTTGGTCTGTTTGGTACATTGTGAAGTGTAGTTTCACAAATTTTTAGGCCCTAAATGCCATTATTCTTGATACTTTACCTTGTCTCTTTCTTAAGTTGATCAGTTTGATAGTCTTACATTTGTTCTTCCTATTGTATAATGTAAGTACAATCTATTGGCTGCTTTGAGATTTCTCTCCTGTCCAGACTTCTTTTCTAAAATTGGATGCATATGATTATGGAGTGTATCATTTCATATTTAATATTCTTAGCAATTTTTTTTTACAGTGACATACCTATGGGAAAGTGGGGTTGGAGGGGAGAGGAGAGATAGAGAGCTAGAGCATGAGACTTAGACAAAAATATATTTTGTGAGGAGCATTAAGGTGGTATATAAGAACAGTCACTATCGAAGAGTAAATACTAGTAAAGCAACAAACTAGTAATAAGTGTACATGTCTAAGGAATAGTAGTCTAGGGAACTGCTCCCTCCTTCATCAACAAAAATTAAACAATTAATCAACCAATCATGCATTAAGAGATTAGGCTCTTCCAATTAACGGAGCTCGGATTTAAGTGGGTACATGTTCGACAAAGGTGAACCAAGACTCTTCATGGTGGATATAAGAAGCTAAAAAAGGCCTTGGAAGTTACTAGCTTTGGTCACAGACTTCATCTCTCCTTAAATCTCTTGCACTTTCTTTGTGTTGGCACAAGCCAAGGATTCAGATGCCTTGATGAAAATAAAAGTCTTTACCACTTCAGCTCCCTACTCCTATCCCATACAAGGGCAGAGTCATCACAACTATAGGTTTTCAATAAATATTTACGGACAGGAATGATAACTTGCAAAAGAAATTCAGTTACCTTTTTATTTTATTTTTTTAAATAAATTATATGTGGAGAATCTTTATTAGGGGAACCTTTGCTGGCCTTTAAAAACTTTAGTAGATGTCATCTTGAGGTATGCAGCTAAAATTGTTATCTTTCAACAGAAACAAAATTGGAAAATCCTATTATCATGCAAAAACTAGAAATAAGTGAAAATAGGCATCAAATACAAACCAGTGCAAATACTCAGGAGATATAGTGTGACTATTCTGCTTTATCTCCCATGAAATCTATTTTTCACACCTTTAATGGCCTCTTTGGGTGTTGATGTTCATGAGTAAAAATATTACTTTAAAAAACAAAATAAATTTCTTTGTTCTAATTAGGCAGAATGAAAGCTTTCTGTTATAATTTATATTATTAAAGTTTTGACATTTTCTAATGGCATAAAACAAGTTCTATTTTTAACAAAGTCCTATGTTAGCACAGTGCTTTGAGGAGATTTCCAAGTTCTAGTAAAACTCAAGTTTTTATAATTATTTGATTCTAAAAATTATAGTGTAATAAAATAATTTTGGTAATCCCTGGTTCCATTTTAAATAGTAATTACCCTCTAGAATTATATGCACCCAGAATAATGTGACTAGCAATTAAAATTTTTAAAGATAATAATTATTAAAAGCTTCATACATGACAGAAATCATCATTTCTGGGCAAGAGAATCTTTAGAGTAAAATAGTCAAGTAAAATTTACCAACATCGAAACTACCTGAAATGAATCTTTAACCTGGACCATTACAAATCCTACGAAACTGTTGAGAATGACTGAATTGTAAAACTATATTTAAGAACAAAAACCGTAAAGGGCATAGAATAAATTCGGATCTTCATATTCAATTGTTTCTCATTAAGGAATGGGTGATGACTCGACAATGTGGCTAAAGGCTCTGTCTCTGCTGTAAGCCCAGGTTCTTTTTTTCCTCCACAATTTTTAAAACTATATATCTTATAATATGAGATATAACTTATAGTATGAGATAAAACTCCTTAAGTCAGGAGATTTATTAAAATTTCGAAATATGCAACTACGAATGCTCCAAATTCACCTCAAAGAAAATCTTTTTTAGGAATTTCACTTTTTCCAAATATTTTCTATTTAGTTTTCTAAAAGGAATCACTATTTTATGCTGCAACTCTTTGTCTTGTTGTATTTAAAACATTCTTGGTTTGTGTTCATCTTCCAAATATTTGTTGAGCACCTATGATTAACAGACATTGCGCCAGATACTATGCGTGCAATAGAGAATTAGATTCTATCCCAGCTCTAGAGGAACTTACATGCTGGTGGGGTGTACAAAACAAACAAAAAAGTGATTGACATATAGTAGAGAGTTGGGACTGGGGTAAAATGAGAATGCTATGGAAACATCTAACGATGGTATCTAGTTTAGTCTTCATGAGTCAAAAAGGCTTCCCAGAAGAAGAGGCAGTGAAATTGGACTCTGAATATTGAGTAGGACTCAGCTAGCTCAGGTGGAGAGGAAGAGTGGAAAGATTCTTCCAAGAGGATGAAATATCATGTAGACTTGTAAACTGACTAGGTATTCTTTTCATAAATATGCTTTGTACACTGTGATGATAGGGATGTTTTTTAAACTACTTCTAGCAGGGAAAGTCACTACTTACTTTGGGTCAGTGCTAAAACTGATACCTTCGTCTAGAGACACATGAAACTGTTTCATTGTTGACTACCCCTAGTAACGTCAGCTAGCTGGACTAGTCACTTGCATACAATATAATGAATGCAGACCTACATGTATGAACTTATTTGTACCTATGCAACAGGTCAACTCATTAATAAACTGCATAAAATAAAAAGAAAAACAATTGGAAGGAATACAGCTGTTAATAGTTAAAAATGTGTTTGGTTGCAAGTAACAACAACAAAAAATCCAATTTAAATTGGTTAAAAAATTATGAAATTTATTTTATATAATTGGCAAGTCAGGAGTAAGGCAGGTTTCTTGTCATACAATTGCTGATGTGAAGTTACTGAGGATCCAGGTTCTCGCTGCCTCTGTGCTCTAGCGCACACTGCATCAGCTTCAGCCTGCTCCTGTTTCTCCCTTGTGGTTACCATCAGGGCCATCAGGGCTGTATAAGTTCTTGTTCACATCCAGCAGGGGAGAGTGAGATCCTCTACCTCAAGTATAAGATTAAGTTATTCCCTTCATTCTGACTGGGCATGTTCTACCCTGGACGGAAAGCAGTTGCAAGAGTTACTCAATATTCTCTTTGCTCAGTGGAGAGATACACTCAGACAGGGAGTGGAGTCACGATGGCTTCCCGCGGGGCTTGGAAATGAGGCGTGGATACCTAGGATTTTAAAATCATCCTTCTGTTTGGAAAGAGGAAGGATGCATGAATGTGAGACAGACAAACAGTGCGTCCAACGCAGTTTGCTGCTTCTTCATAATTGTAATTGAAATTCAGTCTCCTGACTAGAGAAAGAATACTTTCTTATCATTGGGGAAAAAGGCATGATTCTAATGGATTCTAACGCTTTGAACTATGTGTGGATTGGTAATGAAGGAGAGGTGAAGCAAATGCTGAGTCGTGGAGACTTCTGTTTTCTCTTTCCTTTCCTTCGCTTCCTGAGTTGTACTTCTGAATTTCTACATTGGTTTTTGTGGTCCACATTTACCATAGCGTAGAAAGAAATTGCAGGCATTTATTTTGCAGTAAAAGTATTTTTAGATGTTTTGTGGGCTGTGTATCAATTACTGTATAACAGAGAGTTAGAAAGGAATGTGCAAAGTATATTTAGCAACCTTTGATAATATTTTAAGAGCATTTGATTCTGACACATGCTATGTAATTTATAGTGATGCAGGTTACATCATTATAAGGTTACATATTGGGAAATCTACAAAAAAAAAAAAAAAGCCTTAACAAAAATACCTTCTTGAAACACAGACTAAGGAATAGTCCCTTAAAGGATATGTGTGATGATTGCATAGGGTTTTCTTTTTCCTCTTTATTTTCTTTTTGTACTTCATATGCAAGTATAGTTTTGTGACTTCTCATCATGACAAATGGATGACCAAACCAGAAGTTTATGTCATTTGAATGATCGACCCTTATATTTTATTCAAGACTAGTCTTTCCCTCTGGCTACATAGGGTTGGAGTGGTGTGCTTGCCAGAGGCTGGACAAAGAGAAACATATTCTCCCATGAAAGTGGCACAGTGCAACTAGATGAGCAAATGAAAAGGCTCTTTTTTTTTTTTTTTTTTGGCAAGTTTATTCAGGGCAATCTTTGATGGACAGAAGAGTGAATGAAATTAATATATTAAATAATAGAAAAATAATGATTTGTATCTGATATTTATTTGCGTAGCGACATATTTTTCAGAACATTTTTGTGTACGTTATCTCATACGATGGAGTAACCGTTCGATAAGGGAAGGATGATAATATTACAATCTTTTTAGAGATTGGGAAATCAGCATATAGAAGGTTAAATGAATTGGCCACAATCTCAAGTGGAAAAACAAGGTTTGAGAATTCAAACTTTTTGTTTCCTTTCTCTGTGTGTGTGTGTTTGTGCACATGTGTATGCTTTCTAGTAAAATATTTTACCCACTCTCTTTTTAAAAAAAACAAACAAACACAAATAGAAAGAAAACAAAACAAAACAAACTCCCTAAACCCCCTGCTATGTCAAACACTCATAATAATGAATTGCTAAAGAATATACATTTGCTGGATTATGAGATCTTACAAGGTAGTAATTGTGAATTTGAAAAAATTGAATGACTTAAATACTTTTAAAAATACCCTTTTAAATACAGTATTTTCATTCTTGCCCTTAATTTTTCTATCAGGCAGGGATCTCGTATATCCAGTTCAATCTTTCTCAAGTGCATTTCTGATGCTTATGTTTTTATCTTCTTAATCCCCCTTTGCCCCACAACTAAACTCGCCCCTCTCATGATGGTGTTTGGGCCTCATATAACTTGGGAAGTCTTCTCTCAAGGGCTGGAGACCATTAATGGGCCCTTGCACATTATTTAGAGGGCATCTGTTTAGGAAAATACATTAAGGGGAAGAGTTATTGCTGAATGTCTTTGAAATTATACATGTCACATGGTGGTTACCCACTCTTGGAAATGCCCTCAGATATGATCTTAAGAATTTGAGAATTGACACATAGTTGGCCTCAATAAACAGCTATAGATAGCTATTCAGTTTGCTGATAGAGTGACTGTATTGCATGATTTTGTGCTTTCTGAATACAAAATAGATCTTTGAGTGAGGTATGCTTTTTGACAGCTGCTGATAACATCTGAGAGACAATTTAATTTGTCTGCAACTACAGCAGCAAAAAATAATAAAAAAAAGCAAACAGGCTACATCACTACTCCTGCTTATTTGATGACTATCAATAAACATGGATGAAACACCTGAAGGAGCACACAGATACCTAGTTAGCAGATTTGCCAAGTATGCAGACAATGGGTATCTGCACGATTATGTTTGTTGAAAATAAAAAAGAGACACATAAATAGGGCTAGTGAGAATGAAGATTCAGTGACAGCATTGCATAATACTCATAAAGTATCTTTCATCTTAGGTAGTTGAAAGCATTTTAAAAGTGTCCTTATGACACCCTCCTGGTGCTAATAGATAGTAAAGAAGTATCAACTCTACTTAAAAAGAAGGCTGAAACAGGAGCTGAAAAGTTAAGCGACTGCTTAGTGTCTTGGTCTTAGAAACAGAGGCTGTGTCTATCTGTGGCAACTGTATTGTTGCATTTGCCCCCAAGCAATCTTTTTCTAGCTCTGTATAAATTATCTACCTGGCAAAAAGCAGACTGAGGCTGGGAGCAAAAATATACTTCTGTGGGTGTAATTGTATTCGTGGCCAAACAGAATTTGGACTTCTTCCATTAGCTGGAATGCCTGGTGGTTGTACTAACTTTAAAACCCTGAGTTGTCAACAAACAGAAGGAGCCTAGTTGAACAGGATTAGAGAAGAAGAAATGGAGAAACGGGATAAATATGCAGACACATCCAAGGACTTAACCTGAAACTTCCTAGAGGGATCCTTTTGTGTGAAGGATCCTTTCCTCAGGGCTGGGCTCATTTCTTTCTCTTCCTTTCTCCAGAGTCTGCTTTTGTCTCCTTTTGCTCCTTGGTTTCCTCAGAAATACCAGAAGTCAGAACTGGGAATAGGCAGTATTTAGGGCAGATTTCTTCTGGGTAAGGAGTAGAAGCAGTACTGATGATATTCCTTCCTGCTGCTGAGGACACTGAGCATTTCCCTGAAGCACCTTCCTGGCTCATACTTTCGTCTTTTACTTTTCTTACATCTAGCTCATACCAGCTGCAACCACACTTGTCCTTGCTCTTTCTCAAATACTCATGCATGTTCCTGACTCGATCTTTGTATTTCCTGTTTCCTCTACCTGGGATATTCTCTTTACTCAAATAGGATCTTCAAAGTATGCCTTCTTTAGTTACTCAATCTCAATTTCGATGGTTTTGCCTGGGACTGAGGATTCCTAGGACATGGGACTTCTAGTTTTAAAACTGTCAGTCCCAGGCAAACTAGGATGCCTTGGTTATTCTATTTAAATTGCAACTTCTTCAATCTGGCTTCCCCTTTTTACTATTTTTCCTTAGCCTCTATCATTATCTAATATATTATACATTTGCCTTTTTTTGTTTGTTTTATTCACTCTTTGATCTCCAGTGTTCAGATTGGCTCAGTGTAGGTGTTCAGTAATTTTTTTTTGAATGGATAAAAAAATGAATGAGAAATTTAAAAAGTATTAATTATATAGAAAGAAACTAATGGGTCTATATTTCCTGAAGTGAATTATTGAGTCCATAAAATCTTGGTCAAATGTAATTTGAGTCTTAATATAAATGCATTATTTACTAATGAGTGATAATTTTTTGGGAGGGAGGTGGTAAAATTTAAGCAATGTTTTTGTTTATAATTTAAAATCAAAGAGTCATTTAGTTAATTTTTAAAATAAGTTTTTATACAAGTAGACTATTAATAGAAGTATTATACTTTAGATATGTTATGGGATCATTTGTGTGGGTTTAGGCCAACTGATTTTAATCTATTGGAATGAATTTGTAATGGAAATTCAGTTAGTTTTAACATATGTAAGTCTCTCATTTGCCCCCGCGAAAACTTATGCAATGTGTTTGATTAACACACATAACACTTCTCTTAATATTCAGTTATTATTGACTGGAAGAATGAATGGATGACTTCAAAGGACAAATATACAGTGAATAAGAAGTCAGAAATCATGAGCTGCAATATGCTTAAGGTGGCATTTTTGAGTATCTGACTTTTAGTGATCTTAGACCTGACCTGGAAAGCCTAGCCAAATTGTCCTTTGCTCTATTATTTGCAAACACTTGGTCTGTCTCTCCCTTGTCCATGTTCGTGAGGTGCTATGGGAGAACAGCAGATCTGGGGGTAGAGGTCCTGGGTCCTCATCTCTTATCACCATTTTCCATGTGACTTTGCAGGATTACTTAATCTCTTGCAACCTGCATCTCATAATTTCCGAAATGAGAATGATAAAGGCCCAACTACCTTACTAGGTTGCCCAAAATAGGAGTGGAGCTACTTTGGAAATTATAAGGTACTGCATAACAATGTAAGGTGAGGTAAGATGAGAAGAGGTGAGGCATTCTGCTGGGTGTATGTGTTTTAGGTGACTGAGCAGTCACTGCTGGATGGTTCTGAGCTTGGTTCTTGGTTCATACCCATTCTCTACCTTGCTAGTGAAGTTTCTCCTTGTCATCAGTGATATCCACAGAAGATATCATTGAAATGGAGCCTGCAATTTTCCCCTTAGACCTAGAGAGTCACTTTGATTCTGCCTTCAAAATGAATGACTATTCTCCCAGCAGATTCTCACTAGTTTTAATCAAGTCACCTTTATAGAAGCAGGTCACCCACTGGCAGAAGACCTTTAAAGTAGACATAGATTCTCCATTTAAAACTAAATTTTATCCTGGTGAACTGATGAATAGTTACACAGAGGCCAAATAATGTAGTGGTTAAAACGGACTCTGGAGGTAGGCTGCAAATGCTCAAATTCCTTCTCTAGCATTTACCAGGTATTTGGCATCAATAAGTGACATACCATATGTTTCATGATCTTCCCTACCTCAAGTGTGTATGAGAGTTAAAAGAGTTAATAATGCAAGGATCTTAAAACAGTTCCTGGTGTGTAGGAAGTGCCATACAATTCTTATTATGTTACTATTATTGTCTTAATCTAACTGATCCCTTACTCAAATAGGGTGACTTAGGCCTTACTCCAGTCCTGGTTTTCTGTATTTTTATTGTAGGATCCACCAAGAGCACACTGATTATGCTTAATTTCACTTCTAGGAGCTTTAAGGCACTTAATGCAAGTTAAATATTATCTCCAGTAGATTGTACCTTCCTGCCAGCCTCTGCCCCATCCCACCCCACCCAAGGAATCTACCATGGACATCAGGAATATTTTTTGATTATTTAGGAGTGAGTAACAATGTGCAAGGCAGGCCAATCACAGTTCTTACCAATTATTGTATCACCTAAGGGAGATTGCTCTACTTATAGGCAGTCCCTGTTGAGGGAAAGGCCACATGTAGTTTCTTTCCCATACATAGCTTGCTATGTTGGCATCACCTATCCCATCTTTATGTCAAAGTAGGTTGACTCAAGGACAGACAACTGGCTCAGTGCAACTGGTCTATAAGTTGCCCAGTGAACAGCCTCTGAGCTCACTTTGCATGAAAGTTCTATCAAAACATGGATAATATTGATTATTTAGGCCAACTCAGATGTTCTATTTGGAACATCTTGTTGAAGATATATGGAGAAAACAAGATTTATTTTATTAGCATCAGTAGGGCTGAGTGTGCTGAAGTGACTAGTAGGCCATCGTCACAGAGTAAGCTATGAGCAAGCAGAAATCATGAATAAGTAGAAGGCAAAAGATATACAGTACAGAATGAGTTAGATGGCTTTGTAGCGGCTAGAGCAGAAGCAGCAGCAGAAGAGTTGGTAACAGAGGGAGGTCGAGAAAATTTTTCTGTTGGAGGGGTGACAGGCTAACTAGCTCCCATACCTGCTTTGAGGTATTTAATTTTTGATCTGTTCCAAATTCTAGAGGTCTAACCTATGCCATTTCTGGATTTTCTTTAGAGTATGTCAGTGTGCATGCTCATAATATATACCTATTATTTGAAGTAATTTGAATGAGACTTTCTTACCAGGCAAAGAGCTTAAGGATTATTCCAGATGCCATAGTCTTTTCTATTTTTTATAGAAAGAAAAAATGAGCTTAAAGATTCTTGATGGCAAGAATTACACGTCCAAAATTTTATGTCAAACATGTAATTATACTAACTTTACTCAAGAAATGTATTTAAATAGATAAATGAAAAATGACCATTGCTAATTCTTTCCCTTTCTTGAGGTATACTTATCATACAATTAAATGTACATATTTTAAATATTCAGTTTGATGAATTTGATAATTGGGTTCACATGTATAAGCACGTCTTCAAGATAAAAAAATTTCATCATTCTCTAAAGATCCTTATTTCCCTTTCTAGTCACCCTCCAAACTCTCAAGAAATGATCACTTTCTGATGTCAGTTGCCACAGATCACCTATTATTGGACTTCACATAAAAGGAATCATACAACAAATATTCTTATATATTTGTTTCATTTGATCAGAATAATGTTTTTGAGATTCACCCATGTTGTGTATGTTTCAGAAGTCATTCCTTTTTATTGCTGTCTAGTATTCTATTGTATGAATACAACATAATTTGTTTATTCTTTCTCCTGTTGATGGATATTTGGATTGTTTCTCAGTTTTTGCCTATGAATATTCCTGTAGAAGTCTTTTTTTAAACATACGTTTTAACTTCTCTTGAGTAAATGAGGAGTGACATCACTGAATGACAGCATATGTTTACCTTCAAAAGAAACTGTCAACCCAACTCCCAGTGTGGTTATACTGTTTACATCCTTATGAGCTAAGTATAAGAGTTCCAGTTGTTCTACATCCTTGCCAGCATTATGCATTGTTATTTTTTTCACTTTGATCATTTTGTTGTGTTTAAAATGATATCTTATTGTGTTTTAATTTTCATTTCCCTAAATATTAATAATGTTGAACAGTTAAAAAAACTTTTTTTTTAATCAGCCACTTGCTAATCTTCTATGAATTAAGTCTTTTGCCCATTTTTTATTAGGTTACTTGTCTTTTTATTGTTTATTTACAAGAGTTTTTATATATCCTGGGTCTTTTTTCAGATATGTTTATAATAAATATTTTTCCCTAGACATTGGTTTGCTTATTAATTTTCTTAATGATGTTTTTTGATGAACAGAAGTTATGAGTATTCCTTAAAAAAATTTAAGACATTTTATTATATGAACCAGAGTAACCATTTTTAGGCATCTCTGAGTGAAATATTTCAGGGAAATCAGTTTTCTTGACAATACCTTTTTCCCCCCAAGAGAAATAGACTGTAGTTTGGGGTCAAGCACATGAATTGTCTTTGTGGTGTCTACAGTCTCCAATAATGTGACACTAATTAGTCAGTTGTGATTGTTACATACTGGTGGTTGTTAAAAATTATCATTTGTTTAGTCATGGGACCATTTTCAACGAAGCAAGATTTTATGCCTTACATGGAAAATAAACGAAAGTTTTCATATTAGCAAACAGAGCAAGTATGGCTTTCAGTATATAGAGATTTTATTTTTTAATATTAATTTGATTTTAAAATGAAACAAAATGAATTGTTTTCTATTTAAAATGTAGAGCACATCAAATCATTGCCATCTTGAAGTAAATCATTTACTTTCTCACTTAAATAACTATTTTCCAGATTTGATTTTTTTACTCATTGGGTTCTAAGTACCACAGTACTGTAGTATTTGTTTTTAAGAAATACGTGCAAAGCAAAATTTACCTGACCTATTGGCTTGTGGCTCACATACAATCAAATTAACACTGTTACTCAGATTATGGTGGCTTTGGACACACATCCCAAGAAATGGAGTTCTACACTTAGAACACCTTAAAATCAGTTTTTCTGAAGACATTTTTTTTTTCCCCAAAAAATTGACAGATACAGATCCCATATTGTCGAGAAGCATGGAGCAAATGGATTTGAATTCCAGCTCTGTTTCACTAGCTTTGTGATCTTTGATATTTTATTTATACTTTCTGTGCATCAGTTTTCTCATGTGTAAAATAGGCATAAAAGGAGCAACAATCCAATAGTGTTTTTGTGAGAGATAAATGGGTAGCTATATGTAAAGCACTTAGAACAGTGCCTGGGACATTAGGAGGTATTCTGTGTTAGCTGTTATTGCTGTTATTATTATTATTCTCCTACACAACAACATGTGAGGGGTGCCTGAGTGTGCTTGCTAGTTTCATAAATAACACATCATGTATTATTTTGGCTCTTTCCACAATGCAGATATATTGCCTGACTTTAGCCTTCTTCCACTCAGAACGCTTTCTCTAGTCTCAGATGGCTGACCATCTGCAGGCTACTAAGAGCTCCTCTACACCTTCTATTTTATCCCATACATGAGCACGGATGCTTTTCTTAGTTTTCTACAATCTTCCAGAGATCTGGCTATTAGTTTTATCAAAATTTACTAAAGGTTTCCAGAATAACAGAGAGAATAATTTGAAACTTGTACTAGAGGAATTCTGGGTTTTGGTAAAAACAACAAAAACCACAACAAAAATACAACTCTCCACACCCTACTCCTTCAATAAAACTAGGAGAGCAAGGAAAATACACAAACTCCAAATAAAATATAAGTTAAGGGAAGAGCATATGAAACCTGAACAACATGGGGTGCCAAATAGTGCTGCAGGGTGGCAGGTACTGTGGGAAAGAACTGAGAGTCAGATTATCCAGCAGAAGCAGAAGACAAAAAATACAGGCAAATATTTCCCTCCCAAAGGTGGGGCCCAACCTGAGTGAGAACTGCTGTGGGTATGACAGAACAAGTAGGACAGGAAATAAGGGCTTGGGGAAGCAGGGAGAACAATTGTGGGAAGTCGCAGTGGAAGATATTAAAGAGAACACCTGTTAAAATAACAACAGAAGGCAGATGGATTCCTGGAGCTAAGAAGATAGGAAAACAACCATTACCTCTCTTCTCCCATTCACCAGGTTTTCTTGATAATGAGTAAGCCAGGAAAAATAATGTCATTCAATTAAGAATAAGAAAGTAAAAATGGTACATCCACACAAAAATGTCATAAAAAAAAGACAGAAAATCAAAGCTTGGCAAAGGAAAAAAACTCACCAGAGAAACACCACCACAATTAGAAGAAAATTGTTGCAAACGATATTCTTATAAAAGAAAGTCCCACTCATATGTATATGTATATGTGTGTGTATATGTGTGTGCATAGCGGTCATAGCTATTAAAAAATCCATGGAACAGAAATGAAGAAACTCAGAGAAAAGATGGCCAGACAATAAGAGGATGAAAATGGGCATTGACAGAATTCAGGAAAGAAACTAAAGAAAAAGATACAATTATTTCAGAAATGCAGACTAAATTACACAAAGCACAAGAGACATTAAATATCATGAAAACACAATAATAGGAATGGGGAAGAAAATGAGAAAAAAAGAAAAGGAAGACAAAAATAAAGGACAAACTAGAGTGAAAGATTACAGAGGACAAGGGAGATCCACAAACATATAATTACAGTAGTCCCCCCTTATCTTTTCGCTTTCCAAGGTTTCAGTTACCTGCAGTCAACTGTGGTCCAAAAATATTAAATGGACTGTTTCAGGAATAAACAATTTATAAGTTTTAAATCTCACACGTTTCTGAGTAGGGAGATGAAATCTTGTGCTTTCCCATCCAGAACGTGAATCATCCCTTTGTCCAGAGTATTCACGCTGTGTATGCCTCTACTGATCATTTAGCAGCCATCTTGGTTATCAGATCGACTGTGAAGGTATTGCAGTGCTTGTGTTTAAGTAACTCTTATTTTACTTAAAAATGTCTCATTCACCTCATTGCATCTCATCATGTAGGCATTTTATCATCACACATCATCACTAGAAGGGTGAGTACAGTACAATAAGATATTGCGAGTGTGTATATATGTGTGCATGTGAGAGAGATCACATTCACATAACTTTTTTATAGTACATTGTTATAATTGTTCTATTTTATTACTTGTTCTTGTCATTAATCTCTTACTGTGCCTAATTTACAAGTTAAACTTTATCATAGATATGTATACATAGGAAAAAGCATAGAATATATAGGGTTCCGTACTATCTGTAGTTTCAGGCATACACTGGGGGATCTTGGAACATATACCCCATGGACCGGGGGACTACTGTATACTTCTTGAGGAAGTAATGTAACATAAAATAATGTAGCATAACAAATATTGAAAATTATAATTTGTGGGAGCATCCCTAATATCACATAAGACTTGAATCTACATATTGAAAGAGCATATCATATACCTAAGAAAATTAATCAAGAATAATTAATATTAAGGCTTAAGGAAAGGAACTAACAAATTATTGGACTTTAAGGAATAAAAAAGAATCCTCTGGATAGCTAGGCAAGAAGTCCAAATCAATTATGAGAAAAAAGAAATAAAGTTGCATTAGGCTTCTTAATAGCAAAATTCAATGCCTATAGAACATTGTAGAGCTTGGTTCAAGAAAAAACATGGAGCCAAAGAATATACATTTAGCAAAACTCTTCTTCACATGTATAAGTTTCAGACAAAAAGTATAGAAAAAGAGTTTTAAGATATACTTTTTCAACCAGAAAGCAGTAGCAAAAGGAACATTGGTAAGCAATAAATATGTATAAGTACAGGAGCAAGAGTAAAACAAATATAGAAGTATAAGGATGATATAATAATGTTCAAATGTTATAAACCTTGACAATGTAAGAATTGTACACCTGAGAAAAAACTGGGAGAAGGAGGACAAATGATAGAAAGTATAATAAGCTCAATAGTGCTGTATAAGTAATAACTGGAAGTAAAGTAATATCATTTAAAGGTGACAAATTAAGTAGTAGAAATGTAAGCATATATAAGATTCTGAAGCCAAGCACTACGAAAAATAATTATTGACTAAAATAGAATGATGGCAGTTAAGAGGGATGGGGGTAAGAAGAGTTTAGGAAAAATAGAAAAATTGGTTGAAGTATTATCTCTTAAAGTATCACCATGGTCAGGTGTTTCCTATGCTATTTAAGTCATTCCAATTTAATAAAGAAAACATAGGACTTTGTCCAAATTCATTTATGAAGTGAGTATAACACCGATACCAGAACTATTAAAGTTGTACAAGACAGAAAAACTACAGATCAATGTCACTTCTAAATATCAATGCAATCATATTAAATAAAATATAATCAAACAATATTCAACAGTACATTAAAAAAATAATACTCATAACCAAGTGGGATTTATCCCTCAAAATTAAGAATGGTTTGATATTAATAATATTTAGAGATTTGAGGGAAAAATCATATGATTATGTCTATAGATGCTAAAAGGCATTTGACAAAATTATCTTCATTTCAGATTTATTAAAAAATCAATAAAATGGCAATTGATAGGTTAACTATATATAACTACATATAAATGTAGAAATATATATATGTATCGATATATATACATATATACACATTTGTGTGTGTCATCAACCCCAAAACAACATCTTATATAATAAAAAAGCATTGGAGCATTCTTGGTAAAGTCAGGAATAAGACAATGACATTGTTTTCAGCACTACTATTTAAAATTGTACTGGCAGTGTCAGCTAGCATATTCAGATAAGTGAAAAAAATTAAAATGATAAGAATAGGAGAGGAAAAGTCAATCTAAGAATGAATAAGTGGAATGTTCCAAGATACTCTATTAAAAACCAATTACAAACAGCTCAGATAGGTAACAGGATATGAAATTAACATACACAAATAACCTTCATAGACAAAAAACAAGTTAGAAGATATAATTGAAGACCACATTTACAATAGTAACAAAAAAGATAAAATACAGTACCTAGATAAAACTAACAAGAAATATGCAAATCATATAAGCTGTTCCATATATTTAAAGCAAACCTAAGTTGTTTCTCAAGTTTAGAGAGAAAAATAAACAAGTAAGAAGTATCCAAAAATCCAGCACTTCTTGTCTATTTCAGAAAAAAAAAAAACTATTGGCATCTTTATTGGACTTGAATTAAATTCATAAGCTAATTTAGAGAGAGTATACAAATCTTACAAATTGAGAAGAAAAAGACCAGCAACCCAATAGAAAAATGAGTAAAGGATATGAACAGACACAACACAGAAAAAAAATGCATGTGATCCCTAGATACAGGAGAAGATGCTCAACCTCACTCATAACAAGGTAGGTTAAAATGACACCAAGGTGCATTTCTCATCTACCAGATTGTCTGCACCCAGAAGTTTGGAGATACACTCAGTTGGTAAGCCTGTGGAAATAGGCACTTTCTTACACTGCTGGGGGAAGTGGTTATAAAATGTAATAACTTCTCTGAAAGGAGTTTGTCAATATCTGACAAAATAACAAGTGATTTTTTTCTTTTTTACCCAGTAATAGGAATCTTATGGACAAATCTGTACAAATTGTTGGAGCCTTCCTGTAACCATGGGTAAATCCACTGTGTCACAACATTCAGTCATGAACTCTGCTAGCAGCAAAAAAAAAAAAAAAAAAAAGGATCCAAAGATTCCTGTGCATTATATGGCATAAAAGTCATTAAATATTGTGAATTCTGCACGTTTCTTTGCAACACATTAGTTTTCCTTGCCCTATTGATGATATTATGGTGATAAACCTTTTACTTAGATGAAATGTAGTCCATCACTGAATGATAGGCATCCTTCAAAACTAACTTCATTGTCTATGTGAATCTGAACAAGGTAACAGCAATTGTTGTTGCAGCATATTTGCCTGTGTCAGGGCCTAGAGCATGTGCAAGCATTTAGGTTTCATCTTGAGCTGCTGATGGAGGTGTCAAATGCCAGGAGATACCAGATAAAACTTTTCTGCCCCATTTATTTGTACCAGCTGGCAAAGGATATTTTGACCTAGTGAAGAGTCTTATTATCTTAAACAAAATGATCTTTGAACTTCAGTGCAGAATCAAATTTAGCAAACTCCAAAGCAAAAGAAAAGAAAGAAAGAAAGAAAGAAAGAAAGAAAGAAAGAAAGAAAGAAAGAAAGAAAGAAAGAAAGAAAGAAAGAAGAAAAAGAAATAGAAGGTTACTCGATAATTTTGTGCATACATCATGCACATGTAACCTGAGTGTAGGTGAAGTTTTCAGTGTCCTGTCCATATTCCCTTGGCCACTCACCATTCCCATGTACTTTCTAGTCCAGCTCCTGGTCTGCTTCCATGAATGAAGTTCAGCTTATCCCATAGCCAGAAGCAACTGCTAGTGTGTCTTGATGCTCCAAGGTCCTGTATTCTGAACTATAAATCCCCATGTGAGCAGAGAAATGTTCACTTTTCTAGTCTCACACATGCTGTCTCAGTCAGCCTCTCTTGTCCCTGCATCTTCCCAGTTTTACTTCTTTCTAGGAAAACCTCAATCTTAGAACATTCCTGGTGTGTCTTTGCCCCAAATAATCACACGAGAACATAATATCCCAGCATCAAATTATTTTTCCAGTCTGGTTATTTAATCCTAAATTAGACCAGGAAGGAGTTTCCTATAACCCACTGTAGTAGAAGGCTTTGCAAACCTGGCTGGGCTTCAGAAGCATGTATGGAGCTTTCTAAAAATACAGGTGTGTAGGCTCCATCCCCAGAAATTCTGACTCCAGTTCACTTTTATATCCCTGAAAGCAGCATAATATCAGATATCATTTTGTTAGTTCTAAGTCTTAGTTCCTGCTATTTTGTGAGCAAGAATGAGACATCACATTTCTTCATCCACAAGGAAAGCATTAGTTTGCTGCAAAGAAAATGCAGATTTGCAAAATAATTATTATTTTTTTTTTAAGAGAAGAGGTTAGACTTAGCCTTTTCTAGGATCTCAGTGAACAGATTAGCTGCCTAAGCCACCGCTTCCCAAACATTGCTACTTTATATTCGTAAAACCAAGGGACACATTGCTGTATTTTTTCTGCACTGGAAAAGTAAAAAGTGGTATATGATTTTCATATTTTGGAGGACATAAAGTTGTTTAAAGTTCTGAAATGGCAGTTTTTCCAGCTTCAAGTATCCAGAGCTTAGAGCCAGTGTGGCTCTAGGTACCCATGCACTGATCCTCTTCCTAGCATCCCTGGACCAAGAAAATATCATACTGAGATGGCATCAGAGGGAGAGTTAAACCAAGAAGAAACACTCTTTTCTGTTACATAGTAACATCTTAACTAACTTTGCCCAAAGTGACACAGAACAAAAATAGGAATAAAAATTTTTAATGCTCACAATCTTTAATAAGAGGAAAAGGAGCAAATAATATTGCCATTCGACTCTATTGTTGGCAGAACGGCGCAAGTTAAAAAAATCAAATGTCTTTCTTAATGTCGAGAGAAAAGATCCAAGAAAGAATGCACATTAATGAGAAATCTTGTAGAATAAACTACTTCTCAAAAATTGAGAATATTCTTTAGAATTTTTGTATTGCCCCATAACCTGAAATAGTAGCGTTTTAACTACAACCATAGTTGCTTTCTGAAACCAAGTTCATCTTTGCCTATGCAGTGTCATGCTAAGCATTTTAGACCAGTTAATCTTTGCATGGTCTGCTTATAACATAACTGATGTTTTCTTGTACAATTTTATCAACTCAATTTTCCTAGAAATCTATTCATCTAGAGTTTATTTGATCCCTTGGAAAAATGTATTTTTTGGGTTTTGTTCAGTTCATTATCTGACCACAATCTGCTTGAAGGATGGCACAGGTCCTGACATGGGAGAACTTTTTTATTATGTAATTACAATTCTTCGTTGTTCAGCATAGGTGATGGAAACAAACACTGATTTCTAATAAAATTGTGTTACACTGCAAATACAAAAAAAGTATTTTACAATAGAATCATCTTTTATGAAAATAATACTTTTTTAAATAATTAAAGAAATAATTTATATAATTCTTACAGTTTTAATTAAGCCTTCTAAGATATTGTGTGTAGACAGACCACTATCTCTTAATTGGCTTGTTATGTTTCTGTTAGTTCTCAGACTAGGTTCTGAGGGGTTTAACTCTCCCTATTGAAAATTATAAATTCTTTTGGAATATCTTCATCAGGTCTATCTCAGAACTTGTGTGAAATATTTGAGTGTTATTGTCTCAAGTCATTAGTGTACCTCTTTCCCACTGCCTCCCTGGCTCTCTCCTTAGTTAATATAAACCACTTAAAGAAAGTATTTATACCCTAGTAAAGAAGCTCTCTGACCGATTTGTTAGACAAAGTTCACATTCCTATCTCTTCTCCCCACCCCGTCTTTCTTTTATTTATTAGTTCATTTATTTGCTTACCATAGATACTATCATGACTAAGAAAGAGTACTTTGCTGTTTGACAAGAAGGTACCAAATGTTGACAGAAAGAAAAGCCATTTAAAAACAAATACACATACAACTTTGGATAACATTAATAAGATACATGTTTAAAGTAAACTTGTCTTCTCCAGAATATCTTATGTTATTACTACGCTGGAGATAGAACTTGATAGAACTTGTCTTTTTAAGAAGACATCCCAATTCCACTGAAACTGAGTAATCATGTGAGATTTCTGTTTCTTCCTTTAACCTATCTTAGTAATTTATTATTTAAGCTTTTAAAAATGTCATACTTCATAATAGTTGAATTCCAAATTTTAATATTATATGTGTGGATATGTAATTGTGTGTGTATGTAAATAAGTTGGCACATAGTACATAGAAATGTGAAATATCATCTCTGGGTGGCAGCATATATTCACCAGCAAAAATTTTTTCTTAAGTAATGCCATTTTCATTCATTTTATAGATTGCTAAATAGATGGGTTAGCAATATTCCATGGTATAGAGTGGCCTGGTCATTTGACAACCCCTCTTCAAGTACCTTTCGAACAGGTGAGAAAATGTTAACTTGGTGATAATACAGTTAACTGGAATTGTATATTATTATAAAGCTAGATGCAAAGAAGTTTGGTTAATTAATGCACCAGTGTCATTTTTTAAGACTTTCTCTAGTGAAGTTTCATGATGCTCTAGTCTCTCTATTAAGCATTCTTTTTACTGCCTCGGAAATAGTACCCAAGCTTATAAAAATTATAATTGACAAAAACTTTGAGGTATAGTAAATATATTGGATAATAGGATTAATACTTATTGGAAAAATAGACTAAAACCAAGCAGATACAGTTTTGTAGGTATTAATATAAAATTCTATGGTTATTAAAATAATACAAAAATCAGAAGGTATAATATTGAAAAGACCTTAGCATTATGGTTCATCCTAAATGCAATGTGAGACAAAAACATGTGATGAGACTGTTAAAGCATACTGTTACAGGCCGCATTAGTTGAAGTATCGTGTTATCCATACTTCAGCTTTTCCTGGGGCAGCGTCTTCTGGTAAAACCACATTTATATTCAGTTCTAGGTGTCACATTCTGAGAGGGGCATTGACACACAAGAGTATTGAAGAGAAACAGGGAAGGTAGAAGGTGGGGAGTCTGGAAAGCATAAGAAAACCGTTGAATGATGTGGGATATTTGGTTTGGAACCAAAAAGAACATGGCAGCACTCTTTAAATAATTGAAAGGCTGCCATGTTGGGGAAAGAGACTTTTTGTTTATTTGTTTGTTTGACTTGGAATAATTGGTATAAGGTATGGGGGATAGTCGCTGGAATAAGGAAAACCTTTTCAGAAAGAATTAGAACTATCCAATGAGGAACTGTTGGCTATTAATTCCCCATCACTGGGCGTGCATGCCCAAATATCCAGTGTGAATGATCATCTGTCAAGGATTGTGGAAGAAATCTCCTTTATTACTAAAAGCTTCTATGAACCTTCCAGTCCTTAAGACTTTTTACTTCTTTCGGATAGTGACATACAGGCAAAATATCAAGATGAGTGATTGCACTTCTGCTTTTGTATTTGGATTTAAAAACATTTAAAAAAAATATTTTTGGTCACAGTATTGGCATACCCAGATTGTTAAACAGGGTCTTTTACAATTTTTTTTTTAAGTTGCAACTACTGATAGTCACTTGGGTATAAATTTTAATGATGTTAGACAAATGAAACAATGTCATTTATGATCTACTGTGGTCTGAATTTTAGGAACAATCTCTGATGTAAAACCAACCCCAAAATCAAGTGTAGAAAGGAAACATCTTAAAATGATAATTTGCTGAGACATGGTTTCCCCTTGTTATTCCCCATTGTTTTTCATACGTCTGATACTTCACAAACACTAAGTTGAAATGACACTCAGATTATTAACTCATGTTTATGCTTCTGTAGGTTATTTGGAGAGGTTCCAATCTTCCCAAGTATATTTTCCCTGATTTTAAAAAGTGGCTTCATATTCAAATGAAAGATTTTTATACGTATTACAGTGTGGAATTATCACTGTAAGAAAACATTATGCCTACATTATATTGATTTATTGATAATTAAAGTCCGTAAATTAAATAGCAAATAAAATAATGTTAGCTGGTTTATCACTTATGCTCATTGCATTTTTTAGTGTAATATTGGCTTATTTCTCATTTAATTAACGTAAGAAGCAGTGGCCATTTCCTTTAATTTTTTTTAATAAGGAAAGAAAGTAAAATAAAGGCAATCATAGTACTTGATTTTTTGTTTTGTTCTGTTTTATGTTAGTACTAAAGGAGAAGGACTCATATTCCCTGGACAGAGAACCCACTACAGATTTTATTTCTACTACTATATAGGTGCTTATTTTCAAAACAATTGAGAAATAACAGAAAATAAAGATACAACAAAAGGTTTTAGGAATTAGGTTAAAACTTTAACAGTAGCCTTTAGGCATTCAGTCTTTGACTGGTTATATCCTCAACAATTTATTTTCACCAGGGGCAATGGGCAGAGTTGCCCTTTATCCCACACTTTTATTTTCTATGGTAATAGGGCCTTTAAGTGAGACCATCTATATATTCCATAAATATAACTTATTGACATAAATGGAGTGGAGCGTATAAACTAGCATTCATTGTTGAAGATCTTAGAATGTTTGTCATTCACCTAGACTTCTTGTTTACAGTCTCTGTGGACACAATTGAGGTTTTAGTATTAGTTTGACTGTATGTAACCTTCTTCCTCTAAATTGTAGTCATTCCCTTGTGAATTCAGTTCTACCCCTGAGGTTACATCTTTCATTTTATATTAGCAACTCACCATTTCAAATATTTATATATTCAGGTTATCAGCTGTCTGGGGGAAAACAGTGTATTGTACACTTACATCCTTTTTACCTGCTCCAATTTTTAATCTACTTTTTATTTTTTGAGGGACCCAGGGCAGGCAGCATGGCCTTTCTCTTACAATACTTGCAAGAATACATTTAAAAAAACCATCCTATATGAAATTTGGCCTGTTTAATTGATTTTAAATTTTAATAAAAGGTTAAAAGGAACACAGTTAAAAATATTTTTTATAGTCACATGATTCAAATGAGAAACTGTGAAAAACTACACAACGAAAAGTAGTCCTCCAATTTTTATCTCGCACATGCTCAGTTCCTATTCTTCCCACACGGCTACTGTGAAATGTTCCCTTACAGAGTTTTGTTCATGCATATACTTGCTACAAATATAGGTATTTATCTTTTCTTTATTATAAAACTGGCATAATGTTATACTCTCTACTATGTATGTTTTTAAACTTAGCAATGCATCACTGAGATTTTTCCATAACTATGTAGAGTACTTCTTTATTCTTTTTTATGGTTACATGTTATTCTACTGCATTGATATGCTATAAAAGACTCAATTGGTCCCCTATTAGTGGATATTTATATTGTTTCCAATCTTTCATAATTACAGTGCCCAGTGACTCACTTCATTTTTACACACATTTCACATTTGTACAATGATATCTGTAGGATAAATTCCAAATAGCATTTAAAATTTTTAATTTTCTTTTTAAGAAACAGGTTACTATTACTTCTTAAAAATTCTACAAGATTGAACAACATAGACGAACCTAGAGGGTATTGTGCTGAGTGGAGTAGGTCAGACAGAGAAAGACAAATAACATATGATTTCACTTATATATGGAATCTAAAGAACAAAATAAACAAACAGAAACAAATTCACAAATGCAGAGAACTTTTTAATGGTTGCCAGGTGAGAGGAAATTTGGGGGAGGGTGGATGAAAAAGGGGAAGGAATTAAGAAGTACAAATTGGTAGTTACAAAATAATCAAGGGGAAATAAAGTATAGTGTAAAGAATATAGTCACATTGTAATAACTATGTATAGTGTCAGATGGGTACTAGATTTATCTGGTGATCGCTTAAGTTACATAAATGTTTAATCATTATGTTGTACACCTGAAACTGATATAATATTGTATGTCAACTATAATTGAAAAATAAAACAATTACTAAAAGGAAAGATTCTGCAAGATTGGCACCCCTACCCCCCTTTAAAACGTAAGCATGTGGCATCGAAAAGTTTTCTGTCCTTTTTGTAAGGGCTTGGCCTAATCTTGCACATTTTTCTTCTTTATCTGCTCTAGAGACTGTGGGCCTCCAAAAGCAGAACCCCTGGCTGAGTCCAATTGAGCTTCTATATTCCAAAGCTATCTTTCTTGTTCAGAGAAGTACTTTTACAAACTGGTTGTCTGCTGCTACATGTCTCCTTGAATTACCATTTCATTGTTTAAGAACAGGTCTCTTTTAAGCCTGAGAGGAGGAGTTCTTTATTCTTTTACTAAATTGGTCAGCCAAAGAACAGCTTTTGGTGAATAAAAGATATTCTCATTTTAGCAAATGAAGGGGAAGTTCTATTCTCTCCAGTCCAATGCAAAATGTTGTTATTCCTTAAAAATGTTCTAAGTGCTCAAAGTGCTGGAAACTGTTCAGAACATACCACAGAACCCCGTTCCTCCCTACATTCAAAATGTTTACATTCTAAAAATGACAAGAGAGGGAAGGTTGGGAAGGTAGCTAGATCCGGAACAGATGGGCACATATGCCCTCTCTCCTTACCAAATGCAGTCCTATGGATGGCTCAACAGTTAATGTAGATTTCTCTTTACTAAGTTTTATAAGTAACTCTGCTGTGCACAGCCAAATGACTTGAAATGTGAAGATGTAATGCCTCTTTGCTGTGCCCTGCTGTTCAAATGTTCTCAGCTTTGACAATTTATCTTGCTGGAAAATGTCTTTAGAATGTCAGTCACTTCGGTTTCCCTGCTTGCCATTTGCATGTAGCACACCTGCTGGTATCTTTGGTTGTAATCTATTGTTATTTTTCTGCGGGGGCAGGGAAGGTGCAATATTGCATTTTCAGACTTGGAGTTTAGTTTGTGTGCAGTCTGGAAATGATCCTTGCGAGCCTAGCTATTCTTCTTAACATCAGTTTCACCTACAAACAAGTGTTTACTGAATGCCTGGTGAAATTTTAGTGCTACATGAGACATTTGTGGAGATAATTATAGGTGAATGAAAACATGAGTTCTTTGTCCCAAAAGGATTAAGCCCCACATGAGGATACACATGAATACAAAGGCACACAGACTCACAAAGGAGTACTCACAAACGATGTCATCTGGGCGAACACAGGTGCAGATATTCCAATAACATTTAAATCAAAATGTTAAATCAAGTAGTGGTTGCATCTGTAAAGGAGTAGGGGATGGGGAACATGAAAGGGAGTAATAACTCTGTGCCCTAAGTTCTTCTCTACTGTTTTTTTCGATCAACATTTAATTACTTGTTTAATTAAAAATAAATAATTAAAAAAATAGGAATACTTTATATAACATTGTGTTGATTAGGATAATTTTGGCTGCAAGTGATATGAAACCCATCTTAAAATTAACTGAAATAATAAAACATTTGACATAGTAAAATCACAGAGTAGAATGACTTCAGGGCTGGTTAATCCAGTGGCTTAATGATGTCAGCAAAACTGAATTTCCTTCCCTTCCGCTGCTCTCTCATAAGAAGAGTTGCCCTGTTAGGGTCATGGTAATGTACAGAAGCTGGAAATGGGAAAAGGGTGCATCAATTCTTATGTCAGATTATTCCCATGTCTCTAAAATCTTTTAATTTCAGAAAATTTCAAGCATTTACCCTTCGCCCAGCTTCAACAGTTATCAACACTTACCAATCTGTTTCATTTATTCCTTTTCTCTACTTTTTTTGTTTGAGTATGTTGATGCAAATATCACATATTTTACCCATAAATATTTCAGCATGTCTTTAGCAAATATGGGTCTTTTTACCTAACCACAATACCTTTATCACATATTAAAATAATAATTCCTTAAAATCATTTACACACTAATCTCTGTTCAATTTCCCCAACTATCTAATAATAAAAAAAAAGAATCCAAATAAAACTCATATATTATATTTGGTTGTTATATTTCTCTAAGTTTCTTTTAATCTATAACAGTTCCTCTCCATTTATTTTGTTGGAGAAACTGGGTCATTTATCCTGTAGACTATTCACATTCTGTATATGGCCGATTGCCTCCTTGTGATTTAACTTGATCTTCTTCCTCATATTTCTAAACTAGTAATTTAAATACAGACTTGAATCAATTCAGATTCACTTTTGTTTTGTAAGGATACTTCATAAGTGATACTGTGTACTTCTTAAGCATTCAAATCAGAAGACAGGTAATGTCCGGTTATTCTGCTTTTAGTGATATTAAGATTTATCAGTGGATTCAAAAAGTTGTCAAAAGAAGGATGGAACCAAAATGGCGTAGATGATAAAGGCTCTGTTCATCCCTTTGGCGACCAAATCAAAGTTGTGACAGAAACAAGAAGCAGCAGCAAGGAAAAACCGCCTGGGATATAGATGAACAAGCCATACAACTAGGGAGAAATACAAGAAATCACTTTGCAACGGCAGAAGATAGGACAGGGTGAGGATGTGGGGCTGCCCTGTCCGGAGTGGCTGAATGAGACGGAGGCTGCGGCAGAAGCCTCTTAAAGGGGCTGCGTCCGTTAGTGGATTTTCGGGGTGATGGACTTGCTCTCTCTGAGCTGCTGAATCAGCTGCCCGCAGGGGGTGCCAGAGACTTACAGGGAGACATTGTCGGAGTAAGGGCTGAGGCAAGACTTGCTCTGTACAGAAGAGCCGGCAGTATCCATCGTGACTTGTTGAGCCCTCCCCGCTCCCAGTGTGCGGATACAGCACCTCCATTTGTGTGAGGTCATCAAACTGGATAACAGAGGTCGCCCTGCCCAGAGGATTCCCTGAAACGCCACCTCCCCCAACTCGCAGCCCCACCCGAGCCACATCCAGGTACATCTTAACAGGTGAATCTTAACAGATGGCCCCCGGAGGGGTAGAAGCGTGGGCTAAATTTGGCCTGTAGCTGAACCCCTCTCAGCCACACTAATAAGACTGGGAGACTTAGGAGCTTTGCTTAGTTCATAGAAACAGCCACAGAAAGGCAGCCAAAATGGGAAGACAAAGAAACAGAAACCATATGAGAAATAGAACAAAGATCTAGATATGATGGAGTCAAGTAATCTAACAGATGCAGAGTTCAAAACACTGGTTAAAAAGATGCTCAATGAACTTTTGGGAGGTGTAGAGAACTTCAACAAAGAGATAAAAAACATAAAAATGGAAATAGAAATTATAAAAGGGAATCAGTCTGAAATGAAGAACATGTTATCTGAGATGAGTAGTAAATGGAATAAACAAAGGAATAAACAGAATGAGTAAAGAAAAGGATCAAATGCCCTATCTAGAGAATGGGAAAGCCAAGGACATGTGATCAGAATGGCAAGAGATAAGATGCCAAGACTATAAAAATAATTTGAGGAGCATATGGAACTCTATTAAGGACTCAAATATCATTCGATCAATGTAACTGAAGAAAATCAAGATGTTGAACAGCTGTTTGAAGAAATAATGGTGGAAAACTTCCCCAACCTGGTGAAGGAAATGGACATAAAACCCCAGGAAGCTCAGAGAATTCCAAAAGTCAGGGATCCTAAGAGGCCCACACCAAGACACATCATAATTAGAAGGCCAAAAGTTAAATACAAAGAAAGAATATTAAAAGCAGCAAGAGAAAAACAGATAGTTACTTATAAGGGAAAACCCATAAGACTGGCAGCTGATTTCTCAAAAGAAACTATGCAGGACAGAAAGACTTGGCAAAAAAAATATTCGACAGGATGAAGACCCAGGTTCTACAACCAAGAAAAATTTATTCAGCAAAGCTATCATTTAGAGTTGAAGGACGGATAAAGAGCTTCCCAGACAAAAATAAGCTGAAGGAATTTATCACCACCAAGCCTGTAATAAAGGAAATGTTGGAGGGACTTCTTTAAGAAGAAAAAACATGTATCAAAAACAGGAATAAAGAATGGTAACGACTACATTCCTAGCAATAAGTACCTCAAGTGGAAAAGAATTAAGTGCTCCAACTAAAAGAGTAGATGGATGGAAAGGAAAACAAGACCCCTACATGTTGCCTATAAGAGACTCACTTCAGGTTAAAAGATATTGACTAAAAGGAAGAGGATGGAAAACATATTGCTTTGTTGGACCTAGAAGGTATTTAAGTCAGACAAAGAAAGATAAACACTATATGATTTCACTTATATGCGGAATCTAAGGAATAAAAAGAACAAACTAATCAAAAACAGACTCACAAATATAGTGGACAATTTGGTGATGGACAGAGGGGAAGGAGATTTGAGGGGCTGGGAGAATGGGTTGAAGGGTTAAAGAAGTACAAATTAGTAGCTGATGGAGGGACACAGATATGGGGAGCACAGCATAGGAAATGCAATTAGAATGAATACGTTAGCTAAATGGAGGGTCAGGGAAGGGAAGGAACAATTGGGTGTATCATTTTACAAACTATATAGATGTCTAACCAATGTACTGTATACTTGAAACTAATTAAAATAAATTTTTTAAAAATAAAGACAAATATCAAAAAAAGTTATCAATAAGATTCATTCTTTATAAAGTTCTACATAAACTTTTGCATAATACTTTGCATATATGCATATATTGATGCTTGTTGCCTAAATTCATTATTTTCTTAAGGGTTGCATTTATTAGTTGAAATTCATAAATAAAGAAGAATTTTTCCTCATCAACTGTTTGGCTACTCAAAATGTAGGAAAGAAAATAAATGCTTGACTCTTCCTTTCCTTTTTTTTTAATTGTTTTATTTTCTCCTGTTCTTTTTTAAGAACGATAAAATTTGGCCATCCTTTCATCTTCAGAAGTTTCCCTTTTCTTCTTATTGGCCACTTTTGCAGCACATGTTCATTTCTAAAGTAATCATTTGCAAGGGAAATGGAATGACCACAACTGATTTGGGCCAAATAGGCTTAACTTCTTGGGTTTGAATAGAAGTCCAGTTTTTTGGGAAGAACATGGCTGACATAACTGAATAAATTAGATGCTCTTAGTAATGAAAAAGCAGAGAAATTGCTGGTGGGTAGGCAACCACAATGCACAGTAATACATTACTGTCTATGTGCACGTGGTTGTCACCTCCTTGTTTTCCGATCACTAAAAAGTTAACTGAATTTACTAAAATAAACCTCACCCTTTATCTCTGTTTTCTGAGTTTCCTTTAGTTTGTTTGATTCTTTACTTTTACATCTTAACAAAATCCATTGCAACTTTAATGGTAAATCCACGTCAATGTGTTACTTCCGTCTCCTTCAATAGCTTGCCATTGATTTATGATCCCATGGCCTGACTCCTTCCCTGGGACCAGTCTTACTATCACTGAGCTCCTGCTGCCCAAGCCATCTTGTTAGTATTTGAAAATTCTGTGCAATTTATAAGCATAGAAGAACAGTAGAAAGATAATTTTTTACCATAGATGAGTCAAATTTCCAGAATGTAGGATTTTATTTAAACTTTGCTATATTCTAGTCCCAAAAGACTAATGGTTTCACTACCAAATTGATGCCCTCTTAACTACTGTGATCTACTTTTCTATACCACATAAGGGTAATGTCTTGAGTACCTAGGGTCAGATTCTTCATTGATTAGCTTACATATCTGAAGTCATAAGAGATCAGACTAAGAGATTGATTATGGGGCAATATGTGGGCAGGAAGAAAATTAGGTATAACCAAAAGATGTGCTCTATTTTGATTTTCTGAGCGATAAGACAAAAATATATTTTGGAGGAAAGCCAAGATCATAGTCCCGACAGACCAATAAACACAAGCTGAAAGGGTGAAGAGTGACGGTAATGGTAGAAGTAATAACAGTTGTATGCCAGGAGAATTGGGAGAATAACATCCAGTTAATTTTTTTTTTTTGAGCACTATGATGTCCCAAGCCATGTTCTAAATGCTCTGCATACATTAACTTATGTAATCATACACAACCCTGTGAAGTAGGACTATTATTTTCATTTTGTTCAGAGAAATTTTAAGACAAATACTGTAGATTCCAACTATATGATCTTCTGAAAAAGGCAAAACTATGGAGACAGTAAAAAGATTAGTGATTGCTGGAGGAGTGTTTATGGGGAGGGAAGGATGAACAAGTGGAACACAGGATTTTTAGGACAGTGACATTACTCTGTATGATAACTGTAGTTGTGGATACATGTCATTATCCATTTGTAAAGACCCATAGAATGTGCATCACCAAGAAGGAGCCCTAATGTAAACTGAGGACTTTGGGTGATGATGTGTTGGTGTAGGTTCAAATGCACCACTCTGATGGGAGACGTAGATAAAGTGGGAGGCTATGTAGAGATAGGGATATAAGGAAAATTTCTGTATCTTTTTCTCAATTTTGCCATGAACTTAAAACTTCTCTACAAAATAAAGTCTGTTAATTTAAAAAGAATAGAGCTTTGTCTTCTTTGGAAACTTCCTAAGGGTTGTGAACATTAATTCTTGTTCTTGAGATCTCATGGTTGGCTTTCTTCTATTTTTAAAATTATTTTTCAGTTATAGTTGGCATATAACACTATATTAGTATCAGGTGTACAGCATAGTGATTGGACTTCTATATAATTCACAAAATGATCACCCCAATAAATCTAGTGCTCCTCTGACACTGTAGTTATTACAATATTATTGGTAATATTCCTTATGCTATACTTTCTATCTCTATAACTATTCTTTAACTACCAATTTGTACTTCTTAATCTCTTCCCCCTTTTTCACTGGCCCCCCAACCTCCCTCTCATCTGGTAACCCTCTATATCTATGAGTTTGTTTCTGTTTTTTGTTGTTGTTGTTGCTGTTGTTATTTACTTTTTTCTTTAGATTCCACATATACATGTAATCACATGGCATTTGTCTTCCCCTATCTGACTCACTCCACTCAGTACAATATTCTCTAGGTCCATCATGATCTTTCTTTTTCTATCCCTTTACTTTTACTCTGTCTATTTTTTTTTGATCTGAAGCGAATCTCTTGTAGGCAGTATATGTAAGGATCTTGTTTTTTTAATCCATTCGACCAGTCTTATCTTTTCATTGGAGCATTTAATTCTCTTTCATTTGAGTACTCGTTGATAGATATGTAGTTATTGCCATTCTTTCCTTAGACTTTTGATACATATTTTTTTCTTCTTAAAGAAGTCTCTCCAACATTTCCTGTAATACTGGCCTGGTGGTGATGAACCCCTTTAGCTTCTTCTTGTCTGGGAAGTTTTTATCTGTCCTTTGATTCAAAATGATCATTTTGCTGGGTAAAGTAATCTTGGTTGTAGATCCTGGATTTTCATCACTTTGAATATTTTGTGCCAAGCCCTTCTGTCCTGCAAAATTTTGAAAAATCAGCTGCCAATCTTATGGGCACTCCCTTGTAGGTAACTAACTACTTGTCTCTTGCTGCTTTTAAGATGCTCTCTTTGAATTTAATCCTTGGCATTTTAATTTTGATGTGTCTTGGTGTGGGCCTCTTTGAGTTCATCTCGTTTGGGACTCTCTGTGCTTCCTGGGGTCGTATGTCTATTTCCCTCATCAGGCTAGGGAAGTTTTCCATCATTATTTCTTCAAATAGGTTTTTAATTCCTTGCTCTCTCTCTTCTCCTTCTGGTACCCCATGACGAGAATGTTGTTATGCTTGACGTTGTCCCAGAGGCTTCTTAAACTATCTTCATTTTTTTTTTTTTCCTTCTTGCTCTTCTGATTGGATGTCCTCTGCTACCCCATCTTCTATGTCACTGACTCAATCCTCCATTTTATCCACTCTTTTCATTCCCTCTAATGTACTCTTCATCTCAGATATTATATTCTTCATTTCTGACTGGCTCCCTATTATGTTTTCCATCTCCATTTTTATGTTTTTTATCTCGTTGTTCTTACTGAGTTCATCTACTCTTCTTCTAAGTTCTTTGAGCATCCTTAAAACCAGTGTTTTGAACTCTGCATCTGGTATATTACTTGTCTCCATTTTGTTGAATTCTTTTTCTGGAGCTTTGTTCTGTTCCTTCATGTGGGACATGCTTCTTTGTCTCCCCATTTTAGTTGCCTCCCTGTGTCCATTCCTATGTATTAGGTAGGGCTCCTAAGTCTCCCGGTCTTAGAGTGGCTTTATGTAGTGGGTGTGCTGTGGGGGCCCTTAGCACAGACTTGGGAGGGGTCCAACTGTAGGCCAAGTTCAGCTGCAGCCTGTGTACCTCCAAGGCCACTTGGTAAGACTCGCTAAGCAATCCACATGTGACTGCCACCCGTGCTGGGCTTATAGGTACCTTGAGGGGCCAAGTCAGAAAACAAGGCTGGCTACCACTGATGTGGGCTTGGGGCTGCTCAGCAAGAGGTATAGGGCACGCCAAGGCCAGATGTTGCTTCTTTGGGTTTTGCGAACCTTTGAGAGATTTTATGAAAGTTTTCAGTGGGAGCCAAGAAAGCCCTCGTGTATGGAATAAACCACTGGGAGAGGCTTGGGTGGGCCCACAGTTTGGGAGAGGTGGAGTCTTAGGGAATCTGTGTTATCGAGGTCGATGGCGACTCTGGTACAGCGGTATCTGTGTATGCAGGCTGGGAGTGGAGGTGGTCTCAACGAGAGAACAATGGCTTCTGCCTGTACCTCTGTCCAGGAGCAAGTCACCCCTCCAGCCCTTGCCCTGAAGCCTGATAGCTCAGCACCTCCCGCTATGTCCTTGGTGCCCCTGTAGCAGTTGCTCCGGTGCTGGAGCTCAGAGCGAGTGAGTTCTTCAGCAAGTAAGTCTGGGCATGGGTCCTTCCCGCAGCCCTGCATCTCACTGAGCCCCAAACTGCTGGTTTTCCCAGAATTGGAACCTTGGGCTAAGAAGCTCAGTGTGTGGCCAGGACCCCTCAGTCCTCAGGTGGGGGAGCTGTCTCTGCAGCCAATATAGCCCTCCCGATTCTCTATCACCACACACGATTGTGGGACGGGGCTGCTTCATATCTCTGCCCCTTCTACCATTTCGAAGTGACCTGTTATTTGAGGTGACCTAGTTATAGGGCTTTTGTTCAGCCAGACCTCTGGTGACTTTGTGTACTGGTCGCTCTTTAGTTTTGTTATAATTTTGGTGTGGTTGCTAGAGGAGGCATGTACAGCCTCTACTTTCTATACCTTCTTGAATCTCAAACGGCTTTTTTCTATTTTTCCCAAGACCCGATTGTTCTTTATCTTTCATTAAATTATTTTTTATGCTTAAGTTAGCCAGAGTTGGCTTCTATTTCTTGCAGTGAAACAACCCTAACTACTTATCCACACGTTTATTCATGTTTCACATCTCATTTCTTTTTTCGAAAAAGCATTTGGTTTCAAATTGTAGTCACATCTTGGCCCAGTGCGAGAAAGCTTTAAGGTTATTCAAAACCAGTTTCAACACACTTTGAACATGACTTTTCAATGTTACCAAAGTGAAGTTACTTTCATTTTTCATAAACTCTGAACAATAAGAGCATTGGATGATATTTATATTATTTGGAGGTAGACATACTGTATATTTTTGGGTATAAATTTACCTGTAAAACAACAATTTTATGCGAAGCAACTAAATACACAAATGAAAGAGAATTAGTACTTTTCTTATTTTCATTGTTCCATTTCTGTGTTTCCAGAAGCAGTATGTATAGGCAATAAAATGAGTGAAAGGGAATTTATGAAAAAATAGGTAAGGAGGAAAGGATGAAGGTAGGATTTAGGTAGAAAAAGGTCAAGAACACTTGAAGAAAGAGCTAGAAGAAAAGGAAGGGAAAAGGGAAAGGAGATGAGGAAAGTTCAGAATCTGCCAGGCTCCCCCGCACCACCAGCTTCTCACTGCACTGCCAGAACATTGGATAAATCTCTTGTGTAGTGACACACTCTAATAGTGTCCAGTTCTTAAAACTTGCCTATGGATATACCAATTTCTAAGAGGAAACATTTTCAAGTAGAAATAAACTACACTTTTTCTTCTAAATAATTATAAGTCAAAATTTAAAAGCCTGTCATTGATAATGACATGGTTACGGTTATTTCATTTACTGAGAGTCAGTGATTAGCTAAAAACTCACTTAATCCTCCCAACAACCCAGTGTGCTAGGTTTTATTACACTGATTTTACAGATATGAAATCTGTAATTTAAAGAGTTTAGATAACTTTTCCAAATCTTCCTGCTGATTAGTAGCTGAGTAGAACTGGAAATCCAGTCTCTGTTTCCTCCCTCTCTCACCAACAGTTGCCCCAACAGCTTTTCTTTCCCTGAATGACTTCCTAATGCCTGACATATACAGATTCTTTGCTTCTGCCTCTGTATCCCATGGCCTCATGATCTACTGAGTAAATATTAACTTTTCCAGTGTAAGGGAGTGGCTTCCCAGAAAGCAATGCTAGAATTTTTGGAGTAAGGCGAAGAGGGTAAGAATTCTCATACATTTACGTTTGTTCCTGTTATGTTTGCTTATAGATTTTTTCATGATTCTAATCTTTATTGTTTTAAACTAATGTTCTAATTAAATATTTACCACTTTATTTGTACCTCAGTGTCGGTGTTTTCTATGTATTTTGATAACTCTTTTCATTTTTTACTTTATTCAATTCTGTATTTCACAACTTTTTTATAACCTCATGAAGCTCTTTTGGTAGCAGGTCATCCTAGAAAAATCAAATTGTCAGGTATTTATTAAGTGCAAATAATATTGAGCTCAATCCTTTAATAAATGTAGTGTGGAGGTAGAAATTATAAAAGACTTGTTTCTTATCCTCAGGAAGCTTGCAAGATAGCTAGGGTTATAAAATTAACCAAGAGGAAACAATAGCAAGCAGTATAGGACAGGATTTGCTGAAGTATGAGGTGGATATTAGAAAAACTATAAGAGTTTACAGACATGAGAGGTCACTGGGGTTTGGAGTTTCTGAGGGGGAATTGGGATTTCAGTTGGGTCTTTAAGGAGAGCATCTCTTTGACAGATGGAGAGGAGACAAAACAGTGAGCATAAGTAAAGGCAAAGAAGCAGGAAATGCATAATACCAGGGAATAAAATTGAAGTGATAAATAGAAATCTTTTTGCTGCTATGCTTGTTGATTTAACATTTGATGTGTGCCAACAATTGTCTTTTGATATCATGCACATTTTGGTATCTGTCAGCTATAGTCTTGTTGCTTTTCAATATGAGTCATATTATTTCTTACTTGCTGTTATATGGGCTGCATGCTTTGGACCTTATTATTTTATTTTATGGTAATGAAATAATAAATAATATTTTTTGGTTCATAAATTGTTTCATGTGATTTTCCAGCATTTAGCACAATACCAGGCATAGGATTGGTGCCCAGTTAATGTTATTAGTGGGATGATAGATTGCATATGGTATATGAGACAATAAGATTAAAAATAAATATTCTCTGAAGTCACCTCTTTTTTATAATTAGAGTGGTGTAAGAAGGGACAGACTTAGGTATATGTCACCATCCCAGCGATTGTTAAGAGTGGGTTGAAATGTTTTCATTTCTACTGTGTCTGTGAAGAAGAGGGAAGGTGAGGGCAAGAAAACATTCTGTCACTTTAGAGAAAACACTGGTAAGACTAAGTGTGAGAAGCTTTCCCGTGATAGGAGGGTGCTGGGCTTTGGCTTCCCGTTTGCTAACACTGCAGTGTTGTGACAAGATCCTAGATACCATGGCAGACCTGTGGGTGGCCTCACTCGCAAGCACCACAGAGATGTGCTCTCCTTGCAACCAAGCCATGAAATCAAATTTTGTTTGGAAACTAACTGGCTTATGTGTCTCTTCAAAAGTAAGCATGTCACAGGTATTTATTCTCAGCAAAACAGCTTCATTGGCCATAACTAATAAATTCTTTACACTTAGACCAACTTTACTAAGTACTGACATCAGCAGGAAGTACTCCTGGAGTGAAGACATTTCAAAGACATTTTAATACAGGGGCCCCATGTGGAGGGCATTAATCTTTCTTGTGATTTTCTCTTATTGTAACAATGGAAAAGGCTTCTAATGTGCAAACCTTGTTAAATCAATCATCTTGAGAATTTAGATGCACAGTATGATAAAGGCAACAACTTTCTCTATCTTAAGGCAATATTCTATATGTTCTGGAAGTTGAGATTTAAGGAAAATAAGCTCTTTGATGGATTTATGATTCAGCTTCAAATGTAATATTTGAATTATTCACTTTATTAGCCAAAAGAAATATGAAGTCCTAAATAGCTAATAAAGTGTTTCATTTTGAGATAATATTTATTGTTTACATGGCTGCTTTGGACACTCCTTTTATACCTTTTAAGTTGTAATTACACAGACAGAATGTAATAAGAAATGTATTAGTTTGGAGCAAGGAGCCGTTTACATGGTTCCTTATTTATTTACAATCTGCTATTTTTGTTTAAGAATTTAACTGCTTATTTGACAAAGCAGTTTTGTGAAGATTAAAAAGTGTGAGAATGCTTAAGACAAAATGTCCTAAGAGACACAGATTTTGCCTAGACTTAACTTCTTCCTGTTTGTATTTAGAAAAGTACACTGAAAAGGAACATTAACTTTCAGAATACTTTAAATTTGGGTCTAAATGCACGTGGGTTATGCCTACACAACTATAACATTAGTACTGGCAGGTGGGAGTGACAAAGTTGTAGGAGGCACTGTTTTAGTGCTAGAATGAGATCGGCCAGAGGAAATGCACAATTAAAGGCTTTGCTTTAAATCTCTGCTGCTATATTAGGGAAAGAAATCGATTCAAAATGTTAACTTTGATTTGCTTTTATTAAATGCCATCCATTATTTACCTAACTGCTGGAGTAGATCTGGGCTTTTCACAGCAAGATGGATAGTGTGGGAAGGTCTAAGGGTTCATAGGAGGACATTGGCACCATTATTTGTGGACTTGTATCTAAATCATCTTGGTGTTAATTTGGTGAAAGGTTATGTTGCTAGATCTCTGGTGAGCTCTGCCTGAACAATGATATTGGTTCCAGGAATATCTAGATTGGATCTATAGGCTACTCTTGCTCTGAACTCGAGAATTACACAAATCAATATCATATTGAACTGGTCTTCTCACTGCTTTCCCATAGTCCCTGGTTTTGTATTTTTGGAAGTTATATTAACTCTTTCAGAGACATTGATGCTATATCTATATGAGACAAGTGTTTGTCAATTATATCATACCATATTATCTGGCTATATTTCAGTTTGAATTGTGCTTATTATGTAGCACTAAGGTGTTAAAAAGATACAAAAGAATTTACTAAAAAAAGAACTTTATTATTTAAAATTAATCCAATTTAAATAAGAAATTTAAAATATCAAGAAATTATATATTATATATATTTCAAAAGTTATATATATTTATATACATGTATACACTATGAACGTTTTATAGAACTGAGTTTATATTCTGTAGTCTCAGAAAAAGGAGTGTGGAGCCATTTAAAAAATTTTAATTGATTACTTTGCATCCTGAAGGATCATTGACTCTGTAATCTTTAAAAGTTGTTAAACACTGGTTTTCCTCAGAAAACTAAGGTTTGATTAAGCACTATTGCCTTGAAAAAGAAGTAGAACTCTGTATTTCTACATGGCTGAACGATTATATGATACCTAGGTAAACTTACACTATCTGTTAATTGACAACTTAGATCTCCATTGCTCAGAGGAAAGTGACAACTGTGAGGATGAAGTAAGCCATTAAGATAAGTGGTTATCTAGGGTCTAACTGAGCAGTGGTGATTTTCCAAATATACTTATTTTGTAAAGGTAGTTTACATACAGGTGTTATCATTTGTATTTTCAAATAAGAATACCATTCTCTTCTACCTTCTTCTTTTTGTCCCTTCCTGTCCCTTACCACCTTCTCCATCTTCACACATATCTGCCTTTCACAGGGTTTGAACCTAAAGGTATCTCTAGTAAGCTAGTTTGTGTCCTTCGCTTGCCATGAACCTGTAAGAAATTTCCCTCTGTGATGATCTATTTAGGCACTTAATTGAAGTTGGTTATAATTTAGCCTGTCTTTTTTTTTTTTGTTATAACTCTCTGGGGGAGCTAGAATGAGTAGGTACCTATTCTCTGTTTACTTAGTCTTTGCATAATTTTTAATATTTTGAAATATGAACTGATGCTTACCTGGTCACATTCAGGAAATTCTCCAACAAAAGCTTTGGTTCCATTAGAAAGCTTTGAGAGATGATGAGATAAATGAGCAGAGTATGTCCCTGCACACCAATGCTTGGATAGTAATGGGGTTCAGAGAAGCAAAAAGCAGTAGTACTCATAGTGGCTACAGAGGGAGTTTCTTTTCTTGGCAGTGCAACAAGCAGCCACAGAACCAGACTTCCACTGGGTTGAAGAGAAAGTTCTCTAATGATCCAACCACAGATGGGGAGGAGTATGAGCAACTTACGAACTTGCCAGAAGTGGAGGAAAGAAGGTAGGTGCTTTGGTGAAAGGCTTGGAGACAAGTACCATTTTATAGTATTGATTATTATATTGTTTTATAGTATACTACATATTATATAGTCTGTTATTGTATTATATAATAATAAAATACTAAACATTATATGCTATTCATTATTATAAAATTAAGTATTATATCAAAAAACTATATAGATATAATGGTGGTATTGTTATTATACTCTTATGCCTTCCCCCTGCTGCCATATATACCCAGGAACCTTTTCTTCCTTTTTAAAAAAATTTTATTTTATTATTAGTTTCAAGTACACATTGGTTAGACATTTATATAGTTTATAAAACAATCCCCCAATTGCTCTTTCTATATAATATAGAACATACTTGCTCCATGCACATAACTTTGATTTAAATTAGGATAAGAACGAATTGTGTAAAAGTATGTGCCAATCTTTAACAATCTAATTCTAGGTTTATTTTAAAAGAGGAGCATAACATATTAATAATATGATCTTGCTTCCTCTCTTCCCTTCTGCTGTGAGGGCAGAGGCCTTAGCACTTGGTTCTGGGTTTAGTCAATCCCATCCATTTTACCCTTGTCATCACACTGCTTTGCTGTTGCCCACAGCTCAACTCCATTTATGGAAAGGCATGACTTCACTCCCACCCTGCTCTATTTGCCGGGCCATCCTGGTATACACATTCTGCTCACTGCTGCTTGTTTAATCTGATGCTTTTTCTAGTGACTGAGGCTGGCTTTCACACTTTCTTTGATGAGTATTTAAAATGTTTTCTAGAATCCTCATGAGCTCAATTTAATATCAGTAACCTTTTTTTTTCCTTTATGGTTTTGATATTTCATACCCTTTTCTTTATTAAGTCTTTTCATTTATTTTAAAATAAAACTAATTTAGACAGCAGATGGGCCTTAAGTTCAGAGATCACCTTGTTTCTGCCAAACTTTCAGGATCCTGTGAGTGGCCTCAGGTCTTAGAGATACAGATGGACATTCCAAACTCAGGGCATTTCCACACTCAGCTCTTGAGGAAGTGATACTTGCCCCTGGGATGTTAAGAAAGAGCCTTAATATTGTTGAATGAGTTGGACTGATTGATAGAGTAGGATGTCTACTGCAAATGAGGCGTGGAGTGTTTGGCAGCTTTCTGGAGGGTGATAGAAGCTGGGAAGAACACAGAAGGAAACATGATAAAATTAAACCAGGAATTGGAAAAAGAATTATCAAACAGTTTTGAGGCCTGAATAAAGTTGAAAAACATTCAGAATTGGGAGGAGCCAAGAAGTCAGAGCACCTGGTTAGTTATTAACTTTTGGGTAGGTGATAGGGACAGGCAAAGGTGACTAAGACCTATCCTCAGAGTAAATAGTGTATTTTGTACTGAATGAGCATCATCAAAAAGCAAAGCCAAGTACAAATAACTACAGTTCAAAATACAGTTCAAATCCCAAGTGGGCAGGCAAGCGAAGAAATCTACATAAGGAGCCAAGGTTATTAACAAACACGAATCATCATGAAGAAGGCTGGAGGAAGGGTTATAAAAAGATGGGGTAGGAAGGACTCCAGAGCTGAAAAGTAGACAGCTGCTGCTGTTTATTCATTGACAGCAGTCCTTGGAAGTAAAAGCAATTGGGGGAAAAGAACACGTGGTAGGAGTTTGTTGAAGCCAGTCCACATGACTATCTGACTTCTTTTAGAAATGGTCTACAGTCTTAGGGGAGAAGAAACAGAACAGTTAAAATTTTTAAGCTTTGGAATTGGCTTGGCAGATAATTGGAAGGGTGTTTGAGATGGAATGATTAAAGAGATTAGTGGACTAGAAAGGCCATGGTTGATAAAATAAAGTTCTGACTTTCTAGGAAAATCTAATTGCTAGGAAATAATTATCATGAGATAGGTAAATAATGTAGGCTGTCATGGTATAAATTTTTAAATGAATTTTAATGAGATACTACCTTCCTCTTATTTGACATCAGCCCTCCAAAAATCACATTCAAAATAATTTGACCCTTCTCTCTGTTTGTTTCAAACTTTCATTTCTTCCTTTATACTGTATGCCTTTGTGAGTCATACGTGTGAGAAATATACTCTCTTACATTATTTATGTAACAAGCATGAGCTAGAAGAAATCTTACTTTCTTGAGACACAGAGAGCTGTAGGACTACCATAAAAATGACTGGTCAGTCCAATTTGATGCCTGCTCAGAGACATCCCTGGCATGAGTGAGAACCTGGAGCCCTAAATTTATCACTATTGAGATATTAAGATTAACTATAGCAAATCATATTTTATCATTTCAGTTCAACTAAAGCATATAGTCAGATTATTTTAACTATAAATAAAGAAAATATGTGAAAAATTTCTAGTCTGTGTGCTCGTTGTAACTAGCTCGTTTATATAATCCAGAAACAAAATTTTAAACTGAACTTGCTAGAAGTTGGCTTGTTTCACCTGAGTCAATTTCTGATCCCTTCTCTACTTATTCCTCATTATCTAAACTACCGCATGTCTACACATGTGGCATAATTACATTTGGATCCGAAAGCATGGTACTTTTTTTTGTCACAAACTTTTATGGTGAAATTTGGGCCTTTAACACAGTCTTCTTTTTGTTGTTAAAACGAGTGCGAGCCATAGATAGATGCACAAACTGCATGTCCAAAATGCCATTTTATGAATAAGTTTTAAAATTTTACTGCCTACAGCCTATAAGAAAGGCAAATATGGCTTGTGAAAATAATCACTGATCTTTAGAGGTCATTTTCAGTCTCTACACATAGTAGATAGAGTAATATCCCTTAGGTTAGAAAGCGGTAAAGATGTTAACAATTTAATGTGGTCCTAAGTGACAAAGGACAAATTTGGACTAATATCTATTTGTGACTATTAATGAATCATGAGTTTTATGCATCACTCACACAGGCACACAATTAGGGCTTTCCAGCTAAGAAATACTCCTCTTGTGTAACCAGCTAAATTTTTCTGGCTACCAAGCCTATATTTTCTGCTTGATGCAGATACCTGGTAATTCTTTCCCAGGTGCCTGCTCTTTGTGTTTTCCACAGACTTTTCATCCTCAGTGGCCACCTGGTTTACAGTTCTTTTGTTTGATTCTAGCTCCCATCTCCCTCAGTTTTGAATAGTTTTGCAGAGATCAGCATATTCTATTTCTTGCTGAATGCCTCCCTTTCTCTGAGTTACATTTTGTTGTTTTTGTACTCTCATTTAATCTTTTCTTGCCTCTTTTCTAATTAACTCCATCGTTGCCTCCTTCATTATGCTTGTAAAGAGGTCAGGGAGGTGTTCTGAAATTTTTGCTTCTCCCATCTGCTTCAGGGTTCCAATTAGTTTTCTTTGGAATTCTAAATGTTTTTTTTTTTTGCTTGGTAGAAGCTTCCAATAAGGCTAACTCTAGGATGGCCTCTTTTCCTTCAGCAGTTCACATGGAAACTTTCAAGATTATTCAGGCTCTCAGTGGTGTAAAAGGCATCATTTTCTCTAGCATAGAAATGGAGTTAGAGACAACAACAGTTGAGCTACACAGAAATTTAAATATCTTTTGAAAGAGTGTGAAGTCTGTTCTTCCAGATTGCAAGTAGATGCAGGTGAGAAATTTCAGAAAGACACTTTTATCCACACTTGGACGTGAAGGGTATGTAGCTAACACAACAAAATGAATTTTAAAGGAAATTTGCAAATAATATATTTTAAGGAAAAAGTTTCTTAACTTTAGTATCTTGCTCCTGGAGCATTATTTGCAAATAGAATTTTTCAGTTGACTATTGTTTAACCATTGCTATGGACTGAATTGCATAACCCCCTCCCCATTCATATGATGAAGTTCTATCCCTCAATGTGGCTATATTTGGAAACAGTGCCTATAGAGAATTAATAAAGGTTAAATGAGGTCATAAGGGTGGGGCCCTAATCTGATAGTATTTGTGTATTTATAAGAAGAGGAAGAGAGACCAGATCTCTCTTTCCTCACATGTGGTCTGGGGAAAGGTCATGTGAGGACATAGTGAAAAGGTGGCCATTTGCAAGGGAGGAAAAAAGTTCTTACCAAAACCTGAATCCTCCTGGAAACTTGATCTTAGGCTTTTCAGCCTCTAGAACTGTGAGAAAATAAATTTCTGTTGTTTAGGCCACCCAGTCTATGGTATTTTGCTGTGGAAGTCTTAGCAGACTACTACAGCCACTAAAAGTAATTCTTTTAGAGAAGCACTTATGTAGTTTGTAAAGAAGGCACGAAATTATATATATTAAGAACTTAATTTAAAAAGTATAGATAGGAGGAACTGGAACTCTTATATGTTGCTAGTGGAAATATAAAGTAGGATAGCCACTTTGAAAACAGTTTAGCAGTTGCTCAAAATACTAAACACAGTTACCATATAACCCAGCAATCCTACTCCTTGGTATACAGTTAACTCTTGAACGGCACTGGTTTGAACTGCATGTGCCCATTTATATGCAGAGTTTTTCAATAAATACCTGTACTGTTTTCTATTTGTGGTCCATGGATGCAGAGGGCCAACTATGCATTGATCTATGTTGTTCAGCTTGAACAGTCCTCTATTCAACTTGAATAGTCCTCTATTCATACTGAGGGACAACTAAATTTCTTGGGGGTCTAAAGTTATACATGGAATTTTGACTGTGTATGGGGGGATTGGTGCCCAACCTCCACATTGTTCAAGGGTCAACTGTATTACCCCAGAGAAATGGAAACATCCATATACACAAAACTTGTATGTGAATGTTCATAGCAGCATATTTCTATATAGCCAGAAAGTGTAAACAATCCAAATGTCCTCAATTGCTGAATGGATAAATACAATATGGGATATCCATACAATGAAATATTATTCATCTATAAAAAGGAATCAAGTACTGACATATGCTACAACATGGTGAACTTTGAAAATGTGATACTGAGAAGCAAGTCACAAAACTACATATTGTATGACTTCATTTATATGAATCCATAGAGACAGAAAGTAGATTAGTGGTTGCTTAGAGCTGTGATTGGGCCAGCGGAGGGATTAGGGAGTGGTTGCTAATTAAATGGTAAGAGGCATGTGTTTCTTTGGGGGAGGATGAAAATGTTCTAAAATTAGATTGTGGGGATGGTTGTACTACCTGTAAACATACTAAAAAACATGAGTTGTACATTTTAAATGGGTGAATTCTGTGGTATGTAAATTATATCTCAATAAAGCTTTTGAAAAAGTATATGTAATCATACATAAACACATATGAAGAAGCACACTGTAAGGAAATACACCTAAATATTAATAAAAGTTTCATATGTATTTTTGGCTGATTTTCTACTTGCTTCTTTTAAGTATATTTTTTTCAAATTTCTATACTGCATATACTTTTCAATAACCAGAAAATAATTATAAATAAAGTAAAAGCTCTCAACTCTCACGCCTCAGGCAAGGCTGTTCTTAGAGGTTTCCTAATCAATAACAATGACAAGAACAACTGCTATCCACTTAAACTCTCTTCTCTACCCATTTATTAAGTACTTACTGTGTTCTATGTTCTCTGCTGCATGCTGGAAAAACAAGCTAAATAAAACATACAAGCTTCTTGAGGATAGGGACTTTATTCACTACTGTAAAGAAAGCCCTTAATTTTGTGTATGAATAAAAAAATAAATGAATGAAGTTTCGTTTCTTCTTTCATGGGTGCCACAATCTAGTTGGGGAGGCAAAAATTAAACAGGCAATGAGTACAGCATGATAAGCATAGAAAAAGGGTGCTATGGAACATTTAAGTGGAACACAAAACTCAGGATAAGGCATTTAGGACAGGCTTCTTGTGGAAGGTGATTTTTAATCTGAGTCCTGAAGAATATATTATGGGAGGGAGAGAATAAATTCTAGGCAAAGAGAGTGGCACATATGTACCAAGACCAAAGGTGAGATGGAGTATTGCCCATTTAGGAAACTTCAAAAGCTGTGGCTTAGTGTGTTTAGAGTGTTGAGTGAGTGGAAGTTGTAATGAGAGGTGAAGTTGGAGGCATGAGGGGTACAGATCATGAAAGGCCCTATATGGAGAGAATGCTGAGAAGTTTTGCTTTTATCTTGAGGCAACTGTGAAGGGTTTTAGATTGGGAGAGTGACTCCATTATATTTGTACTTCTCTTGGCTTTGAAGAGTTCTCTGTTTAGGTTTCATTGTTATAATAAGTATTTACCCAGAGGCTAGCCAGGAATAAGTTGAAAATAAAAGATGGATGAGGTTTAGGGTCTTTAAGTTGTAATTTGATTGCTTCTCTGTCTCTCCCAACCTCCCCTCTTACCCTGTTGAACAGGGAGTTTGAGTCCTGGGTCAGAAGAAAGGGAGACAGTTGGGCTAGGGTTCTGGACTTGGTTGGCAGGAGCAGAGAGCTGTGACTCTCATGGAACTTCACTCTGGTGAGGTTTTTACTGAAGGTCAGCCTTGCTTTGAAGTAATCAGAGGCTCCAGCTAGGGTTTCCAGGCTCTCTAGATTTTACAACCAGCATGTGTGTAAAATGGTCTCATCTTCTCTACCAGATAGATACAGCCACCCTATCTGAACTTTTGATATTTTGGAGTGCCTACCTGACAGCTGACATTTAGTTAAATGACATAATTAATTACTCTGGATGATATTTTAATTCCACCTTGTATTTTAAATTTATAATATTTAAACCCTTTTAATAATTTTTTCCTTTTTATAATATTTAAAAATTAATAACATTTAACATATATTTTGACCAATATAAATAACTTCTGGATTTTAATCTTATATTCTTCGCATGCAATCTACTGTATCCCAAACCAACATTATAAACATCTAAGCAGAGACAGAGTCTCTAAATGCATTCATGTGGGAAGGGGAAGATTCTGTGTGGAGAATGGATTTGAAAAAAGATATTGCAACAATCTATGTGAGAGACAATAATGGCCTGACCTGACCTGGCCTGATATAGTGGCAGAAAAGAGGAAAATAGTTAATGAATAGGCAGTAGACATAATAATACCAAATGATGATAATAATAATAGAAAACACAAGCTGCCTTATTTTGTGCCAGGCACTGTATTGTGTGCTTTACCAAGATTATCACATTTAATTTTTTTAATCCTCACAACAGACTTTATGAGTTAGAACTCCATCACTGATTCAAATCAGTGATGACCTTGACTTACAGAGTACTTCAGTTCACCTTCTGAGCAATTTTGGTCATCATATTGGTTTTCTCTCAGTTCTCTCAACATGACTTGTTCCTCATGACTCAGAACCTTTGTTGTGCAGTTCTCTCTGTCCGGAATATTCTGTACACCCATTCTCTCCTACCTCCACTAAAAAGCAATTACCTACTTAACTACTATTAGATATCAATTCAAATACCACCTTCTCAGAGAGGCCTTCCTTGATTCCCACATCCAGGTGAGATCCAATTATTTCATGATCTTATAACACTATTTACCTCTCTTTCTAATAATTCTCTGTTATAAATTAATGTGGCTTTGTGTTTATTTGGCTCATTGTTATTTCCTGTACTAGCTTATAAATTTATGGGGATAGGAAACATGACTAGATTTCAGTTTTATATATTTATTTATTTTTGATCATCATTGTCTTCTAAGCACTTAGCTTAGAAGCACATTGCATATAGTAGCCATTTGATTAATATTGTTTGGAAAGTTTGTGAACTTGGAGACTTTTACTTTCCCTGTTCATTTTTGAGAATCCATCAGATTACAATGCTTCTTTCACAACACCTATGTCATCCCTTCCCAGCTTAGAATGACCATCAGCCCTCCATTAACTTATGGCACTCAGGGTTTCTCCTGAACAGTAATAGTTATCATGCTACTGTGACTTCCAACTTTCATCTGCCTTCAGGATTCACTCCTTTCCTTGTTATTAGCATTGCTCAAACAAGAATGAAGTCATGTAATTTTATAGATCCATGATCAGATACAGAGATGTGTGCCTTTGAGTTGACCACTATTCAATTCAAAACCTGGAACAGTTATTTTTGAGACAAAAGGATGGGAAATGATCAAAGGCTGGGAATTTTTAGTGCAAATGAGGGTTGGTTCATGCATTTTAAAGACATGACATTCATAGTATCAGAGTGCAGGATGAAATTGCTAATGTAGAGATTGCAGTTCAAGAAGATAGTAAAACTTTCAGCTTCAAAGGCAGGGAAGACTAGCAACTTGATTGCTTCTTTCTGTCTGAAATTTAAAAAGGAGACATTTTTGAATTGGATTTTCAAAAAGTCAAGAAATTACAAAATCGAATTTACTTTAGAATTTTCGTTATGTAAACATGTTCTATGAGTATAAAAAAAGAGAAATGACAAGATGAAACTGTTTTTTAGTTTAACAAGATTATAGGTGAGTTTTTTCTTTATTTCATTTTGATTTATATTTATATTATCATATGCAATATATAACATATTTTTCAAGGAACTTCAAATTTTTTGTAAAGTTCCAAGTTATAATTACTGTGTATTTACTATGTGCTGAGTTCCCTATTACATCATTTTAGTTATTCCAAATGACAACTCTGAAAGGGAAATGTTGAATAGGTTAATAAAAAAACAAAAATTTGCTCCAGATCTTGTACCTTACGAGAAGTAAAGCTGTGATTTGAGCCCTGCTAGATCTGTCTCCAAGCTTAGTTTTGATCCATTGTCCTACTTTACCTCCTTTTAGAGTCATTTGACATAATCTCCTCAAAGACTTTCTGAATTCCCTGACACTGTTGAAAATATTTATTTTTCCAGTGCTTTGTTACAATTAACTAATTATTTCAATAAATATTAAACACTGGCTATACGCCATTGACTTTTCTTGTTTCTGGATGAACAAAGGTGAACTCAATGGGCAAGGTCCTTACTTTCTGGCTATTCTACTAGAAATAAGATAATAACCTCTCAAATTAGCAAATAAGAAAGCTATGAGATCACAGTAAGTGATATATAGAGAATGAATGTTGGTTGTCTGATAGTAACTAATTATTGGACTGCAGAAGCTGTTTTTTAAATAATATAATGTGAAGACCTCTCTGAGGAGGAAACACTGAAGCTGAGACCCGAATGACAAAAATGATTTCAGCAGAGGAGTAAGCTTTTACAAAAGTCCTGTGCCAGAAACCATCATGGTATGTTCCAATCATAGAAAGAGACCAGTGTCACTAGAGCATAAAGAATGGAGAGAAATGTGGTTGGTGTAAGACGTAGATGAGTCATGTATGGATTTGTAAGCCAGAGTAAGGAAAATGAATTTTAGTTTAATGGACATAGGAAGTCATTGGAGGATTTCAAGTCAAAAAATATTCCTGCTACTATGTGGAAAATGGATGGTAGAGGAGCAAGAGTAGAAGCAAGGAGATGAGTTAGAAGGCTGTTGTGACATAGATTTCTCCTGCTATCCAAAAGTAGAGCTTTCCTATGAAACCTTTCATAAACTGAAATGGTATAAAGGGAAGAAGCAATTACTGTTAATTTTTATGGAAAAAATTTCGAGTGTTCCTAGACCTACCAAATCATACCAAATACTCTTAATTATGTCCAGTTTTAAGTGTAACACCTGTAAGCTCTCTTAGGCTTTTCTGATATCTTAAGACATATCTTGCTAATGGATGCATAGAATAAATCAAGATAAAGCACAGATGCTTATAGACACAATTCAAAGCTATGGCATCTTGATGCTGAAATGCTGAATGTAGTTCTCTAGGTAGGGGCTTGGGGTACACATTGCCTCTATGAGGGCTCCCTGAAAAATGAACACTGAAGGCTGCTTTCACTTTTTGCCTTTTTTCCATAAAAAATGAAAATTCTCCTTGCATATCTTTCAGTTGCGAGAAACAGGTACAATGTAGGTCTTTTATAGAAATAGCGTAATGTGAACTTTTGGAAACTGGAGACTATGTTCCTATACACTGCTACTGAGAGATGACAGTGATTTTGACTGCAGCATTGTTTCTCAGACTGAAGTGTTCATCAGGAATCATCTGGAGGCCCTTCTCAACTGATGGCCCTTCCTCTCCTTCCCTCCATCAGGTGTCTGATAGAGTATGGGTTAGATAGGTCCTGAGACCTGCCCAACAAGTTTCCAGGTGATGCTAATGCTGACCGTCCAATGAAAAAAGGTATTAATAATGCAGATAAAAGATTCAGAATGCATTTAATGTTGAAGTGATAGAACTTAATGATGGGTTGAAAGAAAAGAATCAACACGTAAGGGAATTTTGGGAAAGTGGGGTAGGGCCTATCACTGAGATGAGGAGGTCACAGGAAAGAGCAGTTTCGGGTGGGATAGGAGTAAGAGAAAAATCAAGATGCAATTAAATTAAGAAAAATTATGAGGCTATTATATTTTATACATTTATACTGGATTATATTAAGTACATTTTTATATGATTAATTATGGTGATCTAAATCCTTTCACTGAGGCAGAGCTGGAAATGGGGGGTGTGTTGGTGCAGGGAACATAGCTAGCTTGGCCAGGTCTCAACTAAATTTTGGGGGCTAGAATAGGGGCTAAAGAGGGTACAGAAAGGCTGCTGGAGCCATAGGTATGATTCAAGCTAGGTGAAGTGACTGAACCAAAACTGTGTCAGAAATAAGCATGAAAGAGTCTATATGACAGGATTGGCTGGTGTTTTTGTCAAAGGCAGCGGTCCCCAACCTTTTTGGCACCAGGGACCAATGCTCCTATGAGAATCTTATGCCCGATGATCTGATATGGAGCTGAGGTGGTGATGCTAGTGCTGGGGAGTGGCTGCAAATACAGGTGAAGCTTCGCTAGCTCACCTGCTGCTCACCTCCTTCTGTATGGCCCGGTTCCTAATAGGCCACGGACCAGTACCGGTATGTGGCCCTGGTGCTGGGGACCTCTGGTCTAGGGCATATGGGCTGCAAAGTGCTATGATGAACCTGGCCAATTTACAGGATGAGTGACAAGACAAGAACCTGTTTGTTAATAAGTATAGGTGATAATAACAACTAACCCTTACTGAGTGAACCGCGAATGTTTCATAGGCGTTGCTGCGTGCTTTTTTATAGATTATCTAATTTAACTCTTACAATACCCTAAACAAGGAAGACTCCTTGTTTCCTCTACTCTTACAAAACTTCAGACACCAAATGAGTGTGTTTTTCCTCCCCAAGCAATTCTCCATTTCTTGGAGGACACCAATGGGGTATCTTATGATTTAACCCTAACTGGAGTTAGTATAGACCTCACAGGTAAAGGGCTCAGTCCCATAGATACAGACCCTACTTCAGATACCAATCTCAAGTTCCACGTTATCATCTGTAATTCTGACTGATCTGCTATAATTCGGGGTTCCCACAACCTTCTGGAAGCTCTCTGAACTTCTTTGGTATGGCTTTTATGGATGTTTCATTATGTAGGTATGACTGATTAAATCACTGACCATTATTGATTAACTAAACTTCCATTCCCCCTCCTCCACCTTAATGTTGGGTGAGTGAAGGTGAGCTAAAAGTTCCAACCTTCTAATCACATTATTGGTTCTCCTGGCAATAAGCCTTTCCATCCTTAAGAGCTTTCCAAAAGTCACCTCATTATCATAAACTCAGGTGCGCTTGAAGGAAGCTTGTTAGGAATAACAAAAGGCACTCCTTTAACCTTTACTGGTCTTGAGCTATTTAAGGAACCTGGGTCAAAGACCAAATATTATAATAAAAGATGATTTTACTTTATTCACGTAGGAAATTATTAGAATTTTAGGAGCCAAGGAAGACAATCAAAATGTATATTGCTTGTTATATCACAATTTCCTACCTTATAAGAAAGGTATCATTTTTATCCCAATTTTATAGATAAGGAAACTGAGTTTGAGAGGATAACTTACCTGAAGTCATAGAGCTAGATATGGTAGAGTTGGGATTCATACTTAGGTGCTGTTGAATTTCAATATAATTTAGAAGGTTTTAATCTGTACAAGTTTAAAACAAACATTTTATTGGGATGATTAAATAGCTTTTGCTCCCTAGTCTATAAAATGCTTAATGTCAGGCTTTAGTCAGGGACATACTTCCCCTGACCCTCTTATGACATTACTTCTATTGAAAAATCTAAATTCAGTTATATCATTTCTATTGATAGCTCCTCTTCCAAGAATGTAATTTATTATAAGCTTGAGGACTGTTTGCATGACCTGTGCCCGAAAACAGTATTAGCCAGAATATTATCACTATGTTTTTTTTTTTGTATGTGTGTGTGTGTGTTAATACATTAATCATATGTATAAAAGTGTTAATTTTTCTTGAGAAGACTTTTTTTTTTGCTTCTCAGAAAAGGGAAAATTCTCACATTCTGAGATGCCAGGCTGTTTATCTACTTCCTTTTCCTTTCCCCTGTCTGATATCATTCATCTCTCCTGTTTCTCACACCCTCACCTTCCAAATTGGTGTTTTCTGGGAACACAGGAAGAGAACAAAAAGATGGCCTGAACATGTGACCCCTTAAAGATAGTTATGCCTTTATCTTCTGCATTTGCTCCAGATGCCTCCCTCTGCTTATTATACATCGCTCTCCTGAACCTTGGCTGCTGGCGCAGTCCCTGATTGTCCCTTACACAGACAAGTAGGAGAATTTGACAGGCTTGCGTGGGGGACCAGAGAGATAAGAAAGATATTTTCTTAACACATTAAATTTCATAGGATTTTTTTTTTTTCTTCCCAGAGAAGCTTTCCAGGGCTGCTCACTTGCTATTTTCCCCAAGTCTCTGAATGAGTTATTCATTCAAAAACTCTAGAAACTGAGCAAGGATGGGAATACTGAGGAACCCATGAAGCTCTTTGAGGGCAGGGAGATAGCTTTTATTAAAGAAATAGATTATTTTGCAGTACAATATTATGCTAGATAGACATTTAGTCACTATTTAGTTTTTTTTTATTTTCTTTAAATTTCACAGAAACTGCTTTGCAGACTGTATAGCAAAGACTACAGATATACAATATGTTTTATTCCTTGTTAGCTGGCCTGTGTTTTCTGCAGAAAGGACTTTCAAATACACCTTATGTTTATAATTTAAAAAAAACTTTCAAATTTAGACTTTATTATATGAATTTTGTGCTTGGAAATAGTGTTATGGAAATATAAACATAAAGTAAAACATGTTTTGATTGAATTGATTTGAATTAAATGGAGAAGTAAGAAAATCCTGAGCTGGTCAAGTAAATAGGCAAGAAATATGATATGATTGGGGTCCTGAGAGGGGCTTGGCAGCCCCTAATTTCTCTAATATAGGTTCCCAATATGTCGCCATTAGCTGTTGGAGAATCGCTGTAATTAAGTGTAATCTCCTAGGAGTAGCATCAAGTTGTTATTAACAATTGATGCTGGAAATATTTGATATCTAATTAAGAGTAAGTGTTCATGAGAATGGGGTCCAGGGTAGGTTGAAGCAGGAATAGAGTTAAAGCATTTTTCAGAGCTGGCTTTTTGTGGCGATTGACTGAAGGAGTGAGAAAAATACAAAAAGAAAAAGTGCCCCAGCCAGGTATACTGAATCTACCTGTTGTCAGGGAGGTGGTGGGGATTTTAACTACACTATATGGCCTTCTCTGGCCAAAACAGTTTATTTCGTTCAGGGGTTGGGGGTGGGGGTCTGGTAAAGTAGTGGTGAATCGGAAACAGGGCAGCTATTCCATAGAGGATCCAATGACCTATGGCATTGTCTAATACAACAAGATCAGTTGCACCAATTAGACTCTCTCTTTTGTTTATTTGAACTACATTAATGGAGAATATAAGTGAAAAGATGCTATGGTGTGAAATTGGCACCAAGGAGGGCCATGAGGAAACCGAAGTTCTTAGGAAGCTTACATTTTGAATAAGTAAAGGAAAACAGTGATTAAGAGCACCTAGCCCAGGGGAAGCTGATGCTGAGAGTAACTAGTTCTTTAAGCTTATGGATAATCTCGCAATAAACTTCCCTTATCTTCAGATGACCTGTGTGAGTCTCCGTTGTAGTCAGAGGAGCTCGACTAAAACACTGCCTGATTAATTTTTGCTTAGGTTGATCTTGACAGCAAATATTGAAGTATGTGACCATTATGCCACTAAATTTCTAGAAGTAAGAAATTTCTAGATATAACAAGAAGACAGTGCTATTTAAGAGGAATGCATTAAATTTGATATGCTCATTGGCAATCTAATTTGAAAACCTCTCAAACCATTTTATTCTTCTCAGCCCACTTCCTTCTCTGATCTATTCTTGTATGAAGATAGGTTCTGAGACTATGTATAGGTTAAAAAAAAAGAATGACTACTTTTTTCTTAGAGGAAAATTAGTAAGCATAGGGAGACAACTATGAAATTACCTATAGTGCTTGATCCCATCAAAGAGATGTGAATGAAATTTCATACAGATTTAGCTTAACACTACCATTCAATAATACTGGGGTCTACCTAAATTGAATTTATTAAGACATTTTCTTTTTGGATTATTCTATTTTTAAAAGTATGTGCTATAGAAAAGTCTGCTGTGGCGTTATTCCTGACATTTGGGTTTCCACAAATGATTAGCTCTAGTATAGGCTATGAACAATAAATAAGATCAAAAGATCATAAAATGAGACCATATTATCCAAACATGCTATGTATGCCTTGGCAAAGAAAATGAATATACTAGGACAAATCATATGTAACTTGCCATAGAACTAGATCAAAGCTGGCATAAAAAAAAAATTTCTATTGGACAGATCAGGCAAGGAAGCTTAACAGTGGTCCCTTGAAGTTAGAAATCATACAATTTATTGTACAGACTGAGAAACTTTTGAGAGTGGTACAGACACTACTAATAATTACACTAGGCCAGTAGATGTAAACTAGAAGTCTTCCAGGAAACTGAATGTATGGTTGCCCTATAAGAAAGCCAACTCACCATTTCCTCTGTAAAATTTCTTTTATCTAGTGGCCAAAGAGCTAAAAGATGAAAAGGCTTGAACTTAAAAAGAAAAATGTTCTAAAATCCAGGTCTCTTGAAAATACATACTGTTAAAATGACTAATTAAAGTCAACACATCAGGGTATTTATCTTTAGGGCCACAGCTGCCATATTTTAAGATAATTAACTTAGGCACTAAGATGCTTCCTGGGAACTTCACCCAGGAAGTTCCACTTCAACTTAAAAACAATGTACCACCAATATTACTGTGAGGAGTCTTGGCCGCCAGGGTCTCCTGAAGGCTTTCTGGGCCAGGTCATGTGCACTGGAATGAATTTTTTTTTTTTTAAGTGAGGTAAAATTCACCATTTACAATTTAGTGGCTTTTAGTACACAATGTTGTGCAACTGTCACCATTATCTAGTTACAGAACATTTTCATCACCTCAAAAGGAAGCCTCATACCCATTAAGGAATCAATTGACACTCCTTACTTCCCTTTGTCCGTGGCAACCACTAAAGTGCTTTCTTTCTATATACATTTACCTTTTCTTGATATTTAACAAAAATGAAATCATACAACATATGGCTTTCTCTGTCTGACTTCTTTTACTTAGTATAATGTTTTAAAGGTTCATTCATGTAGTAGCATGTATCAATTACTTTTCATGGGTGAGTAATATTTCATTGTATGGATGTACCATATTTGGTTATGCATTCATCTGTTGATGAAAATTTGAGTTGTTTCTACCATTTGGCTATTTTGAATAGTGCTTTTATGAATATTCATGTACAAGTTTTTTTCGAACATTCATTTTTATTTTTTGGGATGTGTTATATATTTAGGAATGGAATTTCTGGATTATATGGTCATTTTATATTACACTTTTTTGATAAACCATGGAATTAGTTTTATAGTCAGGATAGTTATAAGAATATTCTCAAGGAGGTTATCCAGGAGAGGGATTTGGGAGTGGCCATCTATGTATGGGACTATTTCCTCAAAAGACTGAGCCCCAAAGATAGATATCATTCTCTAACAGTGGGAATGCATTTGTCTGGTTATTCCTAAGCTATTTAGACTAAAGAAGGAAGACTTAATAACAATTATACCAATTTTTGTACCAATGGATTTATTTATTCAATAAAATTAAGTAGGAAATTTAACAGGAGTTTTTGATTAAGAATTTTTTCTGGTGACACAGAGTTCTTCATATTTCTGAGGTTTAGTTTGAGTTTACTAGCCTTTAAAATTTGCAAAAGGAGACATCATTGTGTTTTTTATTTAGTATTTGTCAAGGACCACTGTCCTTTAGAAGCTGAACTTTCAATATCTCAACAGGTTACTTCCTTGTTTTGATAAGAAACTGCTAATATAAAAAAAAACTATCTTAAAAATATAATACAAGCACATTAATTTTCTTAGAAGTATTATTCTTATCTTTATGAAATAATTTTATTTTTTTCGACATGAAATGGTTTATTTACTAGAAATAAAATCCTTCTTTGCATAGGAATAGAAGCAACACATGTTTTTGGAAAGTCGACACATAGGAGTCTGTGATTTTGACAATTTTACCTATATTATTTCAGAAATTTAAACAGAGGGTTGGCTAGCTTCCAAAATTAATTTGGGAATACTGT
>NW_011888792.1:8726145-8749554 GCF_000151845.1 Pteropus vampyrus | reverse complement strand
GGTGTTCAATGTTGGAAAGAGGATGGTTAGCAAAGGAAAATCACCCCTGAGTACCAGATTCTTTTGACTGGGAAAGAGATAAAAATAACCAAGAAGAGAGAACAGCAGCAGAGGGGCAGCATCTGTTTTATTTTTTTAGGAACCACATCTGATGGGCCCATTCATTAATATTCCAATGTGCCTATGCTTGATTTCTGTGAAGCTGCATTTAACTGTATTAGATTTGGAGCAGATAAGAACAGAAAGAGGGAGAATGAGAGAAGGAGATTGAGGGAGAGTGTCTCAAAATAAGTGCTTCACATTTACTACATTAGGTAATATCTACTATGGGGATTGTAAACTTTCAGGCACAGTAATATATTTTTGAACATCTGAGATACTATACACTGAAAACACCATGAAATAAAAATAATCTCTTCACACTTCCCAACTGGCTGTTTATCAACTTTTTCCTTTCCCACATCTATGCATGAAGTGTCCCTTTGCAGCCAGAAACCCTGTGGTGTTTTGGCTTTGATTTGAACAGTAACTTGCTTATTTCAGAGTTAATGGCAAAAAGCAAAGAAAAATGTAGTCCATTAGTGTGTTACATTATGTAAAGAAAACAAGATTGCTAAATACTGCCATCCAGTATACTTTCTAAGCATTTATTTAAACATTTTCCTTTCAAATCAAACATCAAATCGAACAGCCCCCAATAAAAAGAGTTGAAAAAAAGTTAAGCCTCTTATATCCTAGAGAGACTGACCCTTTTATTGAAACTTTTTGTAAACCCATCCTCTACCAAGCAACTTCCAAGGGGAAACACATGCGTGCACACACACACACACACACACACACACACACACACACACTTAAATAACTACAGAAAATATTTAATATTGACTTTCCTGTTTTTCTTTCCTTTTTCCCTTCCAGAGAAAAAAACATTCTCTCCATGGCTGTGTGTATGAGTGTGTGAGTGTATGTGTATACACACGTGTGTCGGTGCGCGTGCGTGTGTGCGTTGCAAATTTAACAAGCAGTGACAATCAAAGATGAACAAAATGGGTTTCTGGACCAAATGGGTGTGTATTCCAGAAACTTACTTTGAGATTCATCAAGTACAAGTTTTATAATGGATACTGAGTGTAAACAACATTGCTAGTTTGTAGATGAGCCTGAAGTTAGATATATGCTCTCTGCCAGAGAGATGTAAAGGACGTGATAGGGCTACCAAAGCAGATTTTTCTTCCTTAGGTAGGGGGTGCTTCTACCATATGTGCTTCTAAATATGCTATTTTAAGTATAAAATTTAATGCTAGCTTCCAGGCCAATAGTTCCAAAGAACTGTTTTATTTTGCTCAGAACAATTAATCAAATTATGCCATCCTAGAATTAAAAGATATTTCTCTCTGTTTATGTAAAACCAAACAAATAATATATTATGATACACTATATGTATATATATTCTGTGTGTGTGTGTGTGTGTATATGTCTATGTATATATAGACATATATAGACAGTTATGCACTTATTCTATATATCTTTATAAATGCATAGGAAATAGTCTAAAAGAATACTCTTGTAACTGGTAACATTGCTTTCTTATCTTTTGGGAGCTGATTTGGTTTGGGGCAATGATCAAGTGGGGCTGTAGAGTTCTTTGTAATATTTGCAGTTTAATGCAAATGCATAAATATATCACTTGAGAAAGTAAAAATTAAAAAAGTGTAGCAAGTTATTTTTTAGGTTCTTTTCCTTCAACAAAATGTCTAAGCTATTCAAGAGAACCTGTTATTTTTCCACTCAAAAGTTTTTGTTGATATAGAACCTTATTTCTAATCATGCCGGTATTTTCTAAACCCTAACGTTGAAATTTTTTCCTTTATCTCTAAGCTAGAATTAAGAGAATATAAATATCTCTCAGCATTTACTTTAGTTCTGTTTTCTTTGTAAAAGGTAAGTGTAAGTAAAGAGTGCTGAGCAACATATCATGAAACAACAGGGAATTGCTGAAAATTTCTAAGAAATAATGGTAGCATTCAGGACAATTTGACCATCAGCATCTCGAGTAACATAGATTTATTTATGGAATAAAGTATAAGAGCAAGAGTATGAACAATATTGGATTTTGTGTATAAAGTCATTAGTTGTAAATATCATAAACGAAAGACTAGGTTTACAGGTAAAAAATGCAAAATAGAGAGTTGTGCAGTGGGGTTTTCACTTTCTTCTGTACGGATAGCAGTTACCTTCAGTAGTGGTATTTTTTAAATAGAAGAGACAGTAAGACAATGCAGTACTTATGTAATTGGAATAACTTAATCCCCAGGCTCTTCATGCAAGAGCCATCACATAGTTTTTTCCCTGTAGGTTAAATTAAGACTGGCTCAAGTCTCTATGTTTCAGATTGGTTAGAAGTATAGTATTGCATACTTAGGGGGCCAACCAGTTTCTAGGATAACTCAAGTATTTCAGGGATTTCGCAAACCAAAAGGAAGTTCTTCCCCAACAGCACTCTCAGGTACAGATGAACTGCGAATCAGCTTTGTTGCCCTTGACTAAAATCAGTTTGCTTTTTCACTGACATGTTCTGTTGCTGTTGAGCTCTGATCTTCCTCCATCTGCTAGTCCATGCAGCAACAAACTTTGCTGGGACTCACCCATGTTGTCTTTCCAAGGAGGATAACTCTGGACCCTCATGGGCACATAGCCCTGGGTCTTCCTCAGTGGGGTCTCAACTGCCTAGTCTTTTTAATCACACACAGCTCTTCTCATTGAGTACCCCTTGCTGGGCCCAGAGTAGTCTCAGTGTCTGCCCATTGAGAATCCCACAATTAACTTGCCCACCATTCCTTCCCATTAGAAGGGTGTTAACTTCTTCTGCCCCAAGAGTTTACTTTCTGGGCCAGGCTTTTCAATCTCTGAAAGGGTGCTTTCATTTATTAGGCTCTATCTGCTTCTGTTCTCTTGACTTTGTACTTTGCTTTTCCTCATGTTTACTGACAACTCTTATTGTACCCCCTGATTCTTGTTTACTTGCTTGCCTGCTTTACTTACTGTCCAGGCTTCCTGACTACCACTGCCCTTTATCCAAAATGACACGCAAAGATCTTTTTACCATATTAGCAAACTGTTGAACAAGAGGAGCATCTTGAATTTCTAACAATTGAGAATTCTGGGGATTGGGTCTCATGAAACAAATAATCACTAAGAAGAATGAGATTATGTATTATTTAAGTTCATAACCAAATAGATGAAGAGGTGATTCATATTGAAAAGGTTTATGTATAAAAGCACAATTTAATTTTTAGTTTTAAATTTCTGACCATATTAGTAGGAAAAAATCCCATTCATTACAAGCCTGATTTATACTATAATCATCACCAGTTGGGATATTAATGTAGCCCCATCATAGTATGAGCAGACCATCACTTCCTTCTTTAGAAAAAAGTACAATTAAAAATATGCTAAAAAACCAAAGGCTGTATTTTTGCTTTACACACCCTAACCATTTAACACTGATGTTCATATTGTCTTAAAAACTCTAATATAACCTCACAATAATTTAAAAAATGTATATATAGATTTGTAAGTGACTTCATCCAAGATATACCAGTATATTCTTATTGAGAAGATATTAGCATCAACGTAGACTTGATAATACTGCTTCCTCTTTACCTTCAGCTCTGTTTAGCTGGCTGGGGTAGCAACTAAAACTCTCAGTTCAGAAAGCCTGATAAGGTTGCCACCATTGTATTGTTTGGGGCATTATTTTTACCTATAAGTAGTGATCCTCTTGTAAGGCTTAAACGTTAATCTAGTTTTCATTTTATGTATGGTCTAGGTCATCTTAGCTTGACTCTGTACCCATAATGCTTTATTCATGTCACAATATCCTGTGACCCAAATCTCTCTTGGAAAAGCTGCTAAAACCAAGAAATAGGAGGAAATGGCAATTATTAGTTGGCCATGGCACATATTTTCTTTTTCAGATTTTTGAATTATGCTTTTTTAGCAGATCTGTGATAACACAGGGCAGCGAGGCTTGCACAGCTGTGGTTTAAACTCGAGTACTTTTGTCAAATTTTATTTCTTTGTGAAATGTATTTCACTCTGACATTTAAAAGATTGCAGCTCTGAAGAATTCACATGGACTGTCTGCAATCATATTTTGCTAATGGACTAAAATTGATCTCTGTAATTAAAAGATAATGATACTATTTGACTGTGGTAACTAAATACCAAGCGGAATTCTGCACACGTAAAATTCTACATAATCTTGGATATAATATGACTGCTTTATCTTAGTTGTGAAATCACATTGTATACTTTCTTGAAATTGTTTAATTATCAAAGAAAATAATCAGATGAAATGAGCAGTGGGAAGGATACTGGACTGAGCATCTGCAGACCTGAGTTTTAAGCTGGAATCTGCAAAACCTTGGGCAAATCACTTAATTTCCTTGGGACTGTTTCTCACATTATAGACCTGGTAGAACAAGGTTATTTAAGGTCTCTTCCAGTTCTTCCATCTCTAGAATCTGAATCCCACCAAACTGATTTTTCATAGTCAGTAAAACATCTGAACAAAGCTGAACTGTGAAATGTTTGACAAGTATTAACAGGATTGAACATGTTTTAGACATTTGCTGTTCTGTAGAAGAAAAGAACAGTTAAGAACTATCCCCACCCTTACCCTACCCCCCACCTAACTTGTAGTTCTTTAAATTCAAAGGACGTACAATTGCTAGTTATTCTAGACTGGTTTTCTACTTCTTGAGGTAAGAGAGAGAATGCTCCAAACCTATAATTTCTGAGGGCATGTCAGTAATGAACAGTGGAGATCTGGATCAGCTTAGGTGGTGTATAGTCCAGACTACACTAGATTTACCCTTGATAAACAAGATTATGAATCTTATTAAGGTTTTTTTTTTTTTTTAATTCCCTTGGGGTTAGGGGAAAAAGAGACAGAAAAGCGAAACTGCCTGCAATACCAGAGCACCTGCTTTATTAAATCTTCCCCAGGGAGGTTCATTATTAGACTCTGAAATACAAGATCTTACTATTAATGGCAGATAGGAACCTGTATGCTCTTCATTTTTAATTTGCTTATTTTACTAATTTATTATTAAAATCAAATTTATCAATCAGCTCACACGCAAAATATATTTTGTAGAACTTTATGGGTGGATACAGAATATTAAATTGTAGAGAGTGTTCACATGTTCATTTGTAAAGGTTCCTCCAAGAGACAAAATATATTCATTTTTGTTTCCTTTATATTTCTAGAGTCTGTGTAAGATAACTGCCTTAAAAATATCAGAGACAAGATTTTAGAAACAGGTAAAATCGACTTGCTCAATACACCAGAAAATATCTAGCTTTATTTTTACTGAGGGATAAAAATAGTATATGCACATATATTTTGAAGAAAAAGTATAAATAAAAATGCAGTTGCAGAACAGATAAACTGAATTAATAGACTACTATTTATCTGCCTTAGTATTTACTTGAGGCTAGCTTATAGCCATCACATTAAGAAACTTTTTTGCCAAATGACCTCTGGGTTATAGTACTTGATCCTACTTAATAAATTTTTTAAAGGACAGAATTCTTTTTTTAAGGAATAAGTATTCTATTGTTTCATAAAGAAGAATCACATTCTCATTGCCTTTCATTCTGAGTAAATAAATTTTGTTTGCCACTCATGATGTTTTTTAAGCGATGATTGAAAATAATTCGGTTTAGACAGAGGAAAATAAAAATTTTGCTACAATTCAGAAATTTCAAACATTCAAGGAATGTGGTAGACAGAAATCAATTTTATCTAAATCTGAAGAAGAAATGAGAAAGGAAGCATCTAGAGTAGGAAAGATTTTGGGATTAGAAGTCTATTAATGAAAGGCCTTGCTGAAATGTTGGTGAACATAAAGCATTGGCTTAGGCATGTAGAAAGCCCAGTAACACCCTGGATGTACCTGCAATCATGACAACCTATATTAATTTTTCTGTGTTTGGTTGGCTTATCTGAAAAATGGAAACAATGGTAGAAAAGTAAATACGAGGCAAAAACAAGTGAAATCTGCTTGGAAACCGTTTATATTTGAAAATCATTTCGAAATGAAAAGTTATTTTCTGTAGAAGTTAAGTAATATACTAAAGCAGCTTTTAATGTAATAACTTACTAAAGAACCCCAGAAACAGAAATGTTATTTTGGGGGGGAGAACTCTTAATGTTTAGAAAAATGCTATTCTATTTATAGTACGAATTGGAGTCAAACCCATTCCGTGAAATCAAAATTTTCTAGAAATCTGATAAAAGAAAATCTACTTAAAAATTTTATGAAGAAAGGTAATTATACGCCAATAAAAATGAGACAAAGGACACAAAAATATCAAGGTTTATATATATATATAATTAAAATACTTTTTCGCCACCAGTCACTTTCATTTTTCAAGTGACACTATTTTGAAAACAATAAAAATAACTTAAAAATTTTGGTGATTACCTTTATCACAGGAAAAAAGGCAATGACATTAAAACTGTACAGATTTGTTGAATTCTATACAGTAGGCTAAGGAACCAGCAAATGTCTGGGTAAAATTCCTCTTGAATATGCTCCTGTTCTTTTGAACTGGTTCTTCAAGCACAGGCAAACTGAAGTTCACTTACATAGGAACTCTTTCTTTTAGGTTCTTGTGATCTAAATTTGCTAATACTATATAGGCAATGAGGAGTTGCACTTTGATTCCTTAGGTCTGTGGATGCTATTTGCTTTTAGAGACCGATAAGAAGGTAAACTTCTTTGTTGGTCTAAATATTGATAGCGAGTGGGGGAAGGCAGCAGAGTATAAGGCTATCTCCCCTATATTTGGCTGCTAACTAGATTCTGTTATGATTTAAGAAAACTGCAGCTCAGAGATCATTTTACATTCACAGAATAAGCACGTGATCATGGTAAGAGATAACGAAAATGGGCAGCTTTGAAATGATAGAAGTTGAGCTGTTTTTAATAGATTTGATAGATACACTAGGAAATACTAGGATTTAAGTGAAGTAGAGGCTTCTGAGGATGGAGAGAGAATGGGAGAGGAAGGGGGAAGGAGAGGGAGGAGAGGGGAAGGGAGAGAGAAGAGGAAGAGGAAGAGGAGGAGGGGAGAAAGAAAGAGGAGAAGGAGGAGGAAGAGAAACAAACACATCTAAGGCTTTATTTGATTCTTACATTGGGAATGGTTTGATATTGCTGGTAGATTGGGATGGGATAGTGATTCACCTCGGTGGCCATGATGTTTTCAGTGTTTAGTGCCCTAAATGGTTAATCTGGCTCTAAATACCTTCCTTTTTTTTTTCTTTTTTTCTTTTTTTTACTTTCTGTGCCCTTCCAGACTTTTCATACTGCAGGTATTATTCCAACCCTCTATTAGACAGATGACAGCGAAGTAATGTGTATTAACTTGAGTTTGCTTTGCTCATTATGATGAGAAAAATTATTAGAATTAAGATAACAGCAGTTTACAAAAATTCTTTAGAGACTAGTAGTTCTCAAAGTGTGGTCCCTGGACCAGCAAGAGCAGTATCACCTGGAATTTGCAAAAAGTGAGAATCTGCTACCCACCCTGCTACTCTGGGAGTGGGCCTAGCAGTCTGTTTTAACAAGCCCTCCAAGTGATTCTGCTGTGTACTAAAGTTTGAGAAGGATCAGTTTAGGGATCAGAGTTCTTTTCTTAATTCTACCTCTTTGTAGTCATTAGATCTTGGTAAATTTGCTGAACTTTTCCAAGTCTCTGATTCTTGTGTCTGTAAAATGAAAGATGATCAACAATGGCCTGTCCAGCTCTAACATTCTCTGAATCTAGGATTCTAATTACTTGGTGAAAGGGAATGTATTAAGGAAAAGCAATGCCTAGACATCCAGCTGCAGAGATAAATCTCATATATTACTCAGTTACATGTTCCTTCCATATGTTTAATGTACAGCAATCCTTCTCGATCCTCATTAGTTCTGTATCTTTCTTGCAGCAGTTACTATAAAATAAAATGAGCCAGCTAAATAACTCAAGACCAATTCCACTGCAAGTAAGTGGAATACATTACAGTGATCTTACTCTTAATTGTTAAGGATGACATGAAGCTTCAATGATTTTATAAAATGTAATTAAAAGTACACAGCTTTTAGTGGGATGGCTTTATCCAAATTCACCATAAAGTGAGCATTCAGAAAGTACATAATTAAGTCTAGAAGCAATAATAGGGTAGCATAACCCCCTTTTACATTATATAATTTATTCAAAGTTTAAAAAGTGATAAACATAATTTTTCACCAGGATTTGCTAAAGCACACTCTGGTAGCTGATGGACATTAGTTAGTTCAAATGGCCAAAGGGCAAATCTTTTACTCATGGGTTTTCTATTCTCCTAAAAGTAATTTTCAAATAATAACCCGCTTTTCAATTTATTTGGAAGCATGTTACATGGCGTGGAAAGATATAGCTTCTACTGAAAAATGCTAAATGTATGTATTTATAAGTATTGGATATAAATGTGAGTATTTATTTCATGTAAATAAAAACTGGGATCTGGGTCTGCTCTAAGACCCTAGATCCTGAGAAGTGCAGGCATTGACATTTTGCTTATTTGGGTTATGTCAGTACTACAAAGTTAACCTCCTTTATCTCATTATTGTATTGATCTTAGTCACTTACATACATAATATATATGTATACATTATGCCAATTTTTAAAAGGCATACCAGTGATAAATCTCCTTTGACTAATTTGAAGTAATTGGGCAGAGGATTCCTTATGTTACAAAGAAAAATTAGCCCATCAGACACATGTGACATAGGTATGATCCGACTTTCCTTGTCTCTGTCTGGTCATAATCTCATTCAGCTGAATTGAATACAATATACATTTGGTTGCTTTGTTTAAAAGGCTCTGCCTTATGTATATGCATGCTTTTTTCTTTATACAATTGAATTCTAGTGTTGTAAGCTAGTTTATAATGGAAGCAATGTGAATATGACAGTGTTTTACTGTTGTTTTTGTTGATATTCTTGGTACATATAAATCAAGAAATTATTTTGAAATAGATACTTTTAAGTGAGGTCTTGGAGTAGCTTCCTGTAAAATTATGTAAGACCCACTTCGATTGAGGGTGATTCTGCATTTTGTAGAAAGTTAGCATATAATGTCATTTACAATAAATAATACCAAATTATTTTCTTTTAGCTTTTGGTGGACACTGAAATTCTTTGAATCAAAACCAGTTGTTAAGAATATAAAAAGAAGACAATAAATTGTCGCTTTTTCTTTTAGCACGGCACTGTCGTTTGTCCAGGAGGGGGAGCTCTCAGTCTGCAAGCAGCACTGCAAAGCAGACAGTCTAGTATCTTATCTGCTACTTGGAAATTGTCTGACAGGAAAATATCAACACAAACCATGCAATTTGCCGCTGGAGCACGCTGGACCTCATCTGCTTAAAAAGATGCACGGATATAGTCATCACAGTTCATAATTTAATAAACTGCTAAAAACCCCACACATTTTCATTTTAGCGACTTTGGTCTCACAACTAAATTCACATTGCTACAAAGACATTTGAATTTTGCACTAATATGTCATGAGCACTGCACCCATTGCAAATTAATGAGTCTCTGAATAGCACTGTGTATTTGTCATTTGAATTTATGCTAATGCAATGAGGTCTCCTGGTGATGCTGATAGTCCATAGCAGCTGCTCGAACTGCAGAATGCACTGGCACTTCCCTTCTACTTTATACTGCTAACTCTTTTCTTGGTTTTTCTGACCTGTCAATTTAGGCAGCAATCCTGTAGCTGGTTATTGATAGGGCTGCTAATTATCTTTGACTTTACACTATTGGCCTGACCCCCAACACTGAGCAGAAGTAATGTATCAGTGTTGAGAGAATTATGTACATCACATGGTGACAGCGTCAGACCAGGAGGTCAGAGGAGTTCATTGAGAACCAGTGGCATTTACAGAAGATGTTGGTATGGAAATTGGTAATATTTTTCAGTGATACTGTGTAATTTTTATCGATAGGTCAATCTAAGAAACTGACTATAATTTTTGTGATCATAATGAACATCATTTGTATGTGTGTGCAAAAGCAGAAGATAGTGCTTCTAGCTTTTTCCTTTTCTATTCAATCTATTCTATTGCAGTCTAAAAAAATGGTCATGGCAAAACTTCTGGGTTATCAGGGCATCTGAGTCTTATTCATGGTTGTAAATTACCTGTTGGTCAAAGAGATATGGTGACACAATTGGATCTAGTGGAAGAATTGTTGACATAGTGGGCGTGTTTAAGAGGGAGATGCATAAATAACCATTTTCATAGGACACAAGTCAGTGACGAAAGGTTCCCAAGTGTCTCTTGTTATTTTCTTTCCCCAAGTCTCAATTATGAAATTACAAATTTTTCTTAGACTAGTGTTTCCATTTGATCTGCTTCTAGAAGGAGGAATTAAAGTATGTGGAGTTTATTCTAATAAATTCTGGAAATTAGATTTAGTGTTTAGAAATGTCATGGAAAAATTAAGCAGAAAATTAAAAGCTAAAAACAAAGTATACATTAGATTATGCACCTTTTGAAAATTGTTACTGAATTTAAGATATGTTCTTTTTTTTCCTCTCAGGGCCAAATAAAAGCATGCAAACTTTTTTCTTTCAAATTAAAAAAAAAATCCACATTTTTTTTTTGAAAGGACAAACAAACAAATGCACATCCCGATTAAAATGTAGCATTGTTAGTATTCATTTCCTAGACTGTAAAGGAAGCCTACATAAGTAAGAATCAATTCCTGAATTATCTCTAAGGGAAAAAAGCATTCTAAGGCAGATAGGTATGATTAGGTATGATTATTTGTTAAGTGATGTCAGAAAGCATGGAGTATAGAAGAGTAACTTATTAATCTCAAACAGTGCCCAAGAGCAAGAAGGCTCTTTTCTTATGAAACTCATAAAAGGAAGAGGATTTTTATCTTGACTGCACAGTTTAGTAAGCTGCTTGGAGCACAAGCCCCAGGAGATAAAACACTTCTGTTTTCCTCTACCTGTTGGCACCAACCCAAGGGTTAAAGGGCCTCTCTAGAGAAAGAAACTTGACTGAGAAGGAAGCACATAGGCTCTTTACTACAGCGCCTCCGTTTTCCATCAAGGCTAGGAGACGTTTTTTTACTCTTCTTGGAAAAACTTTGAAATGTAAACTGTTTCGATTGATGGCTCCTTCTGGCCCTGGCAACTCTTTTTGGTAGCTGGTGCTCTTTCTGTAATACTTGTTAAAAACGTCTCCGTAGCAAAGATGTTGTTTTTTATGTGATTTTTTTTTTTTTTTTTTTTTTTAAAGTCAGCGCATGTGTGAGTACAGACAGGCTCTCATCTTGCGCTGCGGAGACTGGCAGGTGAACACCTACTCCTGTTGCCCTTATTCATTTGCAATACTTTATAAGATTAGTCTCTTTGAAAGCTGTTTTCAGTCTAAACTGTCAATCCTCTTCGAATGTGGTCTCCCTCACTGGGAATGACTTCTTAGAACTCGTGAGAAGTGCTGTGGCCTGAAAGTCCCTTTCTTAGCCTAGAGAAGCTTCCATGAGTCTCTGATAACCTGCCCCTGAATCTTCTATAACAAGGCTGTCTGCGGCAGCTTTCTAAAATTGAACACATATCTAAGGTATTGTATGGTTTAGAGCAGACTTTAACCTACATAAACAACTTCCATTATTATTCACAATCTTGTGTGGTAAATTTTATTTTTGATCAATCATCTGTGAAATGACTGCATCTGTGATTTTTTAAATATTCTTAAATTACATCCATGTGGAGAGAATTTAGGTGATAAAATTGACCAATCTGCTTGAACTGTCTGATTTAAGTAGTGAAATAGATCAAACTGCATAAACCAGTGTCAAAATACCCGTTTTTGTCTAAATGTTGACTGCTGCTTATGTTGCTCTGCTGGTTAAATTGTTATTTTATCCTATGCTATATAGAATCAGGTTCATGAGTTAAATATTTCTATTTGTTGTGGACTTATTTTTCTTTGATCGTATTGGATGTATTATACTTTTCTTCTGTTTTGCTGCTGTTGCTTTTCTGAAAGATTATACTCCCTTGCATGTACCATGACGGAGAAAGCTCTGTGACCTGTTTCTGAGTGGAACCACGCTCTTGCCCAGCGTTTTGTACTGAGTTCTCCCATTTGCCAGACATTTCCCCCTCATCAACAGCACATTCTCAGGCAGCAAGCCTTCAGATCAGTAGAAATTTGACTTGCAAGTGTTAAGGCATGCACCGATTAAGTATATGATCTTGAGGGCAAGAAGACATGCTGGCTGTAGTTCTCTTCAGCCAAGTGGTTGCTCAAGTGCTCAGAGATGCTTCTTTCCCTCCATTATCTTCTTCCTCTCCTCTCCTCTCCTCTTCTCTCATATACACAAACACACAAAATATATACACATTACCTTATACACATACAACGTTAGACTGGAATTATCATACTGTTACTTTTTAGGTTTTGAAATTGCAAGTAAACACGAAAACATTCTAAAACACCTTTTAAAATTATTAACTGAAATAAAGGTAAATTTAATCCCTTCTGAATCAGTATGAAACATTTAATTTCCTTCTTATGGCACTAAAATTTTAAGTAACTATTGATTCTATTTCATCTCAGTATTTGAGTATATATGTACCTGGTGCATTTTAATTTCTAAGCAGTACATAAAAGTCCTACATCAAGGTTCTTGCCTTCAAGATGCTTATAATCTAGTAGGAAAACAAGATTAGAAACAACATAAGCAGTATAATATAAATAAATATAACATGTGTAAACAATACAAAATTATTCTTTTGTATTAAAGTGCTAGGTACTATTTACTTTGCAGAATAATGTTCTTGATTTCTTACATATAATTCTTATATTCTTTGTTTTTCGAAATATGTGGGAGAAAAAAAGCAAATCAGAAACTAAATGGCAGAATAGTTTGCAAGGTCAGTACTTAGCTTTCTTCTCTTTATCCCATCCCCTCTTTTTTCTTCCCCTTGGTCCTATTAGGAATGTCAGAGCTACACTGAGACTATCCTCATCGCCATGGCCAGTGTCTGAGCCAAGCAGAAACCAAACAAAGAGTGAGACCTCTCTGTAGACTCAAGTGGAAGGCCTGGGATCACTGGCCTTTTTCAAAAAGGATACAGTTTTCAGTAAATTCCTACCCTTACAAAGCTTTCTTTCTTAATTATGATGGTTTTAAAATTTGTTGAAGAGAAATATGGCAATTCATTTTCAGGGAGGCCTTAATATTCTCATTTGTAAAGTGAAGATAACTTTGTAAAAATTTATAAACAAATGATATCTAAGAAACCATCTAAAGAAAAAAAATTTTTTCTATGCTTTCAAATGATAGCATCATGGAGTTCTAGTTGACTACTTTGGGGTCCCAGAGACTAATGCATAGTATTAAAAAAAAAATTAGAAATATTTAAATCAAAATATGTTTTGCGTTTGATTAAAAAGTAGTGGAAAGAAAATAATTCAACCTGGTAATGTTTCATTTTAGGAATTGAATATAGAGGTAAGAAAAAAATGTGAGAGAAGGGGGAGTGTGGGAGATATGGAGGGGAGAGAAGGGAGTGACAAATTAAAAAAATATTATTATTGTGGTAAGAACACTTAACATGAGATCTACCCACTTAACAAATTTTTAAGTGTATATTATAACATCGTTAACTATAGGAAAGATATTGTACAGCAGATATCTAGAACTTGCTCATCTTGCATAACTGAAATTGTGGTAAGAACACTTAACATGAGATATACCCACTTAACAAATTTTTAAGTGTATATTAATTATTAACTATAGGCAATTCATTGTACACCAGATCTCTAGAACTTATTCATCTTGTATAACTAAAACTACATACCAGTTGAATTCCTCATTTCCCCTTACCCCCAGCCTCTGGCAAACACCGTCCCACACTCTGCTTTTATTATTCAGCCTTTAAAAAAGAAGGAAGTCTTGCCATTAGTGACAACATGGATGAAACTGGAAAACATTATGCTAAGTGAAATAAGCCAGTCACAGAAGGACAAATACTGCATGATTCCTCTAATCTGAGGTTTGCAAAATAGTCAAACTCATAGAAGCAGAGACAGAAATGTTTTAGGGAGTAGAGGAGAATAGAAGTGGAAAGAGAAATTGTGTATTAATCATTTCTTTAGTGAATCTCCGGTATCATTTTCCAAGTTCTTCAGCTAGGTTTTCTTTTACTGAATTACTCACCTTTCTGCTTCTTTCTGCTACAGACACTGGGATGTAAAATTAAAGACTCTCAAACTCCAAAGGTACAGAATAAGTATGCATCATTCCAATTATGTATACTACATTAGGGGAGGGGCAAAGATATTTTAAAACTTACAAGCGAACTGATAAGAGAGAAATTATTGAAGTGAGGAAATGTGAGACTATCATTTAGCATTTATTTAAGGTCAATTGAGAGTTTTTTAAATTATAAATGAGAAAGAGAAATTAAAATACTGAGAATATTATTTGAACAATATCTGCCTAATATAATGACAGTATTTGTGGGGCCTGGTCCAATTCATGCAGGGACATTAGAGTAAATTTTGACACCCCTTTTTAAAACCTACGTAGAATGTTACAAGTGAGCTTAGGCCCTATAAAGGGATGCAGCTGATCCTAAAAATATGATCTATGGCCCTTAATTTTTAGTCAGGTGACTAACATACTTCAACTTTGCAAGCCTGTCTTATCCTGTGGTCTCTTTGTGTTCCCTGGAGGGCCTAATTTAAGAGTATGGCCTCCATAGGCCAGGCATGTAGGAAGTGCTTGCCAATGTAATCAGCTTAGTAGGACTTGGTAGCTTAAAAAATCATAAATGGTATAAATAGTTTCTTCATTTTTCAAAAAAAGAGCCTTCAGAAATCTTATCAGGCACTATGAAAATAGACTCCACAGAAGACTCTTCCCCTTCTTCCTCCCACTCCCCAATTTAAATCAACTAATTAAGAAAGACTGTAACTAGAAGGGAATGATTAACTCATTAATTTAATCATTGTCATACTTGTGAATATGGACTTGTACTAGAGTTAAGAGGTTAATGAATTCAAATATATTGTCAAAACTGCCTATGGTTTTCAAAGAGGAGGATTTTATGTTCTGTAGTTTATATGCATAGAAGTTCAAACTCAGCTGTGATAAAGTTTGACATCAAAGTAAGTTACTGAAATTGTGCAGAAAGTGGTGAGTAAGAAAAAATAAGAATTTCTCTTTTCACTGTTGCCAACATCACTGCTACTGTTAACGCCACTGCCACCAACACCACCATGATATTCTCATAGATTTTTCATCTACAGCTGGGTATCAACTTGCTTGGACATAAGACTGTCCACATGAAAGGATGTTTGAGATATCTAGAACTTAGTGTTTGGCCATCTTTTCTTACTGGGAAAGTTTGTAACAATTTTATCTCTAATATATGCTAAAATTTTTAAAAAAATATGTCTCTAGCCCAGCTCTCTCTCTGCCCACTACCTATCTTGTTATCCATCAAATATAGCAGGCACTGAGCTAAGCACAGTGAATCCAATGGTTAACAGAACAGACACAGCTCCTGTCCTGGCAATGCTTACAACCTGGGGTGATGCAATTAATAAAATAGTACAAATAAATATCTAATTATAAATTGTAATTAGTATTCAGTAAAGCACAGGAGATGATGAGAGATTATCACCTCTCATGAAGAGACCTGGTTTAGATTAGAAAGCTTCTCTAAGGAAGTAGCAATTATGTTGGAATCTGAAGAATGAGCAGGAGTGGCCAAATGAAATGATGGGAGGAAGAGAATTCCAGGCAAAGATAACAGCACATGCAAATACCCTGAGGCAAAAAAGATCTTGGCACTCTGTAAACTGAAAGAAAGCACATGTGCCTGCAGGGTTGTAAGAGAGAGACGATGATGTAAGATGAGACTGGAGAGGAAGACAGGAGAAGACCTTGCAGAGACTATTTCTATTTTAAAAAATAGAAAACCATTGACAAGTTTTAGGAGAGCTGACATGATCAGAGTTTTGTTTAAAGAACACCACTATGGTTATTTGTGGAAAATATATTGGAAGAGAGAACATAGTGGAAACATGAGAATAGCGGTCTAGCTGAGAGAGGATGGTGTCTCTGAAAAGAATGTAGAGATGGAAAGAATGTAGAGATGGAGAGTAGCAACCACTTTCCATTATGTGTCCCACACATTCTCTTCAAACCATACAAGATGATGGTAGGCAGGGCATTAACAAAAATGTTTATAAGTTGAGGATGAAATAGACATCAGAGGAAAATTACCTGTAGTACTAAGAAGAAGCCATTTGTCAAAGTAGGATATTTGGAGTCCAAAGCTGCTGGATAGCTTTTTCATATCCTAGTCACACTCACTTGCGTAGGTAAGATTTTTTAAGCAAGACACCCCTATATCATCACGGACTGCTTTCACCTTGTCATTCTAGGTCAAGTGTGCTTAGTGTTCACTCTCATGTTCACAAGTGCAGATCATTCTTACTACTTATAAGAGACTTCTTCCTTTGCTAATAGGAAATAAGCCAATAGAGAGAATAAACTCAGAGTATTGTTCCTCTCCTTCCCCTCTCCCTATGATCTCCATGTCTAAAGGGGGCACAAATTTAGAAATTCGAAGTCTATTGTTTTTACTCTTAATTTCTGAATTTAATAGACCTCTGAATAAAAAGCTAAGGCATCTTGATTAGATCTTTAAAATTCACATCTTTAACTTTAGGTCCCAATAATCCAAAGCAGAACAAAACATCTATTGTACTCCATAGTTGCTCTATCAACTGTCTTCATTAATGGAGACACTATCAATCCATTTGACTAATCCAGAACCTGGACATTTTTTATAGTTCCTCTTTCCTTTCTCTTTTCACTATCGTCTGGTCCCTAAGACCTGTCTCTTGAATCTATCTTTTTTCCTTCATATCCCTTGCCCAATTACAACAGTTAAAACAATTTTTCTGAAATGCATATTTGATCATTTTATTCCCTTGCTTAAAATTCTTCAACGACTTTTTCTTATCTTCAAATAAAATTTAAATTTATTGGCAAGTCAGATAGTCATTGATAACAATGGATGCCTCTTAACTACCGAACCACCTGTTCGTCTCTTTTCATCACCTGCCATTCCCAGTTCAGCGACACTGAAATGTAGATTCTCACATATATTTGTTCTTTCATAACTCTGTGACCTTTCAAACACTCTTTTTCCTGGTTCTCCCTGTCATCCTCAATCTTCTGGCTAACTCCAAATCACTCCTTGAAACTCAGAGCAAATATTACCTCTGATAAGCACTCGATAGTCTTTGTCCTTGACTCTGGCATCCCCTTCCCAGATAGAGTCAGGAGCTTTTTCTTGCATTCTGTGCTCGACTCTACTATATGACTACTGTCTTGTCTCTGTCGGTTCACATTGTGTGTGTGTGTGTGTGTAGCTCAAGTGTGTGGAATAGTGACTAGGAATGTGGGCTTTGGACCTATTTGGGTTTCTGCAGACCTAACTAATGAAATATATAACCAGGCAGCTTTGGTTTCTACATCTTTTATGGTGGATTACTGATTTTAAAAGATAATACAAGTAAAATGCATAACGTTTATGGTGCATACTATATTGGTAATAAATGTTGTTTGTTGCTATTATTTGTATCAGTAGGAGTAGTTCCGTAGTTTCTAATATGGTTTGTATTACTTAGTAGATACTCAGTAAATGTTGGTTAATTGAATAAATAAGTCTATACCAAGGAAAGCTGGCTTATAAAATCTTGAGGATAACTTAAATTTCTCATAAGAAAACTGTCTGTAGTTCAAAGTAGTTTGGATACCTAACCATTTTCACATTGTATTGTCAACAATATGAATATAGAGTATTCTAGATTTCATAACTGCCACGATCTACAGAGTTAGGTAACAAAATTGTGATTATTTAATTGAAATTGTTGGAATCACCTGGCAGAATTCTAATACATCAAATAATTATGACTAATATAAAAAAGACTTCTGGGAAACATTTTTTGAGGCGCATGGTTAAGGATATTTCTATTAGATTGAAGATTCCATACCCCAAATTCCCAAATATGCAATTTCTATACAGAGCTTGTTATTTATTTTCCTGTGTGAGTCAGCTGACACATGGATGTTTGAGGGCTGTCTTTCTTTTTTCTTTAACTCTATGTGTAATTAATGATCATTAGCATACCTAACTTGATGAGATTATATTTAGAACAAAATTATTTCTTATCTCTAGGTATTATCATAATAAGCACTATAACTAAGTCTTGGTTATATACACCAATAAAGCAGATTAGAGGTGTTAACAACTCTCTAAATATTTCTATTATTGAAAATTGTAAAATACTTTAATATCATTTGAATATTAAATATAAATATTTGGACACAAAAAAGAGTTTGAGCCAAACAGTAAAGATACACTGTGAACCACAGGCAGGACTGCAAGTGTGCAGAGACTTGTGCAATGATTGGCACTGAAATTCGGCATCTCAACTCTGAAGATTGGTGGGACCTTAGAGACTGTTGAGTCCAACTTCCACATAATGCGTGCATGATTCCTGCACCATAAGTTGTTTCCCAGAAGTCTTTTTTATATGGTATCTTTTTGACCATTTGCAGTTTTGGACACCTCTAGCTCATGAGACTTTAAATAGCTCTAGTGAGTGTTTTAACTTCTTTTGAGCAAAACACTATTTTTCTGTAACTTCCATCTATTTGTCTTAATTGTTCTCTGTGAATGTATTCTGAGCATTGATTTTACTTGATGAAAAGTTACTTAGAACAATACTTTATATCAAAGATGGTTACTTTATAGGGTAGAATAAAACATTTCTGCTGAAAATTCTGTAATTTCTAAGATAAAAATCAATATTTCTGTGATTGGAGAAAAATTGTTATTCTAAACATTTTAATTACACTCTTTTTGGGAAAGATTTTTTTTTTTCTCTTAGCAAAGCAAATAATTGGGCCATTTGAGTGTGAAAAGATAGGCCACAGGAATTGGTCTGGAAGGTGAGGGCTTACTGGCTTTGTGTGAGAAAAGGTGTGTTCAAGGGCTTTCAAAGAGAGAGGGTAATGGGCAACTGATGGGGAGAAATCAGCTATAAGGCAGTGGGGAGAGGGTGACGAGATTGCCAGAGGCCAGGGCCTGAAGAGGAAATATGACCTGTTGGAAAATATTGGGATGATGGAGATAGCAAAAGCGCTTAAGTAATAGGGATGTCTGGAATATATTTTTAAATTTTTATTTTGCATGATACTTTCTTGTATCATGCAAACTAAACCTGTAGTTCAAATCTATTTCATGCACTGCTGTTTATTCACTAATGACTTTTATTATTGATACTCAGGGAAGAATTGATGGAATAAAGCACCATGCAGTTGGCTCTTCATATCCATGGCTTCTGCATCCACAGATTCAACCAACTGTGCATGCAGAGGACCAACTGTATGCAATGTACTATGCCATTTTATATAAGGAATTTGAGCATTCATGGGTTTTGTTATCTGTAGGGAATTTCTACAACCAACCTTCCATGGATAACTAAGGGCAACTGTATTTTATAGTTGGGTCGGTTGGGTAAGCAAGAGAATACTAATGCAGCAGAGATTGTTGAGAATATTTGGGCAGTGCAGTTGACACTAGATTTTCTATTTTCTATTATGAGTTGAGATTTAAAAATAAATTAAATGTGGGTGAAATTGACCCAAGAAAGTTGGAAGAGTTGAGGATACCCAGGCTATTAACACAGGGTCTCACTTCAAAAAACTGAAATCTTATGGTTGCAGTGGGCTATTCAGAATGTGTTTGGCTATGTTTGGATATGAAGTAGAGGAATGATCTGACTCTCCTTTGCTATTAATGGTTTTCTGTATCATTTGAGTAGAAGCACTGCTTTTATTCTGTCAATATAATTCTTGCAATTTGGTCTTTAGAACTGAACTGTGATTTTTTTTTTTTTTTTTTAATGACAAAGTAGAGTGAATGATTGCATTCCTATTTTGGATTTTCTTATTTTTACATAATATGAAAGCGTATTATTTGAAGATAAGATCTAAGTGTTGCACTTTCTCTTTACTCATGGCCTCATCTCTTGTTCAGTTAGAAAACCATTTGACCAAATTGTGGTCCCATTGTTTAATGGTTCTAACTGAAGAAATTCCATAGTATAGGGGAAATACACTAAACTTGGAGTTGGAAGATCCTGCCTTGAATACTAGTTTTGCCAATCAAACCTAGATAAATGCTAGGAATGTTACATATTCAGAGTCTGAATTTCCATATTTATAAGACTGGAATTAAACAATGTCTTTTCTCTCTCCCTTACAGAATTGTGGTGATGGTCAAATGCCATGATATGAAAACATCTTATAAATCCAAATACCCCATTCAAATCTAAAATTATATAATTTAATTTTAACAAATATCTTTTAAACAAATAATAGAAGCATGCTGGAGATGAATTTAAAATACCTTTAAAAAAAACTGAGAGAAATAGAGACCATCTTTTTGACTTGTCAATGAAATTATTATTTTGCCTTTATAACATTGTAACTCTCTCTGATTGAGTGAACCATCCAAATGACAAATTTTCTGTTTGTTAAGGCACATCTTCAATCAACTAATTTCTTCAGATAAATTGCATGTCCTTTGAAAAAATTGGTAACTATGATATACAATTTATGGCTTTAGCAAAGTATCCACTTAAAGTAGCAGATAAATTTTTTTTTCTATAGAGGGCCAATAATCATTAGCCAAAAAAATAAAAATAAAAAAATAAAAGAAAGAAAATCCCAAACTCTTAAATCCAAGCAGTTTAATCTATATTCTAGTTGGAGACATAAATATAAATTTTACAAGTCATTCAAAAATATGGTTTTATATTGTGACCAATTAAGGAATGAGAGACACTGAGGAGAAAGAGAAAAGAGATGAGTATAAGGACAGAACCTTTCATTCATCATATTTTAAATGCCTATATTTCTTTGTTTTACTGTCTAAGCCCAAAATTGCCATTTGAAAGGCTTGGAAAAACATCTTTCTCTTACTCAATAGCTATTGAAATCCATGACTGTTGTCTGACCGCCAATAGTTCTCTCTTGGCCACTCTACTATTGTTACAACCCATGCCTCTGCCTCTTTCCGAAGCCTACCTTCATGTGAAAGCCAAGATTCTTCCAGTGTCTGTGGTAGAAACATGGGATCCAGTGCTTCCTTAAACCATTTCACTCCTGGTGATTTAAGTCTTGTTTCTTCTGCAGTGTTCATGTTTCCTTCTCACACCCAGTCTTTACTACTGAAATCAACTACTTGGGACATACCTGCCCCTCTTCTGAGAATCTCAGAATGAAGTATTATACATGCTGTAGGGACCTCTGTAGAATTTTGTTTTGGACATTTACACAACTGGTTGAGTTTATCAGTCAAGAAAGGGATGTTGGGTAGGCAATTAATAAGGAAGCTTTCCAGGGGCTTAATGAAATGAGGATCATGAGTGGTTTCAGTTTATTGTCTGGTTCCCCCTCACCAGGCTAATTAAAGCACAGATTGGAGGGCTAGCGGGGAGAGTTGAACATTGTCTGAATTAATTTTCATGCTGATAAGATAAACTTATTTTTTAACTTCTCTGAGCTTTAAAGTCCATAGGAAATTGGCATGCACAGAACAACTGCCTAAATAGTGAGCCACTTTCTCAAGGAAACAAAAGCTTGTAGAAGCCCAGGTGATGGCTTTTTATATTCTGAAACCTGGAGTGAACTTCAGACAATGCCATCAAATTGGAGAGCTTACCTGTGCCTTGGATACCAAGGGCCAGCACAATGTCTACTTAGTGACTGTTGCTGACTGCCTCACTCAGGCTTTTGATGTTAAAGCAAATACCACTGGAAATAGGCTAGTTTCTTCTGTGTCTCCTGGGGGACTCTAGAATTTTATAAATTTTATAGTGTATGTTTATATTTGTATAATCAGCACATTTTCTAATTAAGTGGAAGTTAGTGTGTTTTACTAAGTATAGTTGAAATTATTGCCTTTAAACACCAAACTAGACTATAAAATATAACTTCTAAAATTGTATATGAGAATAATGTATTATACAGTACTCACTATGTGTACACACTGTTTTAATTGCTTAACCTATATTTGTTCATTTAATCTTCACAACTCTATGAGATTTCTCTTATTAACCTCAATTTACATATCAGGATATTAAGGCAAAAACAGGTTAAGTGATTGCCTAAATTACGTAAAAACTTAAGGTTGTACAAAACCTCTTCCACTCACCTAGCCATGGAAGAATCTGGCGTAAAAAAATTCAACAGAACTCTTTGTGGGCTGATATTTACAAGTATTTGTTAGAAGAGACAAAAACATCGGAAGATGGGTGCCTGATTTAGAGACTCATTGAGTTGAGATTTAGTGACCAGGACAGACAATTGGAAGACTCATGTGGCAGTGTAGAAGGCAGTACAGAAAGTGTAGGAGTGTTGGAAAATTCAAGATACAGGGAATTAATCTTTTGAAATTTTGTGGGGATAATTAATAGGGTAAATAGAGTAAATATATAATTAATAGAGCAGTGAGTAAAGATGGAAAATGAAATAACTTGAGGAAAAGCAAGAAAGGTTAATTCAGGGAACTTGTGTGGACAGAGTACAGTCCTGATGCTGATCCACACTTAATTTGTTCAAAGAAGACAATTTTGATGTTTGATAGAAGTATCTGTTAACACCCTGAATGAAAAAAATTATATCACACTAGTGATTAAAGAGATTCTATTCAAGTGATTCTGCCTTTGGGTTGCAGGGAGGGTCGAGAATAGGGATAAACTGTTGAGGAATTCACCCAAGCTATTAGACATGTATAGCAGTCAATAACTGTATGCATTAAGACTGGCTACAAACATTGCGCATTTTAACTCATACATCAATCCAAAAGAATTGTCTAAAAATGAGGAAGTGATCAATCAATGAAATGCAAAGATAATATCTTCTTTTAAAATGCCAACATTTAAAATGCTTACAAGAATTTGATGGGCTATGGTGGATACATTTTTCCTAGAGTATGATCCTATCTGAGCCAAAGGTCTCTTTACAATATATATTTGGTAATGTCACCTCTACTTCCCTGAAATAAACTCCACAGATAATGTAAAATCAATAATGCTATAACTTTTATATAAAGGAAAAATAAATGAAAATATTAATATTAAAACTGTATATATTTCCATATATTAATGTTCTGGCAAAGCAATGCTAGAAAGCATGATGAGGTAGTTAGAAGTGTGCAGCTATCTGAAAAATTCCTGTGGATTTG
>NW_011888792.1:8634902-8725721 GCF_000151845.1 Pteropus vampyrus | reverse complement strand
TTTTTTTTTTTTTTTTTTTTTAGCTCATCAGGACCTTGCCTAGACCATGTGAAAGCAAAACAACAAACTATCCCCAAATCGAATAGCTCAAAACAACAAGGATATGTCATTTCTCACAATTTGGGTAGTTGATTGAGCAATTAATTCCTATGAATGCCAATCGAGCCTCTCCAGTCACAGTGGCAGTCTAAAATGCCCCCATATATTTTCAGTTTTCTACCTGGCAAACTTCAATTTACTCTCCAAATCTCAATTTAGATATCACTTTGTCAGTGAGACATTTTCTGATTCCACATACTAGATTGAACTCTCCTTGTACTACTCCCATAAACATTCGTTTTCTAACACTCACCACATTTTTCATTGCTTAGGTATTTTCACTGTCATACTATGAATTCTGTGTGAGTGAGTCCTATGTTTTATTCCTCATTGTATCCTGGTTACCTTGTCCCAGATACTAAAAAAAAATTTTTTGTATTATATTGCATTGGGTTGATTTGAAATTTAATTTGTGGATCAATTGCCCACTCTCCTCCTCTCTCAATGTGACCTAATAGTTTTAGGAAATGTTGTGGATTATCTAAAATGTCATTTTATCAACTAAATTAAAAAAAAAAATTACACTTGGAGATTAACTAAAATGAAATTTTTGATCAATAGAAAAACATACAACATAATGTACATTCATCCTTCCATGAAGCATCATCACATCATTACATTCTCTATTATTCTGCTGATAGGTGCTTAGAATCTTCTTTGGCATGCATCTTTACTCATCTGGATTTCTAATTACTTCCTATCCTATATTTATTGGGTACACACTCTGAATCTTGAAATTGGTTGGCATCTTTAGCTATTTTTACTGAAACTCAGGATGTCTTTCCCTCCTAGGGATTTATCCTCAGTTTTGAATCACCCTTCAGTCGCATTACAGCATGCTCATTCCTTAATGATTGATCCTTGGCCTCATGCTCATTTTATCACTCATAATCTATACCTGATCTGCACAGATGTTTTGTCCTGAGTCCTGGGATGACCTGTGGCACCCACAAAATTGGTTGAAGGAATGAATCTAGAACATGACTTATTGGTTCCACTTTCCCACTGTGGGTTGTCCTGGCAAATGATATTGGATTATTCACATTAATAATCCTTTAAAATACCTTCTTATCACCAATTTCTGAGCCTCTCATAGTTCTAGAATTACAACTTTGAGGGAAAAAAAGTGACTCTAGTTAATATAAAGTCTATTTCTTAGGATTCAGACCACAGAAGCTTATTGTACTGTTAATGTTAGCTTAACCAGTATAATGTACTTAAACTAAGAGTGGAGTTCTCCCTTGAAAAACAGGGACTGTGTTAGATTAATTCTAGAGCCCCTCACAAATGCAATTTCAGAAATTCTGAAATTCCTCTCACATTACTTCTTTGCGTGTACCCCATTAAAACGCCCTGAATTTCTAGTTTCTCTCTGCCTGTACTTGGTACAATATCAATTCTTAGATAAGAAACTGGAATCTGGGAGAATAAGGTGGGACGTGAGTTGGTAATTTTTTTGTTTGCATGCCTGCCTTACACACATGCTTAATCAGCCTTGTAGTTTGAATAAGTAGTAGAAGCAATGCTATGTATTTGAGCTATTTTGAGACATTGAAAACATTGTGTCTCTTTCAAAATTGGCCACGTCTTTTTTGATTTTCTTCCCACTCTGAACATAAAACAGGTGCACCAGCAATAGTTGGCACAAAGTGAAAAAGTTTTTGCATTGAAGACTGATCATTTCTTGTAGTTCACTTTATCTTAGTCATCAGTGTTGATTCAGAGATATTAAGTATGGTAATAACTTGAAGCCAAATTAGTCAAGATTTGGCCAGCACTAACCAGGGTTTGCTTTAACTGTGGGAGGAACTTGCAAAAGGCAATATTGATTATGTCTGGGATATGCCAATTATAATTTGACATTCTGATTTCTGCTTTTTGTTTAACTTAGAAGCAGATTCTGCTTTGCTCTATTTGTGAAAGACAACTGGATGAGCGAAGATTACTACTTGCAATAAGACTAGCAATTTATCTGAAATTAGAGCCAGAGAAAACAATATCTACTTTTTGCTCATTCTCACTCAAAATGGATGGAGGTGAGGAAAATTATTGAATAACATTATCTAGATAAAAAGAGAAAGATGGAAAGAGTAGGAAAGCCAGGAGTGACACTTGAGATGAAAATTCAAACAAAATATAATTACGTACTTGGAAGATTTTTAATATGATACATAAAGTGGTGTAAAAAGAGTAAAGAAATATGTCACCATGAAAAAATAATTGGGTGCTGAAAAGATGCAGAGTGAATCGATATACAAAAAATGGACATTTTAGAGAAATAAGTTGCTACTTTGTGATCAATTTCATCTATACCCCATGACAAAGTGGACTGATGTCAGATTCATACCAAAGTAAGTTAAACCATCCTTTAAGGGAAAGGGACTCTGTCTGGAAAGTTTCTGCATGTGCTTTTGTTGGGAGCCAGAAGTGTATGAATCATAGCCGTGGGGAAAATTCAGTAAGAACATTAGCCTGAAGTAATTTAAACACAGACTGTGCAAAAGAAGTCAGTGCAGGTGAGGGGACCCACTCAGGGCTATGCCACTGAGGTCAGAATCTAAAGAAGGATTAGGGAGAGCCAGCCTGAGATGAGGTACTGCCTTGGACAAGGGAATCATATTTGCAGGTACCCAGCATGAGAGTTCTCCAAAGAATCTGCAAAAGCACCCATGAGAGAATTTGTCTGCGAGGCCCAAAGAACACAGTACCTTTTCATGACAGTCAAGGACTTTCCTACCTCTCTTCCCTCTCTTCCCTCCTATACACGTTTATCTCAGAAGGTCGAGAAATAGCAGCTATTGAGTAAGGGAGAAAGAAAAAAAAAGGTGAGGGAAAGAGAGAAAAAATAGACCATATTTCATCCTCGAAGGCAGATGGCTCATCTGCTGCCAGCCTTTGTTGGAGAGCAGTGGGGGTGAGTCTTACTTGTGAATGAACTTTGAAGGGTTAATTAATATATTGGATTAAAATTATAATTTCTGAATGAAGGGTTAAAGTGACCATAGGAATTTCTATTACCAACAAGAGAATAGAAAATCATGATGCCTGCCTGCCTTTTAATCCAATGACAAAGGTAAAACTTCCCCCGGTGATCATATTTTAAAGGACAGAGGAAGACAGAAATCATAGAGATAACTTTTGCTTATGTGTCACAAGTACTTTTCAACGTAGTGGTTCTGGAGGAAAAAACAGATTCTTTCTTGAAGGAGATATGTCTTTGAGCTACGAGATCATGAGCTTTAGAATTTTTTTTTTAAATCTGTTTTGCCATTTCTTAGCTTATAACCTAGAACAATTTATGTAACTTCTCCGAACCTCATCTGTAAAATGGAACTAATAATATTTAACCGTGAAGGTTTGTGAAGATCCACAGTTATATTTAAGAAATATTGTTATTTTTCATTTTTTTATTCTCTTTTCAAGATAAAATCTAAATCTATTATTTTTAAAAATGTGCTTCATGGAAGATGTATTGTAGATGTTGTGAGATATATAAAAAATGTTTGCAGGCCTTGCCTACTGTTTACGGATATATAATCCTCTATAGAAAACAGATTGTAAATTTCTTGACTGTGAGAAGCAGCAGTTACAATGATCATCATAAAGTATAATAGTCAGTGGGGACTATTGGGGAGATCATTTACATGGGTTATTAAAGACAGTTGTAGTCTGAGGTGGTCAAGTTCAGCTGTGTGGATAAAATCAGACTTAAACTGGATTTGATAGGATTATGGCATAACATTCAAGTATAGTATTTCCTCCTTATCCATAGTTTCAGTTACCAGCAGTCAACCTTTGTCCGAAAATATTAAATTTTCCCAGTCATTGACATCTTCTGCTTCTGACATCCAACCATCAACATCATCATGGCTCGGTGATCTAGGATTATATGAAGCAGGTGATCCTCTTTCCAACGTATCAACAGAGATCAATAATGCTATGTCACAATGCTTACATCATTTACCTCACTTCATCTCATCATGTAGGCATTTTATCATTTCACATAACAAGAAGAAGGTTTAGTATAGTACAGTAAGATATTTTGAGAGAGAGAGAGAGAGAGATCACATTCAAATAATTTTTATTGTAGTATTTTGTTATAATTGTCCTATTTTGTTACTGTTAATCTTTTACTGTGCCTAATTTATAGATTAAACTTTATCATGGATATATTTATAGTAAAAAAACATTGTATATATAGGGTTTGGTAGTATCTGTGGTTTCAGGCACACTCTAGGGGTCTTGGAACATATTCCCTGTGGATAAGAGAGGATTACTGCATGGGGAATAAAATCTATAAGTATTTCCAGACAGAAAAAATGCCTTGAGTAAAAGTGGAAATTGGCAAAGCATAACTACGGGACAATATACTGATATTTGTGATGGAGCATAGATGTGGGAGTGTCTTTGTAGAAGGAAAGAAGTCAATTGATGGAAGATACTTATGAACTAAACACTTTTGCTTGGTATATATACTATAGTCAAGGTGAAGACTTAAAATTTTGGTGGGGAAAAAGGCATTGCTTGAAAAAATCAAGTTTGGTTTATAGGCTGGATTAGCTGGAGAAGGGATTAGAAATAGTGAGACTATTAACAAGTTATTGTAATAGCTAAATCATGAGGATGCTGAACTCAAAAGGTAATAGCTATCAGAATGAAAAGAAAGGGATGAAATATGTTGAGTGAAGAATTGACAGGATTCAGAAAATATTTGCATTTTCAAACAGTACACTGGAAAAGTCTCTAGACCAGCTCTATCCAAGTGATTTTCTGTGATGTTGAAAATATTCTCTACACTGTCTAATACGGTAACCATCAGCCACATGTGGCTCCTGAAATTTTATTGGATGTTAATTATTTAAAATTTAAATTTAAATAGCCAGATATGTCTAATGGTTGCCGTATTAGACAATGCAGCATCTCTTCCACAGTAAATTGCAACATCCACACTTAAGTTAATAATTGGATATTTTGAGTATTACAATGGCAATGTTGCATCCTAGCCGGTGATTTGAGTTTGGCACTATTGCTGTCTTTGGCAATTAGTGCAACAATTTGAATATTTTATTACATTTTTCTCTGACTGCTTTATGGAAATCAGAAAATGAAAATGCTATTAGTCTTAATATATGTGGATATCATAAACTTGGTACAATTAAGGCATAGATGGAAATCATTAAGTGTCCTGAAAGAGGTAAAATTCTATCTCAGCTTAGCCTGTGTAGTCAATTGAGGAGAAAATAAAGATGAAGACCATATATAAAGATGAGAAATATATAGAAAAGCATAATTCTGGACTTTAATAATAATAATTATTATCATCACCATCATCATTATTATTTAGCAACAACTCTTGTACATGGAACATTATCATATATTTTTCTTATGTTCTATTTCTGTCTACAATTTTAACTGTATTGTATACGAGAGCAGGCATTTCTTCTATATTTTGCTTTTCACAGTGTTGAAAGTTAATACTATTTTATTAATGAATAAAATGTGACTAATTTTTCTACAGTTATGCATCTAGTAAGTGACAGAATTAGATTTTGAACAAATGTAGCTTATTTCAATTTTTGGAAATAGATAAGCCTGGGACAAAATATCCTCAAACTTTCACATGCAATAGTCCAGTTTTAACATTTTTAATTTTGGTCGTTCAGATCAGGCTATTCTCTCATCATTAAAGCTAAACTTAACCACATATTTGGATTGTTAGAGACTTGATTCATTACAAAAACACAATACATTGTTATTCTTTTAGTAAATAACATTTAGTGTTTATCAGTGAAGTAAAATTAATTTCTTAAGACAACATATATATTTTTTCATAAATGTAATAGTGAAGTATTAGCTATTAAAAATTCTACACTTGACAGTAACAATCACCATTCCTAAGAATAAAATGTTCCGATTCTTTAAATTCATGAAAGGAAGCACAAGAATGATTGTTCTTTGGTTCTAGTTCCAAGTTACTGACAAGAAACTACAAAACTGGTTGTAAACCCTTTCCAAATAGTGAGCAGCTGTCCTGTTTACCCATGCTTCTGAAAGTCAGTCAATACCTGTATACACCTGTATCTAAAATTCAGCCAATTTCGGAGCCCCATGCTTCCCCCAACCCCAGTACAAGATTAGATTTCTGCTTTGTTCGAGAAACTGTTTTGCTCTTTCTTAGCCTGCAATAAATTCATTTCTGTTTCAGATATTGTTGAGTGGTGATTTCTTCCTTCAATATTGCTTTGTTATTTTATTAAGTTAGTGATGTCCTTCTACATGTATGACTAGATATGGGGACAAATGACCAAGAGGTTATCTAAAACCCTGATGAAAACATCTGTCTCACTTTGCCTCTCAGTTCTCATCCCTCTCCTAGAGAGACTCAAAAAGACATGTTGAAAGATGTATAGAGTGACTAATTGCAACTAAATGTCATAAACTCATAAATATTAAATAACTTTCTTTCTCTGTCTCTTCTGTTTCTTGGGGTTCCTCCAGTACCCACTAAGAATGGGCTGAACTTACATAAGATCCAAGAGAATGAGAGTTCTTCCCTGACGTCAAAAGAGAATTTGTTAATAATGTTTTCTTTTATTATGTAAAATTGATAAAATTTGTATCAACAACCTTTGGTTACTGATTTAACACTAATTTTCATAGGATCATATAATCTATCGCTATTGTAATTTATGTTATGGAATCCTTTCTGCCATTTGTAATTCTTAATGAGAGATTCTGGAAAGTCATTCAGACACTTTCCCATGAAGCACTACCCTGCCTGATGGAGAAAACCTCCTTCATTAACAGTGGTCTATAAATGAATACATGGGCATCATGGCTGTTCCCTGAAGGCTACCGAATTCCTGGAGCTACAGAGCTAGGACTAGCAATCTGACAACATTTGGTAGAATATAATACCACAAAATATGCCCGAATTAATCCACCAATTAAAATTGGTTTTAAGAATAAGCATATAAGATTGCTAATGTGATTCCTATGAAGAACTAGAAATGGGGCTAGTGTCATAAAATAAAGGGTGTAAATCTTAATTGTGGAGTTTCTTCTTCAAGTCACGTCTCCCTATGTAAGTAATCTCAATATATTTTAGCAGTTATACAAGATGACTAAATACTAGAGATTTGTTGTTCAACATAGTACCTATAGTTAAAGATACAATATTGTGCACTTAAAAATTTGTTAAGCGTTTTCACTATAGAAAACAAAAACCTGCTCCCCCGCCCCCCTCCCCCCCAAAAAACCTAAAGAGACACAAGAAAATTTTTGGAATTGATGGATAGATTTATCAGCTTGATTGTAGTGATGGTATCATGGGTATATACGTGTCACAGGTGTCAAACTCATCAAATTGTATTACATCAAATACGTATTGTGTTTTATACATCGATTATACCTCACTGAGGCTGTGAAAAAAAAGTGAAAGTCTAATGGCTACCTCTTGATCAACTCATTCTTTCCCTGCCTATCCTAGAATTTTGGGAACTTATACATTACTTCAAGTAGCTGCAAAACACTTAAATTTTCAGCAGAGGTGACCTTCTCTTTTTGTAGGTGAATTTTGTAGGAAGGGCTTCTAGGGCCGTACCAGCATCATCATCATAAATAAGCATGTGATGATTGTCTCCTTTGTGTCCTTTATGATCTCTGGCAATTTTGCAACTAGATTCAGTCAAGCTAGAACAGCAATGAATGAGAGAAAAATGTTCCTTTGTACTCTGTGGAGAGGGTTTATGAGATTGAGGTGGGGCCAAAGGGTGTTGGGAAGGGATGGGCAGCACTTTGGAAGATTCGCCTCTACAGAAACATGATTGGTGGCTGATCAGTGTTAAAGTTAAATGACCATTTGGATGAACAGGGTTAGATTTTTAAGGTTCTTTTTTTCTTTTCCTTTTTGGTTTGCGGCTCTATTCCAAGAAATTATTTGGAGTTAGATCTCATTTCCCCTTTTGTCAGCAGTTGAGAACCACTGCTCTGGAATGTAAACTTTTAATGGAGTCAAAATAACTTTAATTTTGTTTCATCATGTAAGGAGTTAATTTCCAAACTGATTTTTTTAAGCTATCAAATTTTCATTTGATTCTCTTAACTGTTTTTTTGTGTATATAAAATATTTTCGATCAGATGACACCTACTGGATAAGCTGCTGTTTTGTCCAGGACATCAGTTTTACAAGCTGTAAATCTGATAAGCAGTTGTACATGCTTTGTTTTCCTTGATGTAAAAAAGAACATATTGTGTATCAGTACATCTGGGGAAAACATGCTTTTTTAATATTTAGGTTGTTATCATTCACTTTGAATAAAAAGCTATCAAACTTGACATGTATCTTTAAAAAATAGAAATGAATCCTTGTGGGTAATAATGAATCTGATTTTGAGAAGAAAGCCAATTAGGCAAAGAGCCGTAAGTAGTTTCCCTCTTTGCCATTTTATAACAGGGAAAGAACTTTGAAGATTTTAAAATTTGACTCTTATCTGTCGACTTCGTAAGAGACACAACTCTTGTTAAACATGGTTGCTTTGTTGTTGTTGTTGTTGTTGTTTTGCTTTTGTTCTGCTGGCTTATGCAGTAGTTTGTTGATTAAAAAAATTCTTAAGAAATGAAGTGAAATGAATGCCATGTTCTGGTGACTGGTATATACTAAACTAGAGGCAAATTCACGTGAGAAAAGTGCTCGACAAAAATATTTCATCTAAGATATTTTCCAGCTGAGTTGCCTCGCATTCTGTTCCCACCACATTCTCTGAATTGCGTGGTGGAAAAGCTGAGACTTTTAACTTCTGCTTCTCAAAGTACTGGGAACTTGGGCACAGAAAACCAGGTCATTTTTTTTTTTTTTTTTTAATGGCTGTCTTTCTGCAGGAGTTTAATTCTTTTTTTTTTTTATATTGCTTATGTAAGGGAAGAATGAAATTAATAAAAATTTGCCCTCTTTAAGAACTTTAAACTACCCCAGTTGTATATTCTCATGCTTTTATTATTGACAAATTGTACAGATCAAATGATAATCACCATTGTATCCCTAATTTGGTTTTACACATGTTACAAATATAACAATATAAGAAACCTAATATAGTATGTAAGAAAATGTTAATAGCATATGTGTCAATCAACAGAGACCAATATATTTTATTGAGAACACATTGCTTAAATTTTGGCCATTATCAGTATTGATTATTTCTTGCCAACAATATGTTTGGATCTCTACAGTAAACAAAGTTTGTTTCTTAAGTGCTTACAATCAAAATTACCTATTATTCAGCAGGACTATCCAGGCATGAAATGAGCATGTTACTCGGTTTCTCTGTTTTTATATTCCATTTTCCTTTCTAATTTAGATCATAAATCATTTGGAAAGAACTATGCTTAATCCTATCAGCACTTATAGAATAGTAAGTGAAGTAGATCCCTGCATATTTATTGAAGAATCCCAGTAGGAGGGACAAAACAATTTCACCAGAGATTACAGAAGACTTGAAAAAATCTGGGTTGTTTAGAAGATGGCTGATGTAGGAGAGTAGTTGTTCGTTCACAAAATATTTATTGACCACATATTTCATAAAAGGCACCATACTAGATTTCTTTTTCTTATCTTTTCTTTCTTTTTTTTTTTCTCCTAAGGAACTCGGAGTCTAGTTGATGGAATGAGATGAATGCAAATAATCATAAGGTAAGATAGTTTATGGAAAGGGTCAAACTAAGAATTACTGCTGATTCTACTTTATTTATTATTTATTTATATTTAAAGTTTTTCCAGTTACAGTTGACACATGATATTATATTAATTTCAGGTATATAACACAGTGATTAGACATTTATGTATCTTATACCAATAAATCTAGTACCCATCTGACACCATACATAGTTATTACAATTTATTGACTATATTCCTTATGCTATACTTTGCATCCTAACTATTCTGTAACTACCAATTTGTACTTCTTTATTCCTTCCTCTTTTTCATCCCCTAACCCCCTCGCATCTGGCAGACATCAAAATGTTCTCTGTATCCATGAGCTTCTTTTATTTTGTTTGTTTGTTTATTTTGTTCTTGAGATTCCATATGTAAATGTAATCCTATGGCATTTGTTTTTCTCTCTGTCTTACTCCACTCAGCACAATACCCTTTAGCCCCATCTACGTTGTTGCAGATGGCAAAATTTCACTCTTTTTTATAGCTGAGTAATATTTCATTGTATATATGTATCACCTTTTCTTTATCCATTCATCTATTGATGAATGCCCAAGTTGCCTCCATATCTTGACTATTGTAAATAATGCTGCAATGAACATATAGATTCACATGTTCCTTCAAAATAGTGTTTTGAGTTTCTTTGGATAAATACCCAGAAGTGGGATTACTGGATCCTTCTTTGTCTATTGTTATAGCATTTGTTTTAAAGTTTATTTTATCTGATGTAAGTATTGCTACCTCAGATGTTTTATTTGTTTGTTTGTATTTTTATGAAACATCTTTTCTCATCCATTTACTTTCAGTCTGTGTGTGTCTTTTGATTAGAAGTGAGTCCCTTGTAGGGAGCATATGTAAGGGTTTTGTTTTCTAATCCATTCAGCTACCTTATCTTTTATTGGAGCATTAAATCCATTTACATTTAAATTAATTGTTGATATATATGTCGTTATTGCCATTTTATTATTCATAGTTTTGATTTTTTTTTTCTTTTTTTCTTCTTCTTCGTAAAGAAGTCTCTCCAACATTTCCTGTAACACTGGTTTGGCAGTGGTAATGAACTCTTTTGGCTTTTTCTGGTATGGGAAGCTCTTTATCTGTCCTTCAATTCTAAATGATAGCTTTTCTGGGTAGAGGAATCTTGATTTTAGGTCCTTTCTTTTCATCACTTTGACTATTTTGTGCCAATCCCTCTGGCTTGCAAAGTTTCTGTTGAGAAATCAGCTGCCAGTCTTATGGGATCTCCCTGTAGGTAACTATCTGCTTTTCCTTTGCTGCTTTTTAGATTCTCTCTTTGTCTAACCTTTGACATTTTAATTTTGATGTGTCTTGGTGTGGGTTCATCTTGTTTGGGACTCTCTGTGCTTTCTGATTTTGTATGTCTATTTCCTTTGCCAGGTTAGGGAAGTTTTCCATCATTATTTCTTCAAATAGGTTTTTAATTCCTTGCTCTCTCTCTTTTCCTTTTGGTATCCCTATGATGCAAATGTTAGTATGCTCGATGTTGTCCTAGATGCTCCTTAAACTATCCTCATTTTTTTTTTTTGGATTCTTTTTTCTTGTTGCTGTTCTGTTTGGGTGTTTCTGCTACCTTCTAAATCACTGATTTGATCCTCTGCTTCATCTAATCTACTATTGATTCCTCCTAAGCTATTCTTATTTCATTTATTGTCATCTTCATTTCTGACTGGTTCTTTTTAATGTTTTCTATCTCTATTTTTATGTTTTCTATTTCTTTGTTAAAGTTCTCACTGAGTTCATCTACTCTTCCCCTAAATTCATTGAGCATCTTTATAACTAGTGTTTTGAATTTTGCATCTGGTAGATTGCTTGTTTCCATTTTGGCAAATTCTTTTTCTGTAGCTTTGTTCTGTTCTTTCATTTGGGACATGTTTCTTCATATCCCCATTTTGGCTGCCTCCTTGTGTTTGTTTCTATGTATTCGGTAGAGCTGCTAGGTCTCCCAATCTTAGTCGAGTGGCTTTATGTAGTAGATGTTCTGTGGGGCCCAGTGGCTCTGTCTCCCTGGTCACCTGAGCTGGGTACTCCAGGTATGTCCCTTATATGGGTTGTGTGTACTCTCCTGTTTTAGCTGAGGCTTGGTTGTTGTTTGCATGTCAATGGGAGGTATGACCCTTGGGCTGATTGGTTGTGAGAACTGGCCGGTGACAGTAGAGAAGCTGTTGTGCAGGGGCTGGCCCTATGGAGCAGAATTCATTTTAGCAGGGCTCTGGTGTTTTCCCAGTTTTCTCTTCTCTTTGAGTGTGTCATTCTTAGATGTGGCCTCAGGTGGTACTCTGGCTCAGATGAAAGCCACTCACAAGGCTGGTGCCTCCTGGAGGGACCCTGCCATAGGCCGAGTTCAGCTACAAACTGTACCCTGCCCAGGGCCATTTTGTATGAACCACCAAGCAATCCACAGATGGCTGTCACCCACATTGGGCTTGGATTTGCCTTGAGAGGCCAAGCCACAAACTGCGGTCAGCTGCTTCTAGTGCTGGGCTTGGGGCTCACCAAAGTCAGCTGCTGCTTATTTGGGTTTTGTGAACCTTTAAGAGATTTTGGAAAATCTACAGCATGAGCCAAGACAAGACATTTGTATGGAAAATCCACTGGAAATGGCTTGCGTGGGCCCACAAGTTGGGTGGAGCAGGGTCTTGGGAATCACCAGGGTGGTGCAACCAGTGTTAGCCAGGTTGATGAAAACTCAGATATAGCAGCCATCTGAGTCTGCATGCTGGGTTCAACAAAGGAAGAGTGGCTCCACCAGTGCTTCTATCTGAGAGAAAGCTGCCCCTCCAGCCTTCACCCTGAAGTCAGTCAACTCAGTTTCTCCCCATATGTCCCTTTAGAGCTGCTGTCCCAATGCTGGAGCTCAGAGTGAGTTCATCAGTGGGTAAGTCCATGCACTGGCCCTTTAAGAGGAATGCTTGCTACTCCCACAGCCATCTGTCTAACTCAGTCACAATCTCTGTTGATGTCTCATCCAGATTTTGTGGAGTCTTCTCTTCTTGGATCTGGAACCCTGGGCTGGGGAGTCTGGTGACAGGCTGGGATACCTTGTTTTTCCTAGGGCACCTCCATAGCTGAGATACACCCCTCAATTTTTAACTACCACACACAGTGTGGGACAAGTGTCTCCGCCCCTCCTATAGTCCGGAAGTGGCTTTTTTTTGGTATGTTCTTAGTTGTAGGAATTCTGTTCAGCTAGACTTCAGTTGATTTTCAATGATGGTTGTTTTGTAGTTTAGTCATAATTTTGATGTAGTTGTGACAGGAGGCAAGCATCTACCTACTCCACCATCCAGACTGGAATCCTCCCAGTTCTACTTTTAACTAGTTACGTGACAGCAGGCAGAACATACAGCCTTTCTAGGACTTAGTTTCTACATTTGTACAATGATAATATGAACTACTTTGTCTCCAAAATCATTTCCAGACTTAAAAAAAATTATTAAAAAGAGGACACATTCATATGATATAGATTTTAATGCACTGAAAACATAGTCATGCCTTTGTAAGAAATTATCATCAAAAAGCTGATCAAAATTGAATGCCTGAGTAATAGTTAGAGGAGGCTGGCACACGAACCAGGAGATGAGTAATCAGGAGAAAATTCTTACCTTGGTTCTCTTCATTTCCCCTCCTGGAATGATCAGTATATTCACAAAAGTCTCCCCACCCACATCTCTCTATCCCATACCTTGCTTCTTTTTTCTCATAGCTCTTAATACTACCTATGATTGCAGTATATATTGTTTTATATTGTTAATTACCTGCCTCTTCCACTAGGATATAAGCTCTATGAGAGAAATTTTATTTATGTGGTTCATCGTTGTTTCACTAGCATCCAGAATAGTGTCAGGCACATTGAAGACACTTTATAAATACTTACTGTCCAAAAAGTAAACTTTCTTATAATGGCTCCAATTTTTGAGCAATAGCTCATTCTTTTTTTTCTACAATATCTTTTTACTTTCAGAAGTATTGCACTAAGTAGTTTACTAATTTGTGCTAGCCTTTGTAGATGAGATTCCTTCCTTTCTTCCTTCCTTCCTTCCTTCCTTCCTCCCTTCCTTCCTTCCTTTCTCTCTTCCTTCTTTTGAAATATGCAAAGGAATTTTGAGTTAAGTTAAGTAGTAAAAAATGTGGAGCCCTTACTTACTTTTTGCCTAAATATCAAACTAAAAACCCTATGAGATTGGACTTTCTCATGTGTTTCCTATTTCCAAGCTTTATCAAAACAGGTATAAGAAACAGTTCTTACAGATCATTTCCATCCTATTTTTAGGACAACCTGAATGTACATGAAGACTAAATATGTATATTTATATTTATTTTTAATATTAAAATTAGCTTTTTGAATTTTGTAGATTATTTGTGTCTGCTCAGGTCAGAACAACAGATTGTACTTTTATTTTTGATTAATTCAAAATAAAGTGTCAGTACAGTGAAAAGCTGAACTGTAGCTAAATTTGGTTCCCATCATGAATCATTAGAATACTTAGACAGTCACATTGTCACTGGCTACAAAGTCGATGGGAACAGTCGCATAGGATGAGTTAACTCTATAAGGACAATCTTCCTGGAATTCTGTAGCTGAAAAATGATTTGTTTTGTTATTTTGGGGAAAAATGGAGTTAAATTGCTTACATCAAACTTCTCTTCCCTCTAAACAAACTTTGTAGAAGTCCAAACAAAATAAAAGAAGTTGCTTGGTTGCTTATATGAATCTAAAGGATAAATTTATAATAAGAGCTTAAATTTTTTGAATGAAATAGGAAAAAAAGAAGACAAGCAATTATAGTTATTTCATGAAGCCTGTGTTTCTGGCATAATTGGTGTTGATATATAGTTTATATTTTTTATTACATCCAATCATATTTATGAGTTCTTGCTTTTTATCAATTATCACTAGTATACCAAAATTTACTTTCACTTACTTAGATATTTACATAAATTTGGGGGTTTGCATTTTGATTTCATGAATTAATATAATCATAAAAGAAAATAGCTTAAACAAATTGGAATATCAGTTTTCATCTTTGGATATAGGCTTATTCTAACCTCTGATATCCTACTATGTATTGCTGGTTTCTGCTCAAAAAAGAAGTCATGGACAGAAGCACTTTGTGTAATTTGGTGCTATTTGTTACTTGACCCACTATTGTTTTAATGTGACTCCTGGCAACAGAAAACTTTGATGGACTGTGTTCGTGCTACAACTGTTTGCTATTAACATGAGAGAAAATGAAGGACTCCAGTTTTAAATAATATGGGCTTCTTAATTTTCACAGGCACAGTTAAGTCAATCAAAATATAATACTTGTTCACCATCAGTATTAAGCTTGTATTTCTGTCTTTTCTGAAGCTGAGCAAATTGGATACAAATCTAGATAGTTAAGGTTTATACAACCAAAACAATTGTGTTTGTGCCGGGCGGTGATTGCATTTGTAGCTCTGTTCATTTAAAAACTGACTCATGGCTGAATTATGAATGGGACATTGGCCTAGAATTTACAAAAGAAAAATTTTGGACCAGTGCCTCCTGGTTGTAGCAAAGGCAGGGTTTATCAGTTTTTGGACTGTTGGTAAGTGTGGTAGGACAAAAATATTAAATAAACTATTCATTTTACTAGTTAACAACATTGAGAATTTGTACTTGATGTGACTGAGACCGGCACAGCTAGACTTTGCTGGATATAGGCTGAGCCTTGGTTACCATCTGGCTACAGATTCCTACATCTGGGCTAGATTCATAAATATCCCTTCTCAAGACATTTTGATAGCTGCTGCTAAACTCACCTTCTTGAGTTCCAAAACATCACACTTTTCAAAAGTAAAGTGCATGGTAGTAATTTGCAAATTATGCAAATTCATGCTTGAGGTCTATGAGAATATATCTGGTTTATTTGAAGAGTTTAAACCAAGTGAATTATTAACATTTTAAGATCTGCCTTCAAGCATATTGTTAAGAATCTTTTTGTCTGTGTTGTGGAGCCCATAGACACATCCCAGGTAAATTGCTTAACTTTCTGAGATTATTCTGTCTAATTCGGTTAAAATCTTCAGTTCATTGACTGATTTGAATTGTATCACTCCCTCCTTCCAGAGCACGGTTAGTCAGAAGGGAGGAAGGGAACGACGTCTGTTCTTTCATTCTTCTTACTTTAGCATTTTGGAAGGCTGGAAAGGTCTCACACTGTGTGTCTTGAATGTCTTATCTTTCTTCTTATGCTGGATCTAGCTCCTCTGACATTGTGGGAGTGAAAGGAGGGATAAGTGAAAAGGGAAAGTGTCCCTTAACTGGTTTTCACTTAGCTATTACTTCTTCTTTTGCTTACATTTTACTGGCCCTGGCATGGCAGTTATCTGAAAGCTGGCTCCTCTGAGGGCATGTGTGCAGCTTTTTCAAAGAGCCCTGGGAGAATGGGGCTGCCTCACTCTGTCTTTGGTGCTGTGTAGGTTCAGGTTTGGATGGCGGTCTTCTTCTTGGGCAGAATTCAGGTATTCTCTGCTATGTTCACCTGAATTACTGAAAACTGGTGTGAACCTGACAGCTGTTTTCACCCTATTATCCATCTCCTCAGTTCTTTTTTTTTTTTCCTCCTCTTGAAATAGGCACTGAGGCAGGTGAGCAAGTCCGCTATCTCAGAAACTATCATACTGAGGAGTGATATACCTGTCTTCTTCAGGTAGCCTCCTCTCAACTTCCCAAGTGATTCTCTTGGATTTCTCCTCATTTATCTAGTAGGGGGAAGGTGCCCCTTTCTCTTCTCCATGAAGAGGCAAGAGAATCTTTTCTCACCAGGATCTCCGAATTTCCCATAAGGCCGGTGATCCCAATGACTTTCTTCTTTCCTTTTCCCAGCCTCTGCTAATATAAATGGCAGAGGTAGTGGTAGGAGGGCAATAATTAATTGGGTAGAATCCTCTCAGCTGACTTTTAGTAAGCCTTGGGGACAGTGTCTCCGATCTTTGGTAAATCTCTTTAATTTCCTTAGCTTTGAGCCCTAGTTGCATATTTTGGGATTATAGAAAAACCCAACATCTGTTAAAAATATCAATAAAGTCTCACTTTATGTTCAAAATTTGAAGTAACAACACTTCCTGAATTAAACAAAAATTATGCCGACAATTCTACAGTTCAAACCCAATGGGTCAGGGAGACTGAATATTGAATATGTATTTTCCTTATATACAGTTAGAGGTGACATTTAAGCTGTAAATGGTAATACTCCTATCCTTTGTAATATCGAGTGTTGAATTAAGCAGAGTTTTCATTCATCCTGCACATAAAATGTGACCAATGTATATTTCTTGGGCATCATAAAAATTAGGATATAATAGAAAGAAGTTCTCTGCAATATTTTATATAACTAGATTCCAATGAAATAAGCATTTCAAATAGAGTAATTCCCAATTTATATGGCCCTAATGATTCTCTGGCTCTAGCTTCAAAATTAATGCTGTTACTGGTATGAATGGCAATTATTATCTACATACTGATCCAAATATTAATTTAGAAGAGAATTTATTAGTTATACTTGCTTACATTTAATCTTTGTTCATGTCATTCTAGGGCTCTGAGTGAAAACAGAAGTAATTTGACAAGGAAAATTCGATGTACTTGAGTGAGATTTATAAGGGTAAAATTATATGGGAATTATTTCTTGCCCATGGGTAGAATATTTAAAGAAAGCGGTAAAGTGTTGGTGAGTAAGGAGGATAGGAAGCTGGTTTAAGGTGAAAGGCAAATCAGTGATACGTTGGCCAGTGATAGAAGCAAGAGGGTAGGTGATAGAACACACCAGACAGTTGAGACCTATAATCTAGGTGTGGGGGGCAGGTAGGAAGGGAACAGAAGCCATGTAAATTATGAGAGCTGTCAGAGAATTTACAGAGGGGTGTATGTGTTGTTGAGAGGCAGAAAACATAAGAATGTCTTTACTGAGGTTCCAGTGGGTACTGTGATAAATCTAATATATCACTGTAATATATATAATATTATGTATCATATATACATACATGTCTGCATATATATACATACATAAGTGTGCTTCTATATTTTATACTCTTGATCTTTTTATGATTACATAAAAGAACAGAATAACAAATGTGTATGGTTTAAAAAACCGTGTGTAAATTATATTCTCTTATCTTGTTGGTATGGGAATGTGGCTCCTTATCTTACACTCTTTGTGAGAGAGAGAGGACCTGAAGTCTCACTTGTTACCTGTTTACCAGGCCTTTACCTATTCCTGTCACTCAAGCAGTTTTCATTCCTCCATATTAGCTCTCTGTGATGCTGACATGGAGTTGATTTGGCGAGCAGTAAAGTATCACCAGCTACCTCATCATAATCCCCTCTCTGTTATAAAGAGGCTATTCTGGTTACAACTTCAATTTCCCCCACCTCACATCTATTCTGACTTTTGTACCACTTGAACCCCTGAGACTAACTTGGAGGCATGTGACATCTCTGGAGGGTGGGTGGTGGGAGGTGGTTGGGTTGGACTGGGGTTTCATTTGTACCTGGCTGTAGGGCCAATCTAAAGGAAGGTATGTAGGAATGTAATCAGTAGACTGTGACCACTGGCTCTGATCTGGGTTGGCATCAGTGTTTCAAAGTGCTCACAATAGTCTTTATCACTGAGTGGGGGTGCTCTGCTTCCAAGGAGGTCTGACGAGATTAAAGCAGGAGCAGGTGTTCGGGAAAGGAGACTGATAAGAGATACACTGCAGTCAGGATCCTAATTCAGTAGAACTGAAATGACCCTAGGAAATGTAGGATGGCCCTAACCATGAGAAAGAAAGGAGAAATATGGCCAGTGTTGGGGCACTGTAGTTCAAAGGAAACACGAATGATTGGGACTTCTCTCACACCCAGTTTAAGTCAGAAGGACTAGTGTTTCTAGACTTGACCTCCTGGCTGAGGAAATGACACCCCGAACACTGCCACACTTTGCTGAAATGGTCAAAGGACCTGTGGGGGTTGAAGGTCATCAGTAAGCTTACTGGGCAAGGCTAGGGAAGGCAGAAACCAACTTTGCCCTTTGTTTTTGCTCATATTCAAGCCAGAGATATCTTTAGAGGGTGTAGTCTAGTTGTACGTGCATGTATTCTCATTTTTCACATCTAACTGAAAAGCAAAGTTTTTAAGCTTTGTGTGGGGCTTTTCTAACGACACACACAGTGTTTCCAAAAATGCGGTTGGGATGTGTGGGGAAGATCAGTGGCACAGAATCTAGCAAATATGAGATTTAAATTCTTTAATATTCAGACTCATTGTCTTTAAACAGAAAGTGGGAGTAGATTCAGAAGCGTCCTCTGGTGGTTTCTTTTTTATTTTTTTAAGGATGGTTTATTTTTGCCTGAGAAATTTAAAAAGTTTCAGAGGTTAGGATCTATATTTTATCTATAGTCGATATCTACATTTTTACTCTGAAATGCTCTGGCTCAGAGCTTGGGAAGAGGAGGATTTGCAATAAAAAATGTACAGAAGTTAAAGCTATAAAGAAAACACGTGACAAAGGCACAAGCATTTGCCTTTCATGTTTGTAAATGACTCATAAAGTAATGAAACCCTATGGTATTTCCCTACATGAAACTGAAGTCAAAACTTTTAATCAGGTCTGTCCTTACCTGCATCTTCCAAAAATTTCCTAAAGAATTTTTGGTTTTTCCTAAAATGTAGATGGAAATATCTATTTCGATGGATTGTAACAGGAGGGAAAAATTAGTTAATTCTCTCTATAGTGGGTGAAAATTGGAGGTTGCTGTAAGGACAAATGCATAAGAGTGGCATGCCAGGACTGCTTGCAGAGAAACTCATATGCTTGGGTTCAGTGTTTGGCCTCAGGCCAAAGGCTGCAACTAACAGGAAAGTGTCAGCATCTCAATATAATTGCATGTCCCGGAGCCTATTATTGCACTAATAAAAATGCTTTTCAATAAATCTGAGAAAGGAAGGGGAAAAAAACACCAGGAAGAAAAGAATTGCCTGAAATATTTTATTATATTTAATAAAATTCTCATTAATGGAAAGAGTAGCTTTCTGCTAAATAAATGTGCTTTAATTTTATTTTCTGATTAGTTTGATTTGAAAGAAAATGCAAGTAATACTTATTTTACCCAGTGTACTTTCTTAAGAGAAGAGTGAAAGGCAAGTAGCCGTCACTATAGGCAAAACCTTTCTCAAGGAAAGGGAAGAGGCAGGAGGACTGGGGCACTGGAAGCCTAACTAGTAATTATGTCACTGATGTACTGAGTGACCTTGGGCAAATGACTTAACTTCTCTGTCCCCATATGTAAAATGTTAATGTTTCAGCTTACAAAAATCTTTGAAATACTAAGAATGTCAAAGGCATTTGATATGTATACTATTATTTATAATGGATGCAATAGAGAGCATATATGCCCACTAACAATGATCTTAATCACACACAGCAGCATATCTGAGATACTTTTCTCTTTTGGCATATTTCATATAAATAATTAATATTTGAAGTACTTATGAATATAGCCACCCGAGTATTCTTATAGGGACAAACCCTAATAAGGCTAATGTATGAATGTAATCTATAAAGATTTTTCTTTTGTGCTTCCTATAAAACAAAGAAACACAAATTAGAGGAATAATGATTACTAAATTTTGTTGCTCATTTACTTTGGACAATGTTTACAGTCACAAAGGGAAGGAAAAGGGAAGAAAATTTTTTATTAAGATTCTACCATGAGCCAGATGTTTATATACATTACTTTTTCTTTTGTCATTTAGCAAAATTTCTGGCACATAGTATAGGTGCTCAAAAACATTTATTGGGTAAATAAATGCTTCTCAAAATAACCTTATGAAAGAAAAATTATCTGCATTATACAGAATAGAATAAGATTGAAAAGTCTAAATATTTGATTAAGAGCACACAGGTGGCAGAGCCAGAAACTGAACACTAGTTTGTCTGACTCCAACATGAATGTTTTTAGTCATAGGACTTTGGCAGTATTTTTATTAATAGAAATGACCTTTCCAAAGTTTATCAATTATTACGATGGATTTATTGAGTGAGAAAGAAGTCGACATAATGTTAGAAGACCTACTCAGTTTGGATTCAAAGGGTCTGGTTAGCACCTTACATGAGCTATTACTCTTACATCTTACAAGAGCTATATCTGAATAAAGTATGAAAGAAAGGGAGATGCTGAATGCCTGCCCCTGGTGGGGAAGCTCATTAGTTGGCATGGCCTGCATGGGATCTTTTGGGCCAAACTGAGCCACAAGAGCATTTCTCACATACAGTCATAAATATGAGGAGCTGAAGAGTGGAAAATGTAAGTCATGAAAGCAAGGAAGGCTCAGGTACTATTGTGAGCCGGGAACCAGGGAGGGTAAAAGGAAAGAACAGCAGGTGAGTGGGATATGGTTTGGGCAGATACTAGAAAGAAGCTGCTGCTCCTGGCTAAGCTTTTCTGTCCTGACTATTTTGGTAAATAGCCAGGGGAAAAGAACATGTTTTACCCATTAGGTAGGATACAGTTTTTTTTTCTTTGTTATGCTATTTGTCACTTATTGCCTTGATGGTCCCAATTCACCCTTTGCCTGGCTTTGTAATAATGGAGTTGGAACCTGTAAACATTTTTTTCCTTAGCCAGCTGGCACAATGTTAAGCTTTGCTGCTGAAAAGAGCTGGAAGTACACTACAGGAAGGAGTTTCTCTTGCATTTTCAGTATATTTGTTTTTGCTTACTCTTAGTTATGCTCAATATTCCGCTAGTTTTGCTAACACCCCAGGGGGTGGTTTTTTAGTGAGTTTTAGGGGGTGGCTTCCTGGCCAGTGTTGTCAGAAGCTTCCTGGAGGGTCTCACCAGAACCCCATGGGGCTGCTTCCTGGAGAGTCTTCCTGGCATCCCAGAGGATGGCTTCCTCTTTGGCATCTCAAAAGGCAGTTTCCTGCTGGCTATCCCTGGACAGTGGCAGTCTAGCTAATTCAGCCATTCAAGGCCACAGCCATACCTTTTCTACTGAGGTTTGATTTTCAGCCTTATGGAGAATCCTCTTCCAAATTTATTTCTTCTTTGAATACTTCGTCTTAGCCCTAGAAGTAGTGGCTGCTTCCTTTATATGCTCTTCTCATGCTCTTTACTATTCTCTTACCCCTTTGTAGTTAATCCTCTGTTACAAGTTAATAAATCTTTATAATACATTTTCTCTATTCAAATTTCTGGTGCCGTTTCTATTTTCTGTCTGGACTCTGATCAATATACCAGCTTGCCCTCAAAAGCAGAGCCTGAGGCAGAGGCCCATGTGAGGAGATGTTTATTTAGGAATGTAATCTTAGGGATCCGAAGACAAGGACAGGGGAGTCAAACAGGAAGAGGGAAGAGCCAATGCAACAATGTATCAAGTTGGTCACACGAATGGGCAACTGTTTCTTCAGTCCTGTGGGGCCTTCCGAGAAAGCATGTGAAATATATCTCAGAACCAAGAGGGGAAGAAGGGAGGAAACATTTATCCATTGATTCTCCTCTCCCATTGTTCAGAGGGAAGTCCTGCCAGATTGCATCAACTTGAAAGTGGTTGAAATCTGCAAGGAACTAGTTTCTGCAGCAACGGTTAGAATAAGGGTTGAAGCCAACAGAATGTGTAAACTGGTGCATAAGAGGTGTGTGGTGTAATTACCAAAATAAGAAATGGTTATTTAACAATCTTTCCTCAAATGTCTTATAAAAATTTAGGTAAAGTTTCAAGGTGAGAAAATTAAGGTAGCAATTAAGAAATGTATAAGCTGCAACTTGGTTCCTTCGTTTAAGGTATCTAGGTCTAGTAAGGGTGAGGGTAGGTGGTACTCAGCCCTGTATAAAATAAACACTGAGTAGGGCAGTATGCAGTTGATGTTAAATTATGGCATGTTACTCTAGGAATTTACTAGGAGATACAGCCTCTTACTGGGGCAAGAGGCCCACCAGTCCAAGAAAAGGCATCATCTCTGTCAAAGCCAAGATGTCATACATAACTACAGTAAGGAAGATGAGACATTGTCAGAAATTCAGGAGGTATCAAGAGAGGTCAAGTTGCTAACAATTGAGGAAACACCTTAAAGCAAAGCCTGAAAACCAAATGTCCCAGGAGTTTGGTATTCCTGGGGCTGTGAATGTAATTAGAGAGATAAGACTGACTACAGGTGAATATCAATTAAAGGGGAGACGTTATGGAGGAATATTAATACCCTGTATTCTGTTGCCCTCTCCAATAGACATCTCCTGGTCTCCTCCCATTCTTTCCACCTTCCATCTCAACTCAGCGGGAGAGGGAAGAAGCCAATGTCTTTCTTATTGTTCCTTCAGGCCACTTCTTGGCCCCATTCGCATAACGTTCTCCCATCCTCATTATCTGAGGCCATGATATTTTTTTCTATAACTGGTTTTAACTTATTTTCATTTTATAATCTTTGAGCAGAAATTACAAGGCTTGACAGTTATTTTGAAACTATTTATGCTTTTTGATTTAGAAATATTCAAAAATATTTTTAAATTTTTATTTTCAAGAAATATTTTGAAAAGATTTAGCATTTTTGAATTCCAGGAAGCTAGCAGTTTATGTGAGTCATGGAAAAAGGATATATAATTTTTCTTCAAAATGGTTATTTTTTTCAAATAATATAAAGGCTAAGGGTGGAAGGAAATTGGAAGTAAATTTTGGAGATGGCAGCAAAAACCAACATTGATTGATTCATCGGGCTTTGTGTTAATGCCTTCATTTGATCTGCTTAGAAATGCTACCAGAAAGGCATTATCTTAGATTTGTAGTTGAAAAAACTAAGTGCGGAGGGACACGAGTAGTAACATGCTCTAAGTCATATCGATTAGCCTTTTCTGGACTCCTACGTCCATAATTGTTTCTTCTTTCTCTGAAATCCTGTTGTACCTTTTATGTGTAGTGTGCTTTTGGCCCTTCTGATATCCAAACATATACTATCAAATATATTTAAGTTCAGCTTCTTCAGGTAAAGACAAAGAATATTTCTTTAAGATTATTGATGCCTAGCGATGCTAAAAGGATGATGAGCTCTGTGTAGTATAGGGAGCAGAGGATAGATTTGGTAGATTGATGCCAATTCTATCACTTATCAGCTGGTGACTATAGGAAAGTCACTTAAACTATTAGTAATAGTTTCCTCTCTGATGATGTCTGTGGTAGAAGGGAGTCATATATATATATACACATATTTACCTTTTTCTACCATTACAATTTTTTACTATAAGCAAGTTTTACTTGGCTAAAAAATAGTTAAATATAATGAAGAGGACAGACTAAAAATAAACCTTAATTTTGATGATTTTTAATAGATTAAAACTTTAAGGTTTCACAGTAGTAAATCATTTGTTAATCATTATTTTTGTAAAAGTGAATTTTATGATCAGCAGGCCAATTTCCAAATTTGTTATGGGAGCTTGCCAGTTTGGTAATGCAAGTGTACAACAGTTTTTTACCTAGTTATGTGCAAGTCAACAAAAATTCTAATCTCCCAACTTGAAAGCCTACTCCCAGATCTTCTACACTACAGAAACCGATACTAGACGTCCTTAGTGATATTGTTTTGTAGAATTAAGTTTCCAGTTGATTCTTTAATCCAGATTTAACTTACTCTAATGCTATCTCTGAGAATTTCAAAATAATTTTTGAAAATTTTAGTAGTTATAAGAGATTTTGTATTTCTTGGCTTAAGAAGTTGAAACTACATGTAAGCCAATAGACTTGTTCAGAAAGGTCATATTGTGCTGTGTGACATCTTATGGATTCAAATCCAAAAGGTACAAGTGTTATAAAGTACATCCTATACATCAATTTCTTACAAGGCAGAAGAGGTGGATTTGAATATGCAGTGATCGATAATATAAACAGGAAAGAAAGAAAAAGCTTCTGTTCCGATTCACTACATAAAGAAGGTAATTTGCAGTGTATTTCCAGTACATGAGGTACTTAAAGCACATTTGGCAACACTTAGCAATAAGTGGCAAATCATTGTTATGTCTCTCAGTACCCTGCACAGCCTCCTCCATCCGGCATTGGGGCATTAGAACAGTTCTGTGGCTATATCCACTCAGTAGGTCTTGCCAGTCTTTTGAATTTTGAATTTTGCCTTAAATCAACTGGTCTGTTATTTAGAAGTTATTTCTTAAGCATAAATTGAAGCCACTGGTTTTATCCCCAGTAGGGGAAAAAGGAATAGAGATAGCCTCTTATTTTACCAGTATCCCTCTTTTTTTCTTTCTGCCCAGCTTCCGATCCAGTCTCCATTACTGATTTCCCAATGGGCTCCACCCTCCAATCTCTAGCTAGAAATTACACCATTTCTTGGTGGAGTGGAATTTCCTGTTTGATATCCATCTAAAAATAAAGTCAGAGGGAAAGAAAGGAGAGGAAATTAAGAAAGGTCAAAAGGAATGCTCTGGGGGACATTTCTTGTTCTAAGAAGTGGCTGATTAGCATTTAAACCAATAAACCAATAAAGGAGAAAGCAGAATAGCAATTTCTTCAGGTACCTTTTTAGTCTTCTTTCTTATTCCTTTCCCAGTGCCCACAGTTTGAGAATTGGGGGGCAACAGGGAATGTTTTTACCAATCCCACACCATCCTACCCAAGAACAATGCGCAGAAAGTATCAGTGAGGATCTCGGTGATCAGTTAGAGGGAGTTTATAGTGTTGGGAACAATCTGCTCCTAGGTCCTCACAGTTGTGAACATTCGTTGAACAATTATACATCTCTACCAACATTAGGATGGCTCTTGATTGGTATTTAAACATTTTAGAAAATTGTAAAGCAGAGATATGATAAAGAAAGCATTTGTGAATTTGTTTTACCACGTGTTAGGCACTATCTGAGGTACTTTACATGTAATACTCATTTAACCATCATGTCAACCCAATTGAGATAGATACTATGAATATTATTTCCAACTTAGATGAAAACCAGGCATAGAAAGGTTCAATAACTTGCCCACAGTCTTACAACTAATGAGTGATCAGGGTTGGGTCCCAGGCAGGCTAGTTCTAGAGCTAGTGCTCTTAACCATTATGTAATACAACACAATCTCTTGATGGATATAAAGAATTACAGTTGTACAGAAATATGATTTTACATAATATATGCATATTTCACTTGCTAGTTTTATGTATTACATCACAGAATCTTAGAGAAGGGAGAATTTAAAAGGAGAGTATTATTGTGAACTAATATTAATTGAGTAGCTGCTATGTGCTAAGCCATTTACATGCATGAAGAGGTAGATACTTCTGTTGCCTAGAGGTCAGCAGATATTTGCAAAAAGAGCTAGATAGTAAATATTTTAGGTTTTGTGGGCCACATATGTCTCTATTTCTCCTTCTCCTTATCCCCTACTCCTCCCCCTCTTCTTCTTCCTTCTTCTTCTTACCCTATACCTTTTTAAAATGTAAAGATTATTCTTAGTTTGGAGGAGTACAAACCAGATTTGGCTTTTAGGTCATGGTTTCCTTCAGCCTCAAAAATTTAGCTGAATTTGCTTGCTTATGTGTTAAAAAGGTAGGATGAGCTTCACAGGGCAGTACATCAGAATTCTGGTTGAGGGCCAACCCTCTTTGGATTTGTCTTCAAACATTTTCCTTAATTGTTACAAGATGGCTGTGCAGAACAACCAGAGTTCCTGTTTCCTTATTCATATTTGAGGGAATGGTGTGGTGGGGAAGAGAGGGCCCCTGTTGATACACACAAAGCACAAACCTTGAGCATCATTCTGTTTGGGCAATCTTATGATTTTAGTATTATCCACATCCTAAATTAATTCTTGAGACCAGGAATTATGGCACTGATTGGTTTAGGTGGGACTTCCATGAACTCTCAAGGATTGTGAGGTAAGAGAGATGGGGTTATCTGTGGCTCTAACTCATTAGTCTAAAATGAGTCTTGAGATTTTGCATTTTTGCAGTTTCTGGTCCATGGACCAGACTTTGAGTAATAAGATTTATCTAAATCTAAACAACATAACTACTAAATAATGAGGGATTGATAGAATAAATGTTGGGGAGACAATTACAATGCCTAGATATTTTTAGAATGATATTTTCTATAACTGTTGAAGATAATGCATGTATAATGTGTGAGCTAGAAACAGGATATGAATAATAGCTATTGCCAAGATTTTATAGTAAGCAATATGTTTATCGTAATTGAGACAGGAAAAAATTAGGACCCTCAGACCAATCCTTGGGAGGCTTAGAAAGGTAGAGATAGATGTGGGAGAGGAAGCCAGGAAGAGAGAGAAATATATGAATCACCTTGTGTGCTCACACTTTTACTTGTGAATGCTTGTGAAAACTGAAATGAAAGAACTAATTTTCACATAGAGTGTGAGGTGAAAGTAAGGACACTGGAGTATGAAAGGCAAAGAACACTAATGTGTGTAATGTCTCAGAGCGTATCAGATGTCTTAGAAGTAACAGCTTGAAGGACTGTGGAGTTCTCACAGCCCAGGTAAAGCCACCCAATTTTTTTAACATCCCAGTTACATGCAGTATTTTGTTAATTGCCCCAGCAACTTTGTGGGTTGGGTATTATTAACCTCAGTTTTAAGATGAGGAAGACTGAGGCTCTGAGATGTTAAAGAACCTGCCCACGGAAAGCAGATTAGAAATTGATTCCCAACTGACCCAACTATAAAACCCATACTTATTTGATTATGCTAATCATTTGCAAAAAAATTGAGGAAAACCCCCAAAATAATGTTCTGAAAAATGAAATAGTAAATGTGGGTTCAGTGGTGCCTTGAGAATTTCTATATGAAAGAGGTTTGGGGGCAACAGCCTGTTTGCAGGTATGCTGTGGCTAGAGGCTTGTCTTGAGGCTCTGTTTCCATAGCCAGCACACTATTTTTACTTAGGTCATATGTTTATTTGAGGTTGTTTTTTTGGGAGTCAGCTAAATAAATCCCCTCCAACCTAGTTTTTCATGGTGTCCCTATGTGGGGCCTCCATACATAATAGAGACAAAATTGAGCTTCTCTCTTACTGTCTCTGAAGCATCTCTAAGGAAACTTAATGTGAGAACCACTGAAGTCTAAACTTCCTGTTTCTCCTAATTTTATAAGTGAGGAGACCAAAATCTAGAGATTTAAAATGAATTGTCTAGGATAACACAGCAAGTTAGCAACAGAGTGACTCTAAGGACTATTAAACACAAGTGTTTAGAGAGAAATCAGTTTCTTCAATTTGTGTTTGAAGCACAAATAGAAATTAAGACAGTTGTCTCAAGCGTTGAAGTATTTGGAGGTTTGTGGAAAGTAGAATATTGTAGGTTTAGAATTTGCTTTCTTTATAGAAGCAGATGCAAATGAGGCATAATGGATTTCAGAGTTTCCCTTAGTATAATATAGTATAGTTTTATTATTTTTGTTTTATAATGTTTTTGTTATATTATTAAAATTTTGAAGATTTGATTAATATTTTATCAGAACAATGTTACTTTTATTTAAAATATTTGATTTTATATGAGTAACCACATTCTTAGTTATAACTAATACTACATACAGAGGCCAAATTTCTGCCAGCAGTATGTGTATCTGAATTTAGGTTAAAATCAATAACAGGTTAAAAGAAATTCACTGTACATAAGAATTTTATTCTTTTAATGCGTTAGTTAAAGTAAATGACACATGTGTCTATATTATTGTGATTTTATAACTGTCAATTATATTGCTGTTAATTGCCAGTAGGGCCTTGTTATAAAAGAGTCTTTTAAAAAATATTGAAGAATAAATTCATCTGAATTCTGTATTGACTCTGCCTTCTATTAGGCTTTTAGCCAAAATGTGACTCAATAGAGTGAATACAGTAGCTGGAGCAATATAATAGCTTCACCCTTGGAAATCCTTGGGAATAAAATGGTAACCACAAGGGCAAAGGGGCATGTCTTCACAACAGTGCCTTTCATTGGTCCAGACGGTCAACTAAAGGACAACACACAATGTTACAGGCTAGATCTATAATTCTAATGGCTCAACTATTTGGCAGGAAGCATCATATACAAAAAAAGTCTTGAGACTGAAATAAAAAATATTCATGTTACCGAAATCTTAGTTCCCTAGATAGAAAAAAAAGACTAAAAAGACATTTCAATAAGAGAGAGAGAGAGAGGAGGTGAAGAAAGGAGAGGGGAGGGGAGGAGGCTGGAGATTGTTTTGTAGTTGATTTGGACTTCTGTAAGGTTGTTCAAAATTATCTTCCTCATAGTTGAATTTGTGTCCTTGAGTTCTGTTGCTCTTTACTTCTACTCCACATTCATCACTAGAATAAGCACAGTACTGATTCTACTGTCTTGAAGGGAAAAATCACATAAGCTGTCCTCTAATACATTCTCTGAAAAACATGCTTTTTTTTCATTCTCGAATTAAGGATTCTTGTTTTTTCATAATTAGGAAAAAACTATTCATTTATTTTTTTTATCAGGTATATTAGAAGCCATAATAAATGAGACTAGCTTGCCAGCAAGAGGGTATTTACTTATAGATCAAAAGCACTTTTTATTTCAAGTTTTTAGGTTCCAAATATTCATTTGTACAGCTCGTTAGCAATATAGGAAGACAAATGTAGTAAGTTGGTCAGATATGCTCTGGATAGACATTTTAAGGATTATTCATGTTTTTTAATCTCTTAATTTATAGTTTCAAGTCTTCTTACTTTCTATAGAATCAAATATGATTCATATGATATGAATCAAGCATCAGTTCACACAAAATGAAGAAGTAAAGAGCTATCACTTTAAGAGACTTTTTCCTTAGATCCAAGGCTGGATGTTTTTGTAACCCTACAGTTCCTAATGCACACAGCCTTTCTCGTCATCCCATTTTATGCTGAAGGGGATCAAAATATGCCACCTCAAAATATGCCACTTTTGCATAAGGGTTATATTAAGTCGAAGGCAATTAAGAAACAAGAGGAAATCTCTGTACTTTCCTTTTTCTCCCTAAAAGCAGGACACAATTTCCCATTGTGAAGTTATGCCTCTCTTCCCTCTCCTATATTAGAAAGGAAAGAACAGCCCTTATTGCAGGAGGTAGAAAGTGAGCACTGAGATGAGTCTCTATAAACAAACCTTACTAACATAATTCTTATCTTCCATTAGTTTCTCCCCATATATTTACCTTCCAACAATTTACTTCCCCTAAAAACCCAAATCCCTTTTCCTTTGTCTTGTTACTTCTCCACAATTATCACCCTTTGTTAAGATGGTATATAAGGCTCCAATTCTAACTACTCCTTTGAATTACTCATCATTGAGTTTACCTGTGTTATGCTCATTATACTTATAAATAAACTGTTTTTTTCCTCCTGTTAATCTGTCCTTTGTTAGTATTTCTTTTTCTTCTTCTACAATGCTTATCGAGAGAACTCAGATTTCTATTGAACAACAAAGTTTGTTGCTTATTTGGACTGGATAGCTCTACGTGATCAGCCTGGCCAATGTTAAACTCAAGTTATAACGTATTTGTCACTAATAATATAGTTTTTAATTAAAAATAAAAAAAAGCTTAGTACTTTATTTGGTTAATTCAAAGATCATTATAGGGAAACAATTTATTTATTTATTTATTTGCTATGTTAAACTCTTTGCACGTCTCTCTTTCCCGTTGCCCCAGCTGGAAACTTAACCGTCTTGATTATCCTTTCAATAAGATAAATGAGAGAATTTACTGAAGAGACAGTGAGTCAGTGAATCTAATGTGAAGAATGATGTGTGGATTAGTAGTTTGGAGATCTGTGTTCTTTTCGATACCTCCTGATGGATCCAGGGAACTGGGCAACGTGTGGATCTGGAGGATGGGGACAAGATTTGTATCTAAGAATAAAGTGATGGTGACAGATGCCGAAGTTCAAGGGGAAGAAGCAGCCCATGACCAAGGCATCTATTCAAGCAAGCGAGGTAAGTAGGGGAAGAAGGAGTGGATTGAAAAATCAGGAGTTCTGAGAGTGCAGAATAATGGAGTAGATAAGCGGGAGGCAGGCTTGGAGAATAATGGAAAGAAAAAGTAGGACTGTGGCTTGGACCACTGTGATAAATTAACATAATGGGTTAAAAGCAGGGATGACACATGTTAGTATTTGTCTTATGTCCTGTGTAATTTTGGCCGTATTTCCCTTTTCATGAACATTATCATTCCAATTAAGTTTTCATCTCTATAAAAACCAGATTACTAGACCTCTTTACAATTTCATTTAATGATTCTAGCTCCTTTTAAAAATTTATTTATTTATTTTTCAATTACAGTTGACATTTAGTTTTATTTTATATTAATTTCAGGTGTACAGCATAGTGGTTAGACATTTATATAATTTATGCGGTGAACCCTGATTAGTCTAGTACACATCTGACACTATACATAGTGTTGCAGTATTATTAACATTCTCTATGCTGTACTTTACATCTCCACGACTATTTTGTAACTACCAATTTGTGTTTAATTCCTTCACCTTTCTCATTGAGCCACCACCAACTCTTGTCCCTTCTGGCAGCCATTAGTTTGTTTGCTGTGTCCATGAGTCTGTTTCTGTTTAGTTTGTTCCACTGTTTTGTTCTTTAGATTCCACATATAAGTGATATCATATGGTACTTATCTTTCTTAATCTGGCTTATTTTACTTAGCATAATACCCTTTAGGTCCATCCATGTTGTTGCAAATGGTAAAATTTCATTCTTTTTTATGGCTGAGTAATATTCCATTATATATATGTACCACATTTTCTTCATCTAATTGTCTATTGATGGTCATTTAGGTTGCTTCCATATCTTGGCTATTGAAAATAGTGCTTCAGTGAACATAGGAATGCATATATGTTTTTGAATTAGTGTTTTGGATTTTTGATAGAAGAATGGCTCCATTTTCTTTTTAAATTCAACATGAATCATTAAGATACACTAGAAATATATAGGAAACTCTAAGTGGAAAGAAATCTACCAGGCAAACACCAGATTTAGTATTGCTTAAAGAAAGATTCAGGTCAATTTTAATTGTTTAGGGCAGCATTTCCCAAAGTGTCTCTAGAAGAATGCTTGTATACAATAAACAGTACTCACTGAGGATATAGAGTTCTTAACTCAGGACTCCTCAGAACCATTATTGTGCTAAGTAATATTATATTCAGTATTGAAAAATTTATTTCTTGAGGTCATTCTCATCTTGAAGTCTAAAAGAGCTATTAGAACTATGTTAACTCAATATGAGATCAAGAGAACATAAGAAATTATTTAACAGATAATTTTTGTTCCCCTGTTTCCCAGATAATTATTTATAGGAGAAAGCATTAGGAAGATAATACCAAGAGTTCAGTGGTAAATTATTTTGGCTTCTCTTGAGGTAATAGTCACCTCAGATCACTATGTGGAGGAGAGATTATTCCATTCTGATTTGACATCCTTAGTGCTTCAAAGGCTGTTGCAGCCAGAAAGCTCTTGGGAATTTGGACTCCATTTTCAGGTCCCACTCCTTGGGCCAGGTTATTTTCTTTCATTTTAGTTCAGTCACTGGAGATGTTAGAAATTAGCACCTTTCCTCAGTTGCAAATTTCCTTTCCCATTCTGCTCCAGAAAGGGTCTTTGATTTTTATCCTGATGGGTGAAATGATTTTCTAACCTGGTAAGAGGTTAACAGTAAAGCAATAATGTAAAAGGAATCACTTTCTGTCCAAACTCACACTGCTAATTGACTGGCAAATAATGCTGTTCCTAGGCATTTTCTCTACAAGGACCAAACCACCGTGAATGACAAATTTTGCTCTGTGGAGTAACACTGTTAACAAGAAGCTCTTGAGAGGCTTGGTTTTTCTTCTTTGCCCCTGAGAATAACAAAGTAATATCTACTGACTGAATATAGTTGGACAGTTTTGTATTTAAAATATGATAAAATAAATTCTGTTTTATGTGTAATTTAATGGAGGTTTAAATATTGTTTGTTGGTAAAGATTTAATCTACAGATTATCAATATGTGTTTATTGATATGTCCAAGAAAACATAATCACATACTACTTAAAAAAAATCACACTTACTAGTGGGAAAAAAGGGAATCTTCCATTTTCTCTTATTCTTTTAAAAAGTAAAGAATACCTTTAAAATCCTCTTACAGCTTCTCTTTTATTAGTAGCAGAAAAAAAATCTCAAGGAGAGGTGGATACTTTAAAAATAAAAGGAGCAATGTGGAAAGGTGCTCATCTTTCTGAAACCTCTATTGTTCAGTAATGCCTAATGTTAGACATTAAATAGGTTTGCGTATTCATCATCATATTTTATTGAAGTTGGTAATAATTTACTTATTATCTGCAATGGGTTTCTGAAAAATATTTCTCTTTCCATTAAGGATTTCATTTTCAGCATTTGCTTGTCAGTTAAATCCTCACATCATTAATGTAACTTCTCATCATAGGGAAAATTGAATATTCATGCCTAGCTCAAATCACTGTTATTTTGGCCTCTTACTTTTTTTTTCCCCCTTGAAAGTGTAGATTGTTAACCCATCCCTTTACAGCTAAGATTGTAAAATTTCCTGAGACTGCTTTTGTTTGTTATTGTAACTTGAAGTTTACATTTGGTAATTTTTCCCATTAGTAGTAATTTCTGCTCTTAACTTTGACCAGGTTTAGGCACGCCATTTAGCCTTTTGCTCTCTGTCAGCTACTTTAGGAACATTTTTGTACTGATTCAGGTCCCAGAGCCATACTATTTTAACTCTTCATACTATGCCTTGCCTGCTTGACTGCACGGCAAATAAAACCCTTTAATGATGACCATCCTCTCAAATGTCCGACCTTCACCAAGGAATTAATTTCCTTGTCTGAAAGACATTTGAAGGGTATTTTTAGGTGGTTAACCTTACATTAGATGATCTTTCAAGCCCCTTCCAACCATAAGATTCTATGATTCTATGTATTGATTTATCTCACTTTAGGTGAATCAACATTGATGGGGCTAGCCTTCGAATAAATTTTTTGAGGTCGAGAACTACAATTTAAAAAATCTGGATATGGCAGGATAAAGTTTGTGTCCTCCCATCCTACCAGTACTGGTTCATACCCATTTGCTTCTGAGCTAAGATAATGGTAAAAGGTCTTTGGTAATGCACCAGAAGGGAAAAGAAGAGACAAAGACTTTTTGCATAATAACTCACAAGAGTTATGATATTCTGAGGACTAATGACCCTTGGAATTTTAAGAGTCTAATTGTCTTGTAGTTTTTTGATTCTAAATCATAATCATTGAATGAAGCTTTCCTCTATCTCCTTCAGAAGAAAAAACCCCACCCTAAGGGACAAATAAGCAAAACTTTCTTAAACTGGATGAAACATCGGCAACTAGTACAAGTTGAATAGGAGGAGATATGAAGGTTAGCTGTGGGGTAAGGTAGATGGTGGAAAGCAGATAGGTTTTAAGGAACTACAGGAATTTAAATGTCATGGAGGAGAGAGGGAAATAAAAGAGAGAATGCAAGCCTTCTATAGAGCAGATGCTGTGTAGATTGCAGTATATGACTTGAACCTGAATATGCTTAGGGATTTTATATTCATTATTGCTTATTTAACAATAAGGCATTATTATGATAATAGATTGTAGAATTTTGGCTTTCTATGAGTGCATAATAAGAGAGTTACATTGTTAATATGCAACTTATAGTCATTTAGGAGGTGTTTGTGCTAAAAACATATATAGTGATGATGAATGTCAGCCTTCGGAATGTAAAGTCCTGAAAAGTAAACATTCTACAGAATATGCTATTTATGAGACTCAGTTAATCCAATTCTCCCTTTGCATGAGTTCCTGATGGCACACATATTGTTTCAGGTCATACTTAGCCATTTAATGGTTGACTTACTATCAGAGAGTTATTTGGGGAAGCCACAGGGCAAGAGAGAACCTAATTAATATTAAACATCAACAATAATTTGGGTTTGGTTTCATAAGTTGCCTGGTAAGGGAACATGCCAGCCCTGGGTCATCAGTATGAATTAATGGTGGCTTCTTGTGCTGCTGGCCAGAATCATTATACACTGTTTAGCATACAAATTATTATGGATAATATTTTTGATAAAGTAGAACTTGACTCATTTATTTCACTAATCTGCAGATCCAATAATTCTCAAACCAGCCTCAGCCGTGTCTCTCTCTCCTCTCAGTAAAGTTTATTAATAGCAGAGAGCTGTCATAAACCTCATATTACAAAGAATTCATTACTTTTAAAAAAGATGCTAGAGTACATTTATTGGCCTATTACCAAATAATCTAATAAAAAATTAAAATACAAGTCTATTTATCAGGTAGAAAGAACAGTACACTTTTTTGCAATATGACATCATAGCAGTTCATCCTGTCTGTATGCATAGAAAGTGCTTACACTGGTTAATTTGCTTTGGTCTTTAATAAGGTTCTTCATTATATGATAGTAAAACTTTAGAAGAACACTTAAGTAGAATTCTGTTACATTACTGGGAACGTTCAGCAACAGTCAGAAGAATGGTAGTTGTCTCAATGGGTGGAACAAACATACGATTATTACTTATGTGTCTAATTTTTATGTCCCCACCCTTCATAACAATCCAATATAATTTCTTACCATATTTATAGTTCAAAAACAGAACCGTCTAAAAGAGAGTCTATAAATGGCAAACTGGAATAAATTTTCTATACAAATGATGGGTTAACTATCTGGAAAAAAAGAAAAAGCAACAGGCCAGAATAACAGTGATTTGAGCTAGGCATGAATATTCAATTCTGCCTGTGATGAGAAGTTACATTAGTGATGTGAGGATTTTACTGACAAGCAAATGCTGAAAATGAAATCCTAATGGAAAAAGAAATATTTTTTAGAAACCTATTGCAGATAAGTAAATTATCACCAATTTCAATAATACATGATTACCTCATGCCAGCTAACTCATTATATGCTACTTGAACTTGGTTGAACAATAGTATTTCTATGCAATCAAATTAAACAATTCACAGTTTGAGTGCCTACTATGTGTATCCTTAAAGATATCTTAAGATTGAGAAGGAATCCAATTCCTTTCTAAAAGACCTCTAGTTTTGTCTTAATCAATTGAGAAAAGTGCTAAATAAATGCAGCAATACCACATTCATTCAGCAAATATTTGTGGAGCACCTGATGAATTTGTCCTCATTGTAACTGTGTAACAAGATGTTAAATTGGAAAAGTTGACTCAGAAACCATATGATATGATGCTATCATAAACCAGGGATAGATACCACATAATTAAGCATATCTGCAGTGGAAATGATAGAGAACTGGCTTTAGCACTCATGAGCCCTTTGTTTATTTTGAGCATATAAAAAAGGTGGAGGGTTGGACATTCAAGATGACGAGGTCAGTAGGACTCCTTTGGAGAAAGCTGAGTTATGATTCTTTTCCTCTTTTCTCCTCCCCTCAACTCCAGAGAGGGTTGGGGGAGTGACTTGTGTTTCCAAAAGTTGAAGGGACATAGCAGAATGGCTTTACTCACACCTGAGAAAAAATTTAAAAGCCTTTGACAGCTAAATGGAAGCCAAATCTAGGCATCTTGGCACAATACTTCTCTTCCCTCCCACTTCATCCTTCTTCAGAATTGTTTTAGGTGTAAGAGTACCAAAATTAGTTAAATTTTAAAGAATAGATGTGGAACTCTAAGTAGGAATGTTTGCTAGGGACTTTTAAATAGGGATCTTGCCAAAGAAGAGCTCTTACAACAAGAGGCTGTGGACTATGTTACCTGGGATATGCATTTGGGGTGTGATCCTCAGTTCCTGGCCAAAGAGGAGGTACTTTCTGTGACAGGGGAGTGGCATTCAGAGAAGTTTGGATGGAGAGATTCTGGAGAATCTGTGAAAGTACTCATAAGAGAAAGAGTCAGCTTTAAATATTTACCTGTTCTAGAGAGCATAATGCCATTTTATCTTTCTTTTCTCTAATGCCTTCAACTACAAAAGAGCTCGGGACTGTGGTTATCTAGCTGGTGGAAGTATAGAAACATCAAGATGAAGAAAGATAGAGAGATAGAGAGATAGAGAAAGAGATAGAGAGACAGACATACGTACAGACAGACAGATAGACAGAGACAGACAGACAGATAGATAAAGACAACCATTCTTTACTCAGTTAGATGTCTCAGCTGGGAAATGAAAAATTAAATAATTTAATTTTATAAAAGTATTTGTGATTTGGAGGACTTCTTTTTCCAGAAGGATGAAGTAGATATTATTTTTCATATTTCTCTCATTAAATAGAGCTAAAAATCCCTGGATATTATATATAAAACTAACACAAGTAGACCCTGAACACTGGGAAGAAGAAGGCTGACTAGCTACGAAATTTAGGACCTGAGGGATGACATGGTAGTGAGTTCCCTGAGTTTTCATTTTCTCTCAGGAATCTCAGACTGAGTACTAGAGAAGTCAATAATTCAGAAATGCCAGTGTGTGCAGACAAAAAAAAAAGCAAAATTAAACATACACACATATGCATACAGGCACACACGCATGCTCAAGAAATCTTTGTTCTTTTTTACCAAAGGATCAGTCTAAAAAAACAGAAAAATTTGAGACAATAACTGTTTTATGCAGCCAAACATGACAGAAAGAACTGTTGCCCCTCTACCACCTAAAAAGATGGAGTTGAAAATCCCAAGGACGTTAAAAAACCAAACAAACAGACAAACAGAGACTCCTAGAACTAATAAGTGTGTTTCAGTCAGCAAGGTCACAGGATACAAAATCACAGAAATAAATTGTGTCTCCACTATAAATTAACATGTACAAACTAAAATAAAAAATACAATACATTTAAAATCATTTAAAAAATGGGGAAATACTCTGTTGTAAATTTAACAAAACATGTTCAGGAATTTTATGTTACAAACTACAAATTACTGATGAAAGAAGTCAAAGAAAATCTAAATAAATGAATGGATTTTCTGTGTTCATGGACTGGAAGACTAAATATAGTAGATGTCAATTCTTTCCAAATTGATATATTAGTTTAATGTAATTCCTATGAAAAAATACTAGCAAGATTTTTTATAGCTATAGACAAGTTTTGTTTTTTTTTTTCTGAAACTTATATGGAAAGACAAGGTACTCTTACACCTAAAAGAATTCTGAAGAAGAATAAAATGGGAGGAATTATTTTATCCAATATCAAGAATTATTATATCACTACAGTATTAAAAACTGTATCGTATAGGCAGAGCTAGACTTCTGGATCAATAGAACAAAACACAAAGCTCATAAATAACCCCACAAAAATCCTAAGGCCAAATGATATTTGACAAAGGTCCAAAAACTGTTCAGGGGAGAAAGGATAGTTTTTTCAAGAAATGATGCTGGGCCATTGGATAGCCATTGCTGAAAATATGAACCTTGACTCCGACCTCACATCTACAGAAATTAAGACAAAACAGATCATAGATTTAAATGTAAACTATAAAACTATAAAACTTTGAGATGATAAAATAGAAGAAAAAATTTTGAGACCTAGGGCTTCCTAGATGTGACACCATGAGCCCAACTTATAAAAGAAAAGAATAATAAATGGAACTTCATCAAATTTAAAAATGTTTGCTTTGTGAAAGACTGTTAAGAGGATGGAAAGAGAAGGTACAGTCTAGGAGAAAATATTTGTAAACCATACATCTGACAAAGGATTCATATCTGGAATATACAAAAAATTCAACAACTAACGGTAAGAAAATTCAATCAATTAAATTGGAAAATGGATAAAAGACACGAATAGACATTTCACTGAAGTGAAAAAGTGGATTACAAATAAATACATGAAAATTTATTGAACCTCACTAGGCATTAGGGAAATGCAAAGACCATGGTGAAATAGTACTACACGCCTAGTAGAACAGTGAAAAGAAAACATAGTGATAATACCAAAAGCTGTCTAGGATGAAAAGAAACTGGATCTCTCAGACATTTCTGTTTGAATTTTAAAATGGTACAACCATTTTGAAATATAGTTTTGCAGTTTTTTTTTTTAAAAAGAGATATACATTTACTATATGACCTAGAAAGCCCAGAGAAATAAAAACATGTCTATACAAAAAGTTGTACATGACCATTTATAGCGGCTTTATTCATCATAGTAAAAACAACCAGAAGGGCTCTCAATAGGTGAATGATTAAACAAATATCTATACTGTGGAATATTGCTTAGCAATAAATAAGAATAAACAAATGATACATCATCTACTTCAAGGACATTATGCTGAGTGAAAAAAGTCAGTCTCAAAGGTTACATTAAACATATGCTTGAATGTACAAAATAGTGGGAACAGAAAGCAGGTTAGTGGTTGCCAGAAGTGGGAGGAGGGTTGAAGGGCATAGGTGTGAAAATTAAAGGGTAGCTTAAGAGAAATCTTTGTGCTAATAGAATACTTTGACATAGTGATTGCAGTGGTGGTAACACAGACTTACACATGTGATAAAATGATGTAGTACTAAACACACAGGTTGTACCAATGTCAGTTTCCTGGTTTTTATATTATACCATAGTTATATAATATATAAACATTCAGGGAAACTAGGCGAAGGGTACATGGGACCTTGTGGCGACTTCCTCTGAATATATAATTATTTTGAAATAAGAAGCAAAAAAAATGTGTTTGTGACTTAAAGTGTGTATGACTTTGAGTGATGTTATAGTTTCTATTAATTGAAAATAAACAGGAAAGTCATAGCCATTCCAAATTTTTATCCAGAGGAAATAATTACTATGTTCACTAAGCAAACTTAAAGGGACAATCAGAGACAAGATCAAGTTGCTTGTATGATTGCACTTCATGGTAACTGCTTGCTCAATGTATCTCTTATAATTCTCTCTCTCTTTTTTTCTTAAAATGCTTTATTCTCTTGGTTTTGATGATATGACACTATCCTCATTTTATTCATGTTTCTTCTTACAAAATCTGTTCTCTTTTTAGTATTCTTTCAATTGGTGGAGATACTAGCCAGCTAGTCACTCAGGTCTTAAATCTTTGACTCATTAATTTTTATTTCTTTCCCATCTTCACTTATTCTCCCTCTTCCTGTATAATCACTCATCAAACCCTGTTGACTTCACTTTCTAGCATTTTCCTTACTGCCATTTTCCTTGTTTTGATCTTAATTTTCACATACCCGAATTACTGTAACATCTTCAACATTCACTTACATATCTGCTATCTTATTCTTCTTAATCCCATCCTCCAGCAACCAGACAGAGTGGTCTGTGTAAAAGGCATTTAACCCTGTCATCTCTAGCTTAAAGCCTTACAATGGTTATCCATTGCTTACAGGAAAATTTGAAGCCCCTTAACTTGCCAACCAAAGTTCCTGATGGTCTGAGCTCTGCCAACCTCTGCAGTTTAACTCTTCTTCATAGCTTGACTAGCTTGAATGTTGTCTTTGCTTGGAGTTCTTATACACACATATATACACCCCCTTATGATTTTAAAAGTCAGTTCAAGACTTGAGCCTTCCAAGAAAACTTCTTTGACCCTCTTAGGCTAGGTCAAGTTCCCATCTCTGTGCTCCCCAAATTGCTTTATCACTTAGATTGTGCCTATGGTGTAAGTGTAGTCTTACTTTATAAGTAGAGAACTGTATTAACTTATCTCGAGGTCTTAAAGGTTTATTTTTCTTATTTTCTTATTTTTATAAGGTATCTTGTGTCATCTGGTTTCTCTCATTCATCATTCATTCAAATTCAATAAACATTAGTTAATTGTATCTATATAGAAATTATGTTAGAGATAGGAGATGCAAAAATAAGTGAGATTTGGATGTCGCCCTTACTTATATTCTATATTTGTGGTCAGATGAAGAAAACAGGACAAGACTCTCTTGAGTAAATTAGCAACCCGATCTCTTTTTGATAGCATCCAGATGAGCCATAGAGAAGTGCTGTGTTGCTGATTCATGCTGTGGGAGGACTCACATGCTGGTGGAGAGGTTTTCTGTGGTCAGCACCATCATTCCACTTGCATCTTTTAGAATGTATGGAGCCGCAGACTTTTAGAGTCAGTTTGTGCCAGTTAATTCATACTGGCATTTCAGCAGTAAAATTGGCTACAGGGTGAGGCATTTGGAAATCTGAACTTCCTCAGAGTCACTGTTCACAGCATAATAAGAGCCTTTTGGCAGTAGTTAGTTGGTAAAGTCAGAACTTAAAGTTTTTCTACCATCAGAGAATCACACTGCTAGCTTTCTACCATCATTTCCCTTTCCCCCATCTTGATTCTAAGCGTTACTCTGTTTTTATTGTTATTTTGGTTTTAAAGAATTAGGAAATATTATAGTAAAATATTGTAGGAACTATAGAAGACTAAAAGTGTTTGGTATAATGCCTGGTCCTTTGCAATATTAAACAATCAGTATATAGAAACAAAAAAGGGTGTCTTTGCAATTTTGTCAGATATCAAAAGAACTCTTAGAAGACAACTTGGAGAAGCAATGCTGCCTGTCTTTATAATATGACAAAGAGCTAATTCAGCTTCTTTAACAGAAACTCAAATAAGTCCAACCCTTTAAAAAAGCCTTTATACTGAATGTGAAGGAAAAAGTGTCTTCAAATCCTGAGTTCAGCTTCCACTGGTTTCAATGGGAGCTGTACATTCAGAGCCAACGGCTAATTTTGGTCTATGTGTTTCCCCAGTAAGTTCTCTTGGGTGATCATTTTAGCTTTAGCAAAGTGTTTCCTCTGGCTATAAGAGCCAGTGTTTAAAAGTTTAAAGCAATGTGGATAGGCCAAAATCTAAATCAATATTTTGTAGGACAAATAAAGAGAAAAAAGATTTAGGCGACAGGCACATGGTATGTGCTTCAATTCCCTGGTAGGCAGATCAAGGAGGTTTCAACAAAAACTTAAAAATAAAAGAGCCTAAAAAACAGATGTTAACAAAACTATTCTCTCCCCCTCAGTGAGAAATGACCGCTTAGGTTTTCAGATCAAGACATTGGGGTCACGAAGGGAAATACCATTGTGTAGTGTCAAGTGAGATTTAAAGGGCAAAAGGATTCAGATCAATAGGCAGTAGCTTATTTATCTTCCTCAATGCCAATTATTTTAACATAGTTTGTACCGACTGTTTAGCTTTTAGGTATATTACTTTGGTTCACGTAGTAGTTTATATGGAAATTACATGGTATGAATACAGTGTTTTCTCCTCTTATCCACCTCTCCTGTTTCCTTTCAACTTCCTCTTAGAAGTTCCCTTACCGATAACGTTTGTGGGGAGGACAGATTGCCCAGTGATCTCTAGGGCTCTGAAGATTAGTTATTATCTTTTGCCTTCTGAGAATCTTGAGTGATGCTAGCTTCAAACTGATGACTGGAAAGAAATTCTACATTGAAAGAACATCCAAAAGCAAGTTCATTACAGGCCCAGTTTGTCATAATATTTGACTTCAAGATAACAGCAATTTGAGATGTCATGGTAAGAAAAACAAACCACAGGAATGCATAGGACCTTCCATATTATTTAAAATAAAGTTTCGTATAAAATGGTTTAATTGCTGAGATAACAAGTACATTTTATTATTAGGAAAATTTACCTTTTAAGAATATTTCGTAATAACCGTAGTCATCATAAAAATAGATGAATTTTGTAGAGCGACTCATGTTCCAGAGCATGTTTTTACATATATGATTTCATGAACCTCTAAAGCAGTTTAAAAAGGGATTCCCCTGTTTTTTCCAAGATGTGTTCCTAATAGGTAAATACAAAAGTCCAAATAATGAATTATTTTAAAAATTGTAAAAGGAATATCCAGTGAGGAAAAACTACGAAGGTCTGAATCACAAAATAACCACTTAAAAATGCAATAATTTATATTTATACATATATATGCTATATATCTGTAATGTAATAATTTATATATACAGCCACATTTTTAAAAAATGAAAGAAAAGTATAGCGACTTCAAGTTACAGAAAATATACCATAGCAATATCTGGTGGTGGATTTTCCTTGAATAAGTAAGGGTTACTGACTCCCTGAAAAGGTGTCATAGGTACCCCATAATCTGAATCCACTGTCCTTTCTATTTTCTTCTTCTGTGGAAACTGAGAGTCTCCTGAATTTCTTGGTTCTATTTTTGAGATACTAATACATTACTCTATAAGAAAATGCATGTGAAAGTACTTAAAATATGAGTTATTTTTCATTCTAGATGATATCTTATACCATTTCAAGGTACATTTCTAGTAATTTTTGAAGCTTCTTACTTTCTTCCCTTTCTTCACCTTTCGATTTGTATTCTGTGTTTGGAATTATGGAGGCTATGCAAAAATGTGTTCCGTCGCTATTCTAGAAGAGTTCATTGCCACATTAAGAAGAAGGAACACATACATACACACGAAATGCTACATTATAAAATAGTATGTGACTGGAACAGTAGAAACTTAGTAAGCAAATCAGAGGAATTCTTCACACGGGGGTAGAAGAACTATTGTGGACTATATAGAAGTTTCTAAAAGGTTTCGATCGAGGGAATGGTGAAAGCACTGATGCAGGAGTGAGTGAGGAGTAGAAGTGATAACAGAGAAAGGAGGAGGCAAACAAACACCACTGCTTAAGACATGGAGGCAATAGTAATGAACGTGTGCATGAGAGACAGAGGTTGATTAACCTGCTGGTTAGCTGGACAGGAGAGGAAGGTTTATGTTAAATGACTAGTGAGAACTGGTTGAAAAGAAGGTTGGGGCCCATCTCTGGAAAACAAAACGTTAAGCTGTAAAGTTGAAAAATTCTTTGGCAAGATGGGCAACTTAGGTTTCTGAGAAGGGACATGACTTGGTGAAGGTTTTTTAGATAAATAAATCTCACAAGAATGTTCAGAAAGTAAGACTAGTATTTAGAGAGAGCAATTAGGAGGAAGCCCCAAGAAGCCAGGAATCAGGTAATAAAGATCTTGACTTATTCCAGCTATGTACAAAACCCACATATTTCTGTGTTTTGGAAACACAAAATTCCCTGATGTTCCCCAAGAGTTCCTCAATGTCAGTAGCTTTAAACTGAATGAGACCCTTTAAATTTTGCTGTAGAGATTATGGATGTATCTATATCATTAACTAAATAAATATAACTGGTATGCAGGCCAACTTAGTTAAATGTGGGATTGCACAGACTAGGAATGGCAGACACTCAGCTTAAATGATTCTTGAAGACTGTAAGTAAAAGTTACTACCTTATCTAGGAGGAAAAGGAATTTTGGAGACTGACCAACTTGTCTCTGTTGGATCCTCTTTACTTTCCCTCAGGCCTTGGTTTTCCACAAATTAGTACAGAGTCTGTATTCCCTGCCCCCCGAATTCCTTCATTGGACTGCTTGTCAATGAAAGAAGACTTCATGTTGCCTTTCTTGAGAAAACAGAGGGGCAGCCAATCAGTGCGCCTGCTTACAACTTGATTAACTGGCAGCACATGGCTTCTTGTTTACTTTTCTGGGGCTGGTTTTTTCAAGGAATTATTACAGTGGAGTTTAACTAAATAGGAACAATGGCTTTTCTAAATATTGGTGGAGTTGACATCTACAGAACTTCAGGATTAGTAGAGATCTGGGTGTATTTTCCTTTTGATAGTTATTGTACTCCCTGCAGTTCTATTTTTTGTGGTCCTTATTGTTCTCGAATGTCTCCTTAAGTTAAGATGTTGTTTAGGAGTTGGTAGAGCTGGCAGACTCTGACATTACATGCTGTATTATTCATTGTTTGGTGACTAGACTTCATATCTGTGGTAAAAATAAACATGATGCCTCTCAGCTTACTTCAATCCATTCAGAACTCTCGTGAATGGCTTCCTGTAACTGTGACTCCCTTTAAAGAATGTATGAAGAAGGAGGAGGAGGAAGAGGGGGAAGATCAGTCTCAACCATGAACCACATGACATAATTTTTAGAAGCAGGCTGAACGGCAGTTTTAATTTTCAGAAGAGTATAGCAATTGCCTTAGTGGCACTCTAAACATAGTTATTTTTTCTTTGACGACAATAGTTTTCCTTCACATTCTCTCATTTGGAAACAGTCATTTTTATGCATAGACATCACAGGTAAAAAACCAGGTTGTAATTTTTCTCATCAAGATGGAAGAACTGATTTCTGGCCATGCTGATGTCAACTTTACTTCATAAACATACCAGTAGGTGTTGCTATACTAGCACTAATGTGGGTTCGATAAAACTAACTGGTCACTTTGTAGTGAGTGGGTCCCCAAATAATTTTAATTTGTCTATTCCTTCTCTAAGATCAAAACACTGCCACCAAGTGCTGAAGGCCTGATGGGGTTATTTTGATTGTAAAATAAGTTTTTAAATTAAGATCTTCTATTCTGTCCTGACAGTTCAAGACTGGAACAGGATTTCGTTGATTTTATAGTAGTTAAGGTATTTTGGCCTTTGGGGGAGCAGCAATAACAAATTTGTGTAACTGGAGAAAAGAACATATTTCTCTTTCTAATTTCTGTACTTCATTTATAATACATGTTATCATCACCCCAGTGTCCCAAACCCACACAAAAAAATAGGGCAGGAGAGTCTCTGCCTGGTATAAGCTTCCAGGCATAACCTTTGAAACATGCTCTTGTTTGTCAGAGAAACAAGTGATTTACACAAGACTCACAGTTTAACTCTTCACAATATACCTCAGGATCTCAAGATGTTTACACTGAAAGTATTTTCATATTCCTATGTGTAGGCAGAAACAAATGATTTCCTTGTATTAACCTCTGTAACCCCACTGTCTGTACTAATTAGGCAGAAACAACAGACGCTACTTCTGTTTTTGACTTAAATTTGCTAAGCAAAAACTAAGAATTTAGAAGAGAAAAATATTTGCAATTTTTTAATTCAAAGATGAGGTTCTTAAAATTAAAAAAAAAAAATTCTAGCAATTGATTCTTAGGCAATAAGCCAACCATTTCAATGTGTACTTTAATGGAAAAAGGAAGAGTTTGTGTACATTATACTGCTTTTGCATCTAAAGTTTCATCAGTTGTACAAAGTACATGAAATGGAACAGTGAAAATCTGAACCTGTCAGAACAGCTTTTTTAAAATTGTTAAACACAGTAGAAACCTGTATACTTTTGATGAAAACTCGTGCTTTGATCTGAAAACTGTTTAAAGAATGTGAATGTGTATTCTGATAAACAGTGAAGGAAAAAAAATAAAGCTCTAGAAGGAGATAAGAGAGAAGTCTGGGGGAAATGTGAAGCTGTTATATTTCTGTTTTCACAGTTGCAACTGTTCAATAATATGAAGCAGTAACAGTTTATTGAGCTTTTAACAGATATGGCTGAATCACATGAACCGAAGAGAACATGGATTTTTCTATATATTGCTCAGTACTCATTTAAAAATAATCTTTAATAAAACTGAAATACTTCTGTTGTAGAAATCTCTTTGCACTTTCTAAATAGCAAAACACTAAAGCATCTTGAAGAATAGGGTTCAGAGCAAAATAAATAAATCTAAACATGTTTCTGTATTATTTTATAATAAATTTTTATTGATTTTTAGAGTCTCATGATTTGCAATTTGTGATCTTTTGCTTCTGCCTTCTTCCTTCTCTCACTCCTTTGCTTCATGCTATCTTTTTTTCTGTCTTTCTCAGTGGTATCATTTGGCAGCAACTTTAATATATGTTAGATAGCTGAGTGCGATTGCACAAAGTAAAGGAAAAACACTCAAACAGTTTTTCTCCCTGTAGAGTTTCATTATTGAAATACTCTGAAGTCATGGGTGGTGAGGGTGAAAACGTAGAGATGTAGATTGGTTGGTAATCAACTCAATGTTTGTAGTAACCGGAGATGTAGCATGCTAATCATTCGCTATACCATCCTATGGAAGCTGAGTTTAATTCAGCTAAATGGCCCATGATACTGACTTCACTCCCCTTCAATTCAGTTTCTCCCCTCTGGCAACTTCTTAATCAGAATTCCCTACTATTTAGTAACTAAATTAAAATCTGTAAATTGTGGGCAACTGCATATAATGCAATGATATATCCATAAGCATTGAAATTACTCAGAGCATGCTATGTAATGAACATTCTAACATAATAATAACAATGTTAAGCTTTGGTATGGGAAAATAATCTGGTTAGATATGGCAAGAAAACAAAAGATCACTTGTCTTTATTTCTGAAGAAAAGATTTAAAACGTAGGTGCTTTGCTCAAAAAAGTGCTGATTGAAAAGGAGGTAGGCATGAAATTTTTACTCAAATAATAATTAATTATATTTATGAACTGATTGCCTAATATGTGCTAAGCATTTTACATATATGTTTTAATTTATTTTTTATTTTTATTTTTTATTAATATCTTATTTCATTTAATCTTCACAACAGTTTAATGGGGTACATACTGCTATTAGTCACTTTTTACATTTTAGAAAACTGAGACTCAGATAGGTGAGGTAACCTGCCTACAGGTAACACAACTACCCAGTGCAGGAGCTAAGATTCAAATCTGGGTATGCCTGACTGGAGTTTGGGCTCTTAACACTATGTTATGTAAATATAATCAGAATATACTTACATATTTAGTTTTTATTATTTTTATTTATTTTGCATGAAGTGTTTATCATGAAATATTATCGAATCAAAGAGATAATCAAAAGTGTGGCATATTTGTCAGACTTTCTGTTCTGCAGGTATTTGTAATGGAAAGTCAAGCACTAACACATAAAACTGAAATGGTAGGTCAATAAAATGCAAGACTATAAAAGATTAGAGTAGGTAGAGGTAGTGCAGGAAGGCTTCCTAAAGGAGGCAAGACTTTTACCTGAATCTTGTACAAATACAGAGGTATCTGAAAGTTGCCAAAATAGATTAGTAGAAGAACATGAAAATATTACTAAAGGTGAATGACTTGCTATCAGGAACAAGTGAGGCAATACACTAGCTCAACATTTTCCACCATGGTTACACATTTAGGGTGCTTATTAAAAATACAGATGCCTCGGCCTGACTCTTGACTAATTTTTAAAATCTTTGATGGAGAATCTTTGGCCATGGTATTTCTTAAAAGTTTTCTAGGGGATTCTAATGTACAGTTGGTGCCGAGAATCACCAATAAAGCTGTATTGGTGTATTTGTGTTGGGATCAAGTAGGAAATAAAATTGAGTGGGCACTGTGAAGCCACAAAGATGGCAGAATTCTGATGTTAGACTTGATGGCATAGACATGAGTGTTAATGAAAATTTCTGAGCAAGAGAGGTCAATTCAATTCAGTTAACAAGAACAAAAGCTTATGTGTAAGGTATTGTAGAGGGACATGACCAAATAAACAAAATCTGATGTCTGCTCTTTAAAGTTTCATAAATATGGCAGAAGGTATACCATGAGCTGCATTAACACATACACATATTAAGGACTAAAATAGAAATGCAGAAGTCTTCTGAGATTACTTAGGAATACTCTATTTTTGGTTGTGACTATCAGAAGATTTAAAAAAGGAGATAACTGTCATTCGAATTTTGACCCAAAAGTGAAATGAGACTTTTGAGAGATGTGAGGAGAAGGGCATTTTTGGTATAAAAAGGAACAGAGCTCAGAGGCCTGGATTTTAAATGGGTGAGGACAGAATGGTGGAAGTTGCAAGGAGCTGGATGAAGAAAGAACACGAGAAAGGAATGCTGTGAAGCTACAGTTCTAGAATGTCCACCTGAAAGTCCAAGTGTGGCCCCTGACACTCTAAGTAATGAACTCTACGTTTGTCCTCAAAAAGATGGCCTTTGCAACTCATGATAGAAGTGAAATATAGCTTAAGATCGGGTGGTGGAGAAAATAGTAAGAGAAGGAGGAGCCTGCCTTCGCTGTTAAATGTGATAAAAGGGATTATGTTTAATGTGTCATGCATTCTTATGACTAGTAAATTGCTCAAGGTCATGTAGTTAGTTGCATGTCTCCAAAGACTTGACTAGACTAGGACCAGTATACCATAGTTCTTAGTCTTGCCAAGCATCAGAATCACCCCAAGGACCCAGACTAATTTAGTATTATTAAGTGGGACCCAAGAATATACTTTTTAACAAGTTCCCAGGTGACCATGATGCTGCTAATCTGGGGACCATATTTTCAGAACTATTACCCAGAAAGTCGGGTTTGAGATATTGCCCAGAAATATGTATGTTTTTTAAAAGTTATTCTTAGATGATATTTTCACCGGCCTAAGACAAACATTGTGCTTTTGCTTCTTCAGTTCCCCTGGATGATTTTGATGTGCTCTCTTATGCCCTCGGTTCTGCCAAATCCTATTCACCCTCCCAAGCCCTCAATTGAAAACAAAAACAAAACCAAAAACTTAAAATGCAAAATTAACACTCACTTGTTATAAAAGCAAATAGAAAGACTAATAAGAAAACTTAACTCTTCCTTTTTCGCTAAACCCCTATTCTATTCCCTAGAGGAAAAAATCCTTAACCCTTTTAGCTATTTAACTTTCTGTGCTGCTATTTTGTGATGAAATATTTTAGAAACTACTTCGTGCCCTGAACATGGGATATAGGCCCCTAACACTCATTTCCCTTGTCTTCTCTATATAGTAATATATTTAGTCTGATTTGATTAAATAGTTTTCATTAGATTATTTAACTAGTTTACAGTTTTCATTATTATGGATATTTGAATATTGTTCTCTCTAGATCTAAGTAAGTCACTTTTCCCATTTTATTTTTTACATATATTTGTTTTTTTTTCTGGTCTTAAATGTCTTTTTTTTTTTTTTCATTATGGCTTCCTTATTTTTCAAACCTTTTACCATATCAGGCATTTTTTTTCAAGTTGTTAAAATGTTTTAAAAATGTCTTTATTACTCAGTCTTCATCTTTTTGTTCCTATGTGGGATGGTAATCACAAAGCCTGCTGTAAAGTAGTAACCTTAGAACTTCCTCTAATACCTTTCTGGTTTGAATCAACTTATTCTTTCTGGGTTTACTTTTTGACTCCTATGTTTTGGTTTACTCCCTTCTTTTACTGGAGCACATTTTCAAATAACTTCCCAAGAATAGCTGTGTGAGAGGACAATTGTATGTTCTTGCATGTCTGATAATGTCTTTATACTTAGATAGTTTGTTGATAGTTTGGCTAAATTCTACAAAAGTAAATGTTAAGAATTATTTCCCATCAGAAAAATGAAAGCACTGCTTCTTTCCTTCCCCCAATATTTGGTGTTGTTGAGAAGTGGCATTCTATCTTTTTTTTTTTTTTAGGCAAAGCAGCCCTTGGTTGACCTCATAGATTGCAAAGACCTTGTCATCTTACGATCCCTTATTTTTTTATTTTTTATGTCTACAACACCTGGTCTTCCTAGGTGGTCTCCCATCTAAGTACTAACCAGGCCCGACCCTGCTTAGCTTCTGAGATCAGAAAGGATAGGGCTTGTTCAGGGCAGCATGGCTGTAGACAAGAAATGGCATTCTAAATTCAAATTTCTCTATAAGAGACCTGGATATTTCCTCTTGCGGGACATTTTTAGAATCTCGATTTTTTCACAGTGTTCTGAAATATCACTAGGACATCTTCTGGTATGACTATTTTCATTTATTTATAAAATTTCTGTTCTTTCAGTAGAGTGTTTCAAGTTGGAAACCAATTTCATAAACTTTGTTGATTGATAAGATTAAGGAAATGAAGGAGAAAAAAGATTCACACACATTACTGATAGTAGAAGCCTTGCTTATTTGGTAAAATAACAGCAGTACTGGCAAAGATAGTGAAATTGGGAAGGGGAAGGCAGTGAGTGAATGTAGTGAATATTTGTCAAGCCTTTTTGTTTGCACAGAATCCTCGAATATCCTTTCTAGTTTGAGAATATTACCTATATTTATCTTATTAGTCCCTCTCCAAAATAATTTAGACCTGTTCTACTTCAAGTCATAGTACAGTATAGAATGTTAGATCATAGAATTTGAAACTACAACAACCTTCATACTCTTTATTTTACAGGACAGATCTTGGAGCTAAGTTTGACTATAAAGACTGGCAAAGATTCAAGAATTGACAAGAATGAGGATTAGCCTAAGGTTACTTTCTCTTTGGTTTATTAATGAACCGAACAAATCAAAAGATGTACACAAAATCAAGGCACAATGAGTGTATGCAACTTCTTGATGCTCACTTCGTATCAGTTGAGGTGCAGGCTAAGCTGCTATAACAAAGTGGACCTAATCTATAGTGTTTTAAGAGTGATAGAAGTTTATTTTTCTCTCATGAAAAAAGTACATAGATGAAAGATACAGGGCTGTCAGTGTAGCCGTGTCACCCAAGGTTACTCTAGTTGTCACCATTTCAAAGCCAGTGATGGAAGACAAAGAAAATTCAAAGCAAATTGTCTATACGAAGGTTATTCAGAAGAAATCCTTCCCATTCACCTTTGATAGGCCTACATTTAGTCATATGACCACACTTAGCTACTGGAGAGGCTGGGAAACATAGTTGGTAGCTGGGTACCCATTGCTGTTAGTTCATTTTAAATTCTTCAGAGTCTTGAATAAATAGTTTCCTCATAGCATTAGTTAGGTGTTTCAAATGGGAGAACTGAGGCAATAAAACAGACAAGCAAAATGAATACTTAATGAAACATCACAACATATTGAATAAATATGAGAGAGATTAAATACGAATTTACAGAGGCATCTTTTTAAAATGACAATTCTATTTGGGTGCCTGTTTGAGTTTCTACCATTTGGCAGTTTCAGCCAGTCTGTGTCTGTTGTCTCTGGGTAATTAAAATTATTCAGCATCAAAATCTTAGCTCTGAGACCAGAAAAAAGAATCTAAGAAGCATTCACTGATAGTCTGATTCAGAACAACTGCTTTTCCCTTTGGTCTATTCATGCATATTTCAATGGGCATTAATGTAAAGTACCTCGTGAGCTCTCTTCTACATGAAATCCTTGTTCTCTGCTTGGCAGCAGTCCTGGCACTAAGTTCTAAATGGTCATTCTGGGGTGGTAAATCAGTTATCCTCAGCCGATGTGTCTAACAATGAAGAGATTGCTGGAGGCAGGTGGTGTTGTGAGGCCTAATTCTGTTGGCATTAAGTGACAATTCGTATTTGCTACAGGAGCAGTAAATTGCACTGTTTTAAAACAGGAAGTCTGAGTTAAAAGCTGTGTAAAACCATTATACTGTAGCCAGCACTCCAGGCTTTTCTAATTAGGTCATTTGGAAAAAGATGACCTTTTAGTTACTGTGCCTTTTTTGCTGGGGACACATGTTTCTAATTATCATTTGTATTTTACTTTGCCAAAGCTGTCGACAAGTTGAGTTTGTGTGTGTGTGTGTGTGTGTGTGTGTGTGTGTGTGTGTGTCCACGCGAGCGCGTGCACACACACACACACACGCTATGAAGTTAATAACATTTCTGTGTTCTACATTGGGCAAACAGAAGAAGCTGGGAACAACATGTACAGTAATTTTAATGTCAAAGCAACCAAAAGTCGTATGGATTTGAGTGAAGAATATACTAAAGGACATTTCTGATATCCCCAGTGTTTTAGGCCAACCTGACTAACTTTGTCTGAAGTCACTGTGTCAATATTTCTTCTCTTTTGGGCTGACAGGTGTGAATTCACTGCATAAGATACAGGGAGAAATGAACTTTGGTCCACACGGTTACTGGAAACATAATTGCTGGTCATGCTAGAAAATCTGTCCAGGACCAAAGCAAAAATCTCATCATACTCTTTTATGATTCACTTGTCCTTCTGTATTCTGTTTTTGGAGTGTTTAGAAATGCAAACGAATACTGTCTTCTAATGACCACTTCTTCCAAAAGAAGTTCTGAATAAAGGGACAACATGATTCTCTGTGGTTCAAAAATATATTTTATATTTTAGGATATAGCCCAAGAAGCAAGGCATTCGCAATGGCTGGCTTTTCCACTGACTTCCTTTCCTGTTGTGGGGAAAGTTTCTCAATGTGCTATTAGGTTCCTCACCTGAAATCATAGAATTACAGAGCTGGCAGGCCTTTGAGAAGTCTTCTAGCTCGTGGTCTGCCTGGAGGCCTTTCTTAACTTAAACTCTCTTGGCATATAATGGTCTCCTCTTTGCTTAATCTCTCACGAGGGAGACTTGACAAGGAAGGATGGTACTATCTAAATGTTTAATATATAAATTACACTGGCAGTTTGAGGAAAATGTATGGAAGATGATTTGAAGTTTATTATGAAACTGCTAATAATTTATTCGATTCAATTTTCTTAGAAGTTCTAGAGTGGGTAATGATGTGTCTCTAATGGAGCTGTTTCAGGTTTGGAAAGGGCACTGGCAAATGTAAGCTGGGTAATCTTTATGCCCTAAACACAACAGATACTAGGACATGGTGCTTTAGAAAAGTTTTTTTTTTGAAGGCTTGGGGGTATTGAAAGAGAAGGACAACGTGAAAAAGGAAAACTTAACACTGGTTCAAATCTCACCAATTCTGGATGCCATCTGCCATGCACATTATTGGGAACATCCTTCTGACTGGGTCTTCTTAGCCCAGTGACATTACCTACTGTGATATTGTTGGGGTTCATTTTATTTCCTTTATAAAGAAAACCCCTTCAAATCATTCCTGGAAATATGGGTCGTTTGTTCTTGCCTGCATCCTCATTTCTCACTCTAGTCAATGAATTTAAGTGGGAGTTAACACCATACTGGTTTCCACAGTGATGCTGTTGCAAAGCCATCATTTGGCCTTAGAGTCTGAAATTCCCTAGTTCAGAAAAAGATTTTGGCTTTTCTTTTGCATAAAACAAAAGACTATTAAAGTAATTTCCCCCAAACATGAAGCGCTCTTTCCCTAAATTACGTTTGCTTTTGCCCCTAGAACAGAGTTTCTTATAGTTGACACTACTGACATATTGAATTTAATAATTCTTCATTGGGGGAGATTGTGCATTGTAGGATATCTAGCAGTATGCCAGTAGCATCGCCACCCGTCATAATAACCCAAAATGTCTCCAGACATTGCCAAATGTTCCCTAGGAGGCAGAATCACACCTGTTGAGAATTGCTGCCCTAAAACAACGGGCACAAACTGAAGGAAACCTTTAAAATAGCATTTTTGCCTCTATCCGGATAACTACCTGTACTACACATTAACTGTAATGTTAATCAAAAAAGTAAGCTCCAAGGAAGAATTGTGTGTGTATGTTTGTGTGTGTGTGCATGCATGTGCACGTGTGTGTGTAGCAGTTTACCTCTATTATGCTGAGAAAAAAATGAACTGATTTATTATCTGTACAGTACTATCAACTAATACAGTAAAAACACTGAGAATTCCTTACTCTATACTAAACTCACTAGACAGCCAAAACATTAAGACATGTATAGAATTATACATTATCTTTCAAAAGTAATAGAAATCTACTTTTATTTTTACTTTATTTATAGTGAGAACCTTGCTTATATGACATTAGGTACATGTCTTTTCACTATCATATCTGGTGGATATGTCAGGGATACCTATTCTCTATGGCCATTTTTGTGATGCATGCTATTTTTGGAGGCAGATTATACCTGGAGGGAATGAGGGCAGAGTCTGCAGCTGAAAGTGGCTGGGCGTTGATTTCCTCTGATTATGACACATTACTACTGTCTGCTGCTTTGTAAAATTCCCACCACTTGGACTTGGCTGATGTTTCAGCTTTGCTGGTGAAGCAGTTCATTTGCTAGAGTGGCTCACTGGGGTTATCTGAGTTTTGGCCTTTATTTTAGTTTGACTCTAAAGAGCAAACAGTTTTTAGGGTGGCTATTGTGGTAATTGGGTAGAGGTGATGCTTTGTCTGCCTCCTTGAGTCTTTGTAGATTAGACCTGGAACATTTCTGAAAGTGAATGATCTAAGAATTGGGCAAGATATAAAGATCTTATTTGCTATGTAGGCTTTTCCTGATGTATTTCATTTATGGTTTTACATCAAATATTGTCTCCTCTCCATGATCTTTTTATCAAATGAAGGAACCAAGACATATACAATGAAGCAATTACATGATGCTGCAAAGCAAAATAAGACTAAACATCCAAATGAATGGCAAGCACAGTAACTGCTATCAGAATTGGATTATTGTTGAGGATAAATTTAATATGGAAAGTGCTCCAGGAGGCTTTGGAACTTGAATTAGGCTTTGAAGGTTGAGCAGAATATAGATGGGCAGAGAGAAGAGTTTTTGCAACACAGATATTAGGTGTGTGCATATGTTAAAATAGTATGAATGACAGCTTGAAAATGGCATTAGCGTGGGAAGCTGCTAGGGAGGTGGCCCTGACAGAAAAGATTTTGGTAAATAGGAGTCAGGTACAAATTTGGACAAGTCGGATAGGGATCTTCCTGTGGTATTTAGCTTGGGAGTTTTTGGAAATTTCTTACAAACTTTCCTTCTGCAGCTACGATGACAATAGAATAACTAAAATCTAACTTGGGGTGGTACTCACTGTTTTAAAAACAAGTTTTATCTAAACAGAGTAACAGGAAAATTTTGTTATACTGAGGAGACAACAGGGAAACAAAAATTGATTTGTTAAGGCTTTGCTCTCTAAAAATGAACAGGCACTTGTGCAAAAGCAAAAGAAATACCTCATTTGTGAGTGATGTGCTTAAAAAAAAAATAAGTGAGCAATTCAAGTTAATGTTCGTAGACATTGTGGATCATGGTTCAGATCATTTCACAATGCCAAGTGTTCAATAATGTCTGTGGTAAAAATTGGCCCCACTTACAAGAGATAGAACTTGAATATTGACTTTTATAAGCTCTTGACCTTAAATTGTCATATGCTGATTTTATAGATAAAATGAATGTTGGCTGGGTTGCTTCTAGAGTTTTAGATCAAGTTATTTTAAATATGTATTATTAACTCTGAAAGGCTGGGAGTAATGGTGGGTTATGATTTTTAATCCTTTATTTCCTTTTAAAAAAAATCTGGTTTGCTTTTTATGTGCTTTGAATTCTTCCACTTGAAAATTTGGTTTCATAAAATTCCAAAAAAGTCTGAAAAAAAAAACAAACAAACAACTAAGTTCCAACTCAAAAAAGAAAACAAATGTTACTTCCAATCTTTACCTAAGATAATGCTTTAAAAATGATCTATCACTAAACTGACTACAGGAGGTATTTATTAAAACCCTGCCTTGTTGCAAAAGAGGTTATTTATCATTGGGGAACCTTCTTTCAATAGCTAATTATTTAATGATCCCACAGTGGAGACAATTGATTAGATTACAAAGGTCAAAAGCTGGAAAAATTTGGAGGAATAAAAAGGTTAGAGTAGGCAAATTTTTGTCTTTTTTTTTTTTTTTTAACCTTTCCACCTAGGCAAGATAAGGAGTTGGGAAGGAAGAAGAAATAGAATATAGATATCTTTATGAACAAGGTTTGATAATAGAGTCAGTCACCTCACTGCCACCAACCTGAGGAATCACCTTCAAGTGAACAGTAGAGACAGCTTCCTTCTTATATGAGGATTTCTTTTCTTCCTTGTGTTGTTGAGAAACCTAGGAAAATTATTATCCTGCACATCAAGATGTGGCGGAAAGAGTACTGGAATTAGAATCAGCCAACCTGGATTGCATTCAGGAGCTGGGGACACTGGATAGGTCCTGTAGATGCTATGTACCATAGTTTCCTCTTCCGTTCATTGAAGATGTTCCTCTCAAAGGTCCCTTTTCTGCTCTAATTCCTTATTTCATCCTCTAAACTTATGCTTCCAAAATTCTTAGATGATTTCTATTTTATCTTAAAAATTTATGACGTTGTACACTCAATCTGTGTATGTTTGTCTTTATAAAAATATTTTACTTTTTTTCCTCAAGAGACTCACTTTATTTTTTCCAGCATTATTGAATGTTTTTAAGTTTAAGGTATACAATGTATTGATTTGATACACTTATATTTTGCAAAATACCATAGTATTAGTAACAAATCCATCAAGTCATATAGTAACCATTTCTTTTTTGTGGTAAGAACATTTAAGATTTACTCTCTTGGCAAGTATAAAAATAACATTTAAAATTAACCAGTCCAGTGGCTGCTGTGATAAATGGGCCTCTCTTATCCTGTGGCTTTTACAGTCCCTTGGCATGTAACAGTGTAACCCCAAAAGTACTTTAGTTTGGGGGACAGGGGATTAAACATTGTGAGCTCTTTTCCACTCCTATCAATCAGAACAGGGTAGGTTATACTGTAGTAAGAAACAATGCCAGGATTTAGGTGGCTTAAAATAATACAGGCTTATTCTTCCCCCACTGGTCAGCTGGGGAACTCTGCTCATTCTCATTCAGGCCTGAGGCAGAGGGAGGTTCTATCTCTGGACTCTCATGACCCGTAATGGGAAAGGCAGGACAGTGGAGATGTGGTGAATAGTTCACTAGCTCTTATATCACTCACATTTCATTGGCCAAAACAAGTTATAAGGCCATGCCTACCTGCAAAGAAGAATGAGGGAATGCCATTCTAGAAAGTTCTGGAAGGCAGAGAGCCAGAAAAATTTGGTGAACAGGACTAATGTTTACCACATCATCTAAATACAAGAATGGGGCAGAAAGAGGTGCATGAGAGACAAGGACAGTTTGGAGGTGTCACAAGATTACCTGCTGCCCTGGAGTCTTCACAAAATAAATGTACACAATGAACTCACAACTAATTTGTGTTTTCCTTTTCTATTCACATATTTTGATTCACATTATTTTTCTCCAAAGAGTGTATGAGATTTTGAAGACTTCAATCATATTCTAGTCCTGCTTCCCTGAGGTTACTTCTAGAGACTCCTTTGATTGGAATTCTGGGGTTTTTAGATCCCTTTGGCCATGTATGACTGTTTCCTGTATGCTTTTATCTCACAGATGGTTAAACATAACCACTGTCTCTGGATTTTACTAGCTTGAGTCTAAAATAACTGCATTAGCTCCAAGTTCTTAGAGGTTACCTCATTATTAAAAGAAGAGGGCATCCCCTTTCTTTGATACACATGTTTTGCTCCCCACAGAAGGAGGGAGGTCCCTGAAAACACAATCACTTTGGAAATGGGCTCTAGCCAGTCTACCTAGAGTCTTTTTAGTTGCCCGGGGTCTCTGACTTCTGGTGGGGTCATATCCAAGTGCCATGCCAGTTTTACATTTCTTCCTCCTACCTACAGAAGGTCTGTTGACCATTAGAGAATATTTTCTGAGCATATTATTTGTAACATGGTTCCAGGCACTACAGAAAATCTGAGGTAAACTGAGCCACTTTTCTTTTTGAGGCTCTAAAGATATTAAAAAATAAAGTAATGCCGAAAAAGGATGATAGAAACTGTGATGAACTTAAAGTTGTTGGGTAAAATACTTCTTTTTAAAACTCTTGCCAGTATATCTATGAAAGTCTAGGTATAATCTCATTGGAGATAGATATCATCAAAAATGTAAATTGGAGTCTTGTTTTATGTGAGGCTTATGCCAAATGGTTCTCTTGGATCCTCCATTCCCGCTATCTCCATGATAGGTTCTGAGAGTACGTGTAAGACATTCTGTCTGCCCTTGAGACACTCAAAATCAATTTGGGAAATCAGTATTAAAAATATAATACAGAAACTAGTACAGGTGGGTATATAATAAAGTGCTTAGTTGGCAGCAGATACTATGTATTTTTGAGTTTAGAGAACGGAGGGATCATCCTATGTATCTGGAGTAATCAGGAGTGAGTTCAGGGAAGAGTTGGGATAAAAAGATAAAAGGATTTTAGGAAGAACAACACAACAACAACAACAACAACAACAACAAATATTGACTTTTTCTTATAAATTTACATTTAAATAAAACTGGCTCAGCTTTACCACTTTGATTTGATGGTTCATCCTCATCCCCAAAAGCCCTCGGTCCGAACTCTTCTGAAACTCTGTATAATTTAAGCCCTGTGTTGCTGTCCCTTTGAAATAGGATAATATGTGAACCGACAGCCACCAGGGATGCAGATTTGAGAGCAAACAATAGACTCTGCTCACTCTTCCCTTTGAGTCCAGGAGAGAGCTAATAACTTTCTTTCCTGGGCATGCAAAACCTAGCAGGGGATGTGCAGTGTGGATGGCAGAGTTGATGCAGGCAAGCCTTCTGGAGGGGCTTCTGAAGCTATCCTGTCTTTGAAGTGAGTCAGGATACCTCATGTGGAGCTATTCTGAGCATGGTGGGACCAGACCCACAAAACATTCTCGCTGTAGCGGGGTTGTGAGCATCCCCTACGGCTTCCCTTTTGGACAGCAAGAGCCTGGGGAGCACACCCCATGGAGTCACCAAGTCTGCAAAAGCAAGAGAGAACAGTTACCACCCATTGAATCCTTCCCACTGTGGTGCCGACTGGAGGGGGGCTCGTCAGACTATATTTTCTTCTCTTCTAAGAGGATATATTTTTTTTCCCTCTTAAAACCAAAGTTAGAATTTTTGTTTGAAAATGAATTCTTATACTCTGGTTTTAGTTAGACATTTCCATAGGGAACAATAGAACTACAGTACATCTCTAATTTAAAACTGCATTGTTGATGAAATCTTGAAAATAACAAGACTAGGGAACCCAAACATCTGTTACTTTCAATATTTTCTCCTTCAACTTGCAGCAAACTTGTGGCACTAGTCTTGGAATGTAGGCACTGTCTCTGATCAGTATTTTGGGGGCTTTTGGAATGCACAAGAAAATATAGATAAGATTCTCTGCTCAGAATTTATAATGCATTGCAGATTGCACTGTGGGTTTCTGAAACAATGAAAAATTGTGGTTTAAAGTAGTTCTGAGGAACAGCCCAGCTCTTCGATGTAGGGTATTTAATGTTAGTCACAACATAAAGCTTAAGTTCAAAATTTGTGCCTCCCTCCGATTACCACACATCAAACTAGTTGAAATGGAGACAAAATTGCATTTCTCCAGGGGAAAATGCAATGCTATTTTGATATCAAATGTACTAGAAACAAAGGTTCTTGTTAGCCATGTTGGGTGTGGTGCCAGGAAGTTTCAGTGGAGTTGGCTGTGGACCAGGTGTGATGACTGAGCAGGGTTGCTGTTGTTATCAGGACTGGGCTTGGTGGAGGTGAGGGCCAAACTCCCAGCACTTACTGAGCCTGACAGCAGGTTCTGGGCAGCACACCACATGGAGTCACCAAGTCTACAAGAGCAGGGAAGAACAACATCTCTACAAATTTCTAATTGTTTAGTTGCTTACTTTATCAGTACATTTGAAAAATTTCTGAAATCTACATGTATCTTAGGCACAAAGGAAATGTTCTTTTTCTTTTTGAATCTTTAGAAAATCCTCCCCCTTTTTTTTGTAGCACTAGAAAAAATTTTATTTTATTTTTTGTTAAGCAGAGCATGGAATGTCATAGCTGCCTGGGCCATGGCTACTGAGTCATGGAGAACTGGCGGCTCACTCTGTGTAGACCCAGGAGAGCTGTAGACACAGGTACCTTTGTTGTTGGTAAAAGATTCACATCCTGGAACAAATCCCTATATGCCATTATTATTATTTTCTGGCAAAATATTCTTAAAATTAATATGGTATTGAGATGCTTACTATTTAACAAATGTATGATTCTAGTATAACATATCAAGAAGCTATCATCCCGCTCAAAATATTCAAGGCCATTTTCTTCCTCTTTTAAAATTTCCTTCTGACACAGCTGTGTTGGGCAGCCTGCAGCCTGGTAAAACGAGGTGGTACTGGGAGGAGACTGTAGGGAAGGAAATACTTACCTTCTGCTCTCCTGAGTTTGATAGTTGGGTCTGCAAAATAAACAGACGATAGGCAGATTAATAAGAGAAAATCTATGCAAATTTATTAACTTAATATTATGTGCAAGGGGTATCACAGGAAAACAAAAAAGTAAATTAACCCCCTCTCCCCAAATTGTGAGATTTGAGAGCTTATATACCATCTTAATAGTGGAAAGGGAGAGGGAATGCATACTACATAGGAGGAAATAAATGATTTTTTGGAAAGATGAATGGACCGTTGGAAAAATAGATGGGAGGTATGATAATTTGTGACTGTTTGTCTGGGTGTGGTTTGGACTTCTCGTTTTCGCTCCTGTGATGAGTCAATCTTCCCTGGTTGATGAAATTCCCTGTTTTTAGGGGATTTATGACAATTGAATTCCTTTTGAAGGATATGTCTGTAAGTAGGTAAAGGATATTTGTTGTTTTTCAGGTGCTTCAGCTCAAAATAATCAACAGAGGCATATTTGGGGGTGGCATGCCCTGAACAACTTTAGCGCCCAAAGGGTAGTCTTATCTGGCCATCTGCAATGAGGTCCTGGGCTGATTTAGGTGAGAATGATGCCCAGGCACTATTTCTAAAGGACAGGATATAGAGATCCTGATGTTTGAAGTCAGATGCTCCAGGGAAGCTTGGAGCTAAGAGTGATAAAGCAGTTGCTTCCAAGCCTGTGTGCTTTGCTGGATGCTCTTCTAGACTGACCAGATTCCCTTCTTTTCAGTGCTCTGTCTCTCAGGAAACCTTTGGCTCTTAAGTAGTCAGATCTGCTTGGTCCCTCAGCTTTACAGTGGGCCACCGCCCCACCCCCACCTTTTTTTTTTTACAGAAGGCCATTTCCTCTCATCAAGGGGAATATTGGTCTCCCTGGGGGCAGCAATGAAGGAAATGTTCTGGTTTTCTTTTTATTCCTTGCTTTCTATCATGTGTCATTCTTGTCACTGTAAAAAATAAACTCTTTCATCTTGATTCCTAGGGCAAAGAGTTTTTTTCTGCTTCTCTTATGAAATGATGTACTTCTGATATATGTACATCATATTTCTAAATCAGAATTAAAAACTGGATCTCTGTTAGTTTGGAAATCTAGGGTCTGACTTTTGTAATGACTAAGTTGTTTTCATCCCTGCAGAAATTACTTCTTAGTATTCTGCCATGTTGGATTTTCCTCAGTTGTATTCTTGTGGTGGTTGTAGCCACCTAATAACTCAAACAAAATGTAATGGCCTGTGAGATTTGAGGTTGGCTGTGCCAGTATGACAAGAGCATTCCTTATCTCTAGCATCTATGTGAATTACTTCCCACACGAGCAGCATCTCATGTCTAGTACACTGTTTTGGTGCCTTGTTTCATGAATTTAAAAAAAATAGTTGAAATATCAGTTTGCCAGAGATTAAGGAGAAAAGCGAATGGGCAGCCCTAAATTTCTCTTACTTTAGAAATGAAAACAGTAGTTTGGTTGCATTGCTAAGTACAATCCAAACAACCATAAATTTAAGCAGACTTCCATGCAACTTCGGAAGTATTTTAGAATAATTAATTTCACTTCGAAATGTTGAATTGAAAGGTATAGAGAAGAAGTCCTCATTTTAGTCACTACTCTCAATCAGATATGTAACATAGCTTATCTTTTCTCTCATTACCTCCATGTCCTCTCTCAAGAGCATGTGTCTTTCCATCTTTGCCCACCAATGCCATTTTCTACCCTCTAGAAGGATACCTTTGAGATCATTCTGTTCTTACCTCCATGACTATTGTAATCTTTAACATCAAGATTTATGGCATCTACATATATATATATAACCTGCTCCAGAGGATAATTTCTGGTGCCCTTAGGGAGTTAGATGTCATCTTATGTGTATATGTCCTTTTTGCCCTTAGGCCTTTCTCTTGACATTGCTCTCACAGATATAGTCATACACACAAAGTCATCTTCACATAATACAGTTGACCCTTGAACAACGTGAGGATTAGGAGTGCAGTCCATAATCTCCATATAACTTTTGACTCCCCAAAAACTTAGTTATCCCTCGGTATCCATGGGGGGTTGTTTCCAGGACCCCCACGAATACTAATATCCATGGGTGCTCAAGTCCCCTATGTAAAATGGCCTAGGTCAATTTATCAGTAAGCCCTCTGCATCTGTAACTCCCAAACGCCGATTAGAAATAGTACAGATATTTATTGAAAAAAATCCACATATAGGTGGACCCGCGCAGTTCAAAGCCGTGTTTTTCAAGGGTCAACTGTATATATGTGTTCATACATGTACATTGTGTACAAATTAATGTACATGGCACTCAAAAAATTTGTTGAATCAATTAATAAACATACACTGTAGAGTGTGTGTGTGTGTGTGTGTGTGTGTGTGTGTGTATGCGTGCACACACATGGATGAGTATGGTTCGTTTTGCCTGTGCTCTATAGATGCAAGAACTGAGAAGGGTTTCCCTGAAGTTTTTATTATGTAGCTTTAGAGATTTTCCTTTCTGGAAAATTCCTTTTCAAAAATTTTGAAGAAAATTTGCACAACAATTTTGACTTACCTTTAGATGGAAAAAAGGGATAATTTTTACACTTTACAGCAATTTTGAATTTTTTACATGTGGATAACTTTCAAAGCTTTCAAAGCAAATCCTTCAAAATTTTCTATTCTTTAGATAGAAATTGTAATTGTTCAAAGTAATATTATAATGTTTGTATTTTGCTTTTTATAATTATTATTACTATATATTCACACATTTCTATATATAATCAACATTTCTATATATTTCTAATTATTAGTTGCTTACTTTATCAGTGCATTTTTAAAATTTCTGAAATCTAGATGTATCTTAAGCACAAAAGAAATACTCTTTTTTTTTTTATTTTGAATCTCTGGAAAATCTACTTATTTGCTTGTAGCAATGGAAAAAAATTTATTTTATTTTTTGTTAAGTAGACATTTATTTTAAGTTGAAAAATAAAACATACTTTGTTTCCAAAAATCTACTTCTTAATATCATCTTCAACTATGTGCAGTAGGGACAGGGTCACTGTCTCCCTCACCCTATCCACTTTGCCCCTGAGTGGTTAGCCTTTAGATGGTGTTGGTCCTTTATATAGGTGACAGCATGTCCAGGAAATTGATGATAGTATAAAGCCCTATAGAAGGGATTAGAAATCCTCTCTCTTTGAAAGTGGAATGTCCTGTCTTAACTGATGAAAATAAGACTTTTTTTTTTTGATATTAGGAGAACTTCAGGGAATGTGAAAACTAGGAGGAAAAAATCTGACACAGTCTGAGAATACTGTGTTTAGGTAAGTTTGGCAACAGAATAAAAAAGACCCTATTTTAGGACTCTATAGCTGGGAGGTAGCTTTTGGTGGGGCTATTGAAATCTAGAATGACCTCCTTTTATTTCTTGGAGAAATAAATCAACTGTAAAAAGGTAAGACTTTCAAGATTTAATAATAATGACTAAATTTTAACTATGAGGTCTTTCAGTAATACTAATTCAACTCTAATTCAGTATTATTCTCAACCTGGATATTAAGTATTATTTTAGAGTATAGAGGAAAAATATGTAGTATACAGGCAAAATATTGTTATTACATAAACCTCATGTTTGGCATTCCCCTATTTTCTGTGTAGAATTTGTAACTTCAATCTTATTATATGTAGCAGATGTCTCCAAATCATCTGAGACAAGGGACTGGCAAACTAGGACCACAGACTAACTCTGGTCCACAATTTGTTTTTGTAAATAAAATCTTGTGGGACACTGCCAAGCCCATTTATTTATGCCTTGTCTATGTCTGCTTTTGGGTTAAACCGCAGAGCTGAATAGTTGTGACACACATTGTTTGATTTGCAAAGTGAAAAATATTTTGGCCCTAGAGAAAAAGTTTGCCAACCCCTAATCTAAGATATCAATATTCTTCTCTTTTCCTTTACTGGTGATATTACAGAAAAATAAATAATATATATTTACCCTCCTGTGACTAAAACCCTTCTTTTTGAAAGCAAAAATAAAAGCAAAACAAAAAATGAACAACTCCACCTGTCCAAAAAATCCAAAAAGGAAATAATCCTTATAAAATTTAAGAAGTAATGATGTAAATTAAACTTATAGAATTATGAAATAGGCTCATTAAAATATGCATATGTTAATGAAAAATTGTATTCTTTTCAGGCAACATTGAAAAAAGAATACTCATATATGAATCAGAAGACTTATATTCCCGTTTCAATTTTGCCATTCGCTAACTCAGGAACTGGCAGATTTTTTAGTAAAGGGCAAGATAGTAAATGCCTTAGGTGTTGTGAACCATTTGTATTTTGTTTTTATATGAAATGGGTGGCAGGCCGGATTGGTTCAAAGGCCTGAGGTGTGACCACCCTTATTCTAACAGAGCTTCTGGTGAGCCTTGGCCTCTGTGGGCTGTGTTTCCAGGAGACCGAAGTCAACAATACCTCCCAATTTAAATCTTTTTCTATCCTGTTATGTACATCAAAGCCAGTGTTTACATTTGACCACATTTTAAATGCGTCGTTCTCTTATCACGTGGAAAATAGAGTCAGAACAGTGCAAGTGAAGTGGCATGAGATAAGAAACTCAAGTTTTACATTTCCTGGTATATGAATTTCTATTGCTTTATAATAAATTGACTCCAAACTTAGACCCAACAACTATTTGATCTTACTCTTACTTTTGTGAGTCAGAAATTCAGGATAGGCTTAACTGGACAGTTTTCACTTGGGATTTCTCCTGCAGTTATAGTTAGATGCCAGCCAGGGCTCTGGCCATCTGAAGGCTTTTCTCGGCTAGACATCCAAGATGGCTGGCAGTCAACGCTGGTCAATAGATGAGAGCTTACCTGGGACTGCTGATTAGAGCACCTTCACATGTCCTTTTCACTGTGGAGGTCTCGGTGTGGGCAAACTTTTTATATTGTGCTTGGCTTACTCCAGAGTGAGCCTCCCCAGAGAATGAGATGGAAGGGGCATGACCTATTCTAACCTCAAATGGGAAGCCTGTACTCTGTTAGTTAAAGCGGTCACAAGCTTGCCTAGATTCAAGTGGAAGAGAGGTAGACCTCCTGCTTCCAATGTGAGGAATGTTAAAGAATTTGAGGCCATATTTTAAAATCGTTATACCTAGCTTTAGTGATTTTTAAGTTTATAACTAACAATTAGTAGAATTTTCTACCAGCTATTGTATAATTAACCATAGTTATTAAGAGCAAGATATCATAATTAGGATCTTCTCAGATCTCAAATGAAACTGACATGTATATATGTGTGTATGTATGTATGTGTATGTATATATATGTGTATGTTTATATATATATATATATATATCTCATTTTCTCTATCCGTTCATCATCTGTCAGTGGACATTTATGATACACACACACATATACATACACACAGGAGTATTATTCATCCTTAATAAAGAAGGAAATCCTGCCATTTGTGACAATATGAATGAACATGGAGAACATTAATCTAAGTGAAATAAACCAGAAACAGAAAGACAGATACTGCATGATATCACATATTTTAAAGTACTATAGCAAGAATAGAAATGATGAGTTTCCCTTTCACCCCTTGCCCAAAGGAAAATCTAATCAAGGGAGCCTCTCCAGGATCCTTAAGGTACCACAGTAAACAGTTCTAGTAATGTCTATCTTTCAATGAAATGGAATGGAATCTCTTTTGTATTTTCTTCACGATGTTTACTTCCTCTGTAATCACTCTGAGTTACTGACAAAATGATTTATTTGTGGCTCTAAAACCTCTCTCTTTGTCAATTTATTGGTTGTTACATTGTGCTTCTTCTCTTCCACATGATCGAGATCTTCAAAGTAAGCATCTTTCAAAGGAGTGACAAGCAAAATACAGCTGCAGGATCAGTAACTCCCTGTTAAGAAGCTTTGCCTGCTGTCATAGTTGACTGCAGGAGGTGGTGATTCATGTCAGTCACTAAAACAACACCTTGACAAGAATGCAGACTGCTCCCGGAGTTTTTGTGTACGGGAACACTTTTAGATAATGAGACTTTCATGTATTCTTAGCACCTCACACAGTGCCTGGAACATAGTAGGTGCCCAATAAATAATATTAATTATAAAACCATATTTTGAAAGCTTTGCTAGCATGTGGTAGGTAGATTTGTTGCAGAATAGAGCAATGCAAGAATTTCCTCATCAATCCCGGGTAAAGTTTATTAATATTGGAATAAATAACTCTCCAAACAGGCTCAGACTTTTAGCATGACTCAATTAGTTGATATAAACTTATATTTTTAAGCCATCAAACTAAGAAGAGTTTAAGACTAACGTTTACTTATTAAGATAATTTCCTAATCATTCTTATAAGAACTTAATGAGTGACAAACTGACGCTGGATATAAATTTATGATTTCCCAAAATAACATTTGATTGGTTTGAGTGATGTCTTACATCAAGTAATCATAGTTAATTTTTGCTTCTGGAGAGATTTGACTTTACCAGTCTATCATATCATCAGATGTATTTCAAGAATGATTTCTTTGTTGATACAGAGTTAAAGAATTCCTATGGAGAGTCTTGAAACTATAACTTGTATTTTTATCAGGGCAGATGGGACAAGTTCAGCACAGTGGCAAAAAGACCACATCTTCATCTGAAATATCCTGCAAACGTAAAGAATGATTTCCTTTAAGAAATATATTTAGTCATATAAATCAAGAGCAAAGTTAGGATTTTTCTTATATGTGAGTTTATTTTCTCATATATGAGTTTATTTTTCTTGTGATATTTAACATTCAATATCTATAATTAAGACTTATGTTTGATTTGAACTCACAAATAATCCAGGTCTAAAAGGAATTTCAGAGAGTAGAAAAAGGATAAAAAATGTAGGGATGAAATCATTAGGTTTTATATTCCCAGATTCTTTTCTAAAGGATGAATTTTGAATGATTTCCTTTCTTTTCATTCTGGTGGTGAAACTAGTCCACCCAACAAACCCCAAAAGCCCTAATAACATTAACACCATAATCACAGAAAGTACAATAAAAATTGGGAATAGGGTAATCTTTATTGTCTAGAAACACTTCAGGCCACATAAAGGAATAGAGAGCTTAACCTGGGTGACACAGGATTTTCCTGTATTATTCTAGCACTTGGTGCCAGAGATGATAGGAGGAATCTGAATCTGGTTATCTCTTGACCCAGATTCCAGTTTTTCCACTGGACCAGGCAGTTTCATCTTTCTCCTTGCCCTTGAGATGTAGTGGTTGTCCCAGTGTGCTGGTTCTGAAATCCTGACTGCACACTGAAAGCACCAGTAAGCTTTTATAAACTAGTACTCATATCCTGGCCTCTCTTCCAGAGATTCTGATTTAATTGGCCTAGGTGGAACTCAGGCTTTGGGATGTTTGGAAAGCTCAAGTATTTCTAAAATGCAAATAGAGTCGGGACCCATTGGTCTAATAAGGCATAGGAGAAGGAGGAGAGCACAATCTGTGAAGTTCTGTCTTAGTTCTCATCCTTGATTTTATGTTTTCTCACAGGTCCCGAAGCACCTCAGAAAACCCAGTGATGCCAGTCTTAGGTGAGCCCAGTGATGGTGACTCATGCTTACTGACTCTTTCCCAAACTGCTTTCTAGATTCTCTTTGTCCATAATTTTTCCCAGGTGGGAACTCAAAAGAGGTCAGAGAAGGATAAGGAATCCTGATGATACTTGGCATTGTATTGTGACACATGGTAGGATGAATTCTTTTTAAATGTTTAGTAAGTGAATTGAGCAGAATTGGAGGGTAATGGATTGGCATACCAAAATTCATACACAGCAGAATTAATCGAAGCAAATAATTTTAACCAACAGTATCACAGTAAGCAAGCATTGGTATATGATTCGAAAAGTCTTAGATTGAAATGCTGGTTTCACTATTATCAGCTGTGTGACTTGTACAATTTACCTACCCTTTCTGAGCTTTAGTTTCCTTATCCATAATAGAGAAACAATGTCAAGTATACTTTCCTTATGTGATTGTTGTGAGGATTAAATTAAGTTACAAATGTGAAATAGCATTTTATATTATTAGGTGATATGCATATGTTATTACTATGGATTGAGCTGCTTTAATATATATTTATGTGAGTACATTTGTGATTCACTTTTTCAATAAGGGAATAATTCTGGGGCACAATGATTATAAAACTAATTAAATCAGTATGGCATAGTCTTCAACTAATCTGCTTAAGAGGCAAGTTTGTATAAAATGAAGAATAAATCTTTTTGTAAATCTGATGTTTCAGCCTTACATAGTATATAATTGGTTGTTGGTTTTGAAAAACAAAGTTCCATATCATCTTCTCACAGTTTAAGGATTTTTAAGCCCAATAGCTAATGATCCTGTAGAAATCATTAAAAGAGAAACAAAAACTATAGGGATAGAAACAGTCATGATTCTATTAGGTTGTGGAAGAAATCTTAGTTTTGTCTTAAACTATAGTGTCTCAGTCAATTTGGGTTTCTATAACAAATTACCACAGATTGGGTGGCTTAAACAATATACATTTATTTCTCATAGTTCTAGAGACTGGGAAGTTCAAGACTGGGGTATCAGTAGGGTTGGATTCTAGCAAGAACCTTCTTCCAGGTTGCAGACTGCTGACTTGTAGTGGAAAGAGAGCAAGCTAGCTTTCTGGCTTCTTATAAGGGCACTAATTTAATTCATGAGAGCTCCACCCTCATGACCTGATTATCTTCCAAAGGCCCCGCTTCTAAATATCAACACATTGGGGATTAGATTTCAAATGTTAATTTTGGGAGAATACAAACATGCAGTCCATACCAGAAATGGAGTCATAGTTAATGTCCGTTACCACCATTTAGTGAGCCAACGCTGCGTGCTGGGAACCATACTAAGTGTTTCAAATTTTTCATCTCATCTAGTCTCCCAAAATTTCTCTGTGAATTAGGTTTTATTATTATATCAGTGTTATTGCTGAAAAAAAAAAAGCAAAAAAAACCCCCAAAAAACAAAAAAAACAAAAAACAAAAAAACTGAGCACAGAGCCACTGTCATTTCCCCCTTAAACCGAAGTTGTCTGATTCAGATCTCTTGCTTTCAACCCCTGAATTATACTGTCTTCCACTAATCACAGTTAGAAGGGTTTATTGCATGTTGATTTGGGGAGAATTGGTGAAAAGAGCTTGGAAGGGGAATGGGGATGAAGGACAGTCTACAGTTTCTTTCAGATATCGTTTTCTTGGCTCAGTGCATGTACCCCTTTTTGAACTGTATGGAAAGTGGAGCTCCACAAACTAACCGAAAAAATTGTTTTCATAAGAAAGTATGAATGACTGGTACCCAGTCACCCTACTCCAGGTGATGGAGTGTGACATCATTTGGACTTCAGTGCATTAGGTTTTTGAGAATATCAGAAGGCAAAATTGTAGGCTCAAACATGAGCATTCTTACCAGTGGTCTCTGCAAGCCATGGACCTTGGACATAACTTAAGACACTGAGCAGGAGAGGAAGAACATGATGAAAGCCAATCTAGTAGATTGCACTTGATTATGAATAAAGATATCATTCTCTTGAGAGTTCCCAGTGGAAACCTGTGAGGCACTTTGCATTATCAAGGGGAGACACATCCCAGTAAAACATAGGTGATTTTTGTGGTTGTTACCTGTAGGCTAGAGTGGCCTATATAACAATAGCAACAAGAATGATAACCATTAATTCACCATATGCTCTTAGTGTTTTTCATACAATGATCTCATCTCTAAAGCAGTTCTATGAGCTAAAGAGCTAGGTAATATTAATACCTCCATTTTACAGATAAGGATCTGGGTGATAACTTCTCCAGGTTCACGCAAGTTAATGCAAGGTGAGATTAAATCAGATCTTCCTGATTCTAGACCTCATATGATATATTACCCTTTGTTTTCTGGTTAAAAAAAGCTAGTTGAAGACATTTTGTACACATTTTGATTAGAACTCCATGAGTTTTGAAAATGGCTGAATGTCAACCAGGCTAGAGTGACAAAAGCATGAACACCAGGTTGGATTCATTAATATAACAGTACACAGCAGGGCTTTTTGCTTGGTATTGCTCGTAGTTTCTTTAACTGATTCTATGACCTGCAGAAGCTGCTAATCATTTAGGAACAACAAGTGAAATTAATTACCTTCTAAATGAAGATTAAGTCAGAAAAATGCTTTGATTAAAGGATCTGATTATTTTGCACTAGAAAGGCCAGCATCGATCAGTGATTTCAAATTACAATCACAAACTTATGTTGATCTCAAATATCAAAGAGGTGAGTCTCTAATCCTGCTGGAGAACACCTCAATTTGAGATTTAGGTCTGGTTAGGAATATGAACAGATTCTACTTAATTATAAAGGAGATAAATATTGAAATATTGAGAGTTATATATTTACAAGCACTGAGAATGATAATAGGGCAAAAGGGATTCACTGACTTTATTAGAATACTAAGTCATACCGTAACCTAGCATACCACATCATATCATCTATTCCCAGGATGTATGGGCCTGCCTGATTTACCAGCCTCAGCAACTGTTTTATTTCATCATCAGAGTCCAACCAACTCCTAGATACAGACCTGGACCAACATTCTGGCTCTCAGCAGAGGTCACCTACACTGCCAGTTTATCCCTGACCTTAAGATCTAGTTATGATTTAATTTTTTCATCATTCTTGTAAGTTGGTCTTGCTCTGTCTTCCAGCTCTGGTCCACAAATACTGACATTTTCTTCTGTGGTAGAATCCTGGCTTGGTAATTTGTCCAGGATCACAATTTCTTTTCTTGCATAACTCAAATCTGTTTCAAAATGCTAACCTGGTGACTGGGAACCCACTCAAGGCTCTCTATTGCCGACTGTCTTCCTGTACAGACTTGTTATCATCTTCAGCTCCTGGATTTTGGCAGCCACCTGCATGAAGGAGCTGCTAGCTATTGCAGAGGTTCTCAATCCTCAAATTTTATCAAAATCACTTGAACTTTTATAATTTGGAACTCTGGACCACATTCCCAAGAAATTCAGATTCAGTCAGGCTGGATTGGATTCTAGAAATCTGCATATTTAGCAGCTCCCCCAGGTGGGACTCTGTAGGTGGATGGAAGACCACACCTAGATATAGAAACACTACTGCATTTTCTGTTGCTACACCAATACTGGCCAACATTGAACTTCCTGTTCTACCATATGGGTCACTCTTCTCTAAAGTCTTATCGCTTTATCCTATTCCAGTTATTTTTCAGGTCTGATCTTAGGTGTTGCCTCTTTTCGCCTCTGAAGACTGTTAGATGCCTCTCATATGTACATCTTATTGTTGTATTTCTCTATTCATTTCTCTGTATGAACTGCTAAACTATGAACTTTGAGAGGAGGGTTATGTCATGTTTACCTCTGAATCCTTACTGACTAGCATAGTACCAAGGCACAAAGGAGGAGGACAAGAAATTGTTATTGAAAGGTCAGATCTAAATGGTTCTAGTGGTGGCTAGTCCCAGTCAATCTTGTTCAGCTGAGAAAACTGGACTACTCGAAGGTCTTAGTTTGGATTGCTTTAGTGATGCTGGTCCAGACATGTCTCTTGGATGTAAGAGAATTGAGGTTAAAGAAACAACCTAGCCCAGTCTATCCTGTTGATTGCTAGATGTTGGCCGGGCTTCTCATGTAAAGATCCACTTCAAGTAAAGATATGAAACCAAGCCCAGGTGATGTCTTAAAATTAAAAATATTTTAATTTCAGTGCAAAATAACATATTCTGGACATTTAAACATTAGAGAAAATGAGAAGTCTTCATTTTGATTCTGAGATGGATCTAGAGTTTAGAGATGATTGGTGATAAATTTCAGAAAGCAGCAGTTTCTTCATGGCCCCCCCCGCCCCCTTCTAATTAGTCTCTGATTCTATGTTAGTGAAACCTAAAATCTTAGAATCATTGCATGCTAGGCCTGGAAGAAACTTTTGAGATGATCATTTTTACAGATGTGGAAAGTTGGATAAAATATTTATTCAGTGTCTACAGTGTGCAAGAAAAGAAAAGAAACCAAAACAAAATTCACACTGGAGGCTATCACATGCACAGGCTTCCATTGCTGCTTAGATTTTACATTTTAGCTGGATCCCAGATCTCCTGATTGCCATGAAAATCTCTGCTTTGTCCAGAAATTTCCATGCTAAAGTAGAATCATGGAGATTACAGTTCAAACTTGTCTGATTCAGTTTTGCCCTCTAGCCTGCTTATTTCACTCTCCATTGGAGTTTCATGATATTTTTTACAATGCATTATTTTTTTCCCAAGGTCTTGTATTATTTTAATAGTTGGCCTGTTGAGTGTGTATACTTCAAGGCTAATTATCTTATTACTTATTTAAGACATATATCTGAAATTGGCAATAAGGGAACATTTAAGCAGTGCTTAAGAAGGAAATGGAGGGCAGTTGAGAATGGCCATACTTAGGCAGTTAGATGTTTTTTGGCTCATGTTTTGTGAGCATAGATTTTATGTTTTTGTATCTCTCCTAAAATATAATTAAACTAGTGCCAACTGCTGATGACTTCCTCTAATGGAAGAAAGCTGAGGTTGGGGTAATATAAAATGGAGGATAATCTCAAACATTTGACATTAGATTGTTTCTCTACTCATTTTTTCCCAGAAAACTTTGTTGAGCATCTTTGTGTGTCAGGCATTGTGGTGGGTGATGGAGACACATTTATGTTCATGTGAATATAGACATGGAAGCCAGTTTATAGTTTCATCTTAGGTAAAATGTTAGAGGTACAATTATAAATAGATGCTATTGAAGCTATTTTTTATCCTATATTTCACTCCTCCCAGAAATCTACTCTTGGTGGAGACTTGATTTTTTTCTTAGGTTAATGTAAGGTTTACTTTCTCTCAAACTATCCCTTGAGGAATCCTCCTGGATTAGCTGGTATCTTTGTATGCAACTTGAATAGAGAGACTTGGAATGTCAACAGAGCTGTCATTATATAGATTAAATATTAGCTGATAATGTAATTCCCGAGATACAATCTAAGCAAGAATTTAAATAGAAGAAGTATTTTCAATATACTAAGAGGCAAGATCTGCTTTTCAAAAACCATTTCGCATGGTCAGGTAATTAAAATCGAATTGTAACATTAAGGAGCAATCTCAAAAAGTATGAAAAAGTTTTAATGATACTGAATTAGTGCTCTTTTAGAATACCAATAAAAGCTATTGAGTAACTCTCTTTTGCCTCTTGAAGCTAGTAGTTCTAAATTGTTACAGTAAAGATATAACAAAATTTCTTATGCATTTAACCATTCCAGAACTGCTATGGATTAGTCAGTTTTCTTTTTTCTTTTTCTTTTTTATAAATTAAGTTTATTGGGGAACATTGGTTAATACAATTATATAATTTTCAGGTGCATATTATAATTTGACATCTGTATATTCTATTGTGTGTTTTCCACCCAAACTCCAGTTTCCTTCAGCTACCATATATTTGATCCCCTTTACCCACTTCATCCTCTCCCTACTCTCCTATATTTGACCCCCTTTACCCATATACCTACTCCCTTTTCCCCCATCCCCTACTCTCTGGTAACCACTAGTCTATAGTCCATGTCCATGAGTCTCTATTTGTCCTGCTCATTTGTTGCTTTTAGGTTTATATGCCACATATAACTGATATCATGTGATTTTCAACTTTTTCTGTCTGGCTTATTTGACTTAGCATGATTATCTCAAGGTCCATTCATGTTGTTGCAAATGGCAGTATTTCATCTCTTCTTATGGGGGAGTATTATTCCATTGTATATATGTACCACAGCTTCTTTAGCCAATCATCTATTGTAGGACACTTTGGTTGCTTCCATGTCCTGACCACTATGAATAATGCTGCTATGAACATCGGTGTGCAAATATCTTTATGGATATGAGTTTTCAAGTCTTTGGGGTAAATACCCAGTAGAGAGATTGCTGGATTATATCGTAGATCAATTCTTAGTTTTTTGAGAAACTTCCATACTGTTTTCCTTAGTGGCTGTAACAATTTGCAGTCACACCAACAGTGTATGAGGATTCCTATTTCTCTACATTCTCTCCAGCATTTATTACTTGTCCTGTTGATTATAGCTATTCTAACAGGTGTGAGATGGTATCTCATTGTGGTTTTGATTTGCATTTCCCTAATACCTAGCAATGTTGAGCATCTTTTCATATATTTGTTGGCCATTTGTATGTGCTCTAGGGAGAAGTGTCTGTTCAGGTCTTCTGACCATTTTTGATTGGGTCATTTTTTTGTTGTTATTGAGTCGTATGAGTTCTTTGTATATTTTGGATATTAGGCCCTTATTGGAGGCGTTGCTTGCAAATATATTTTCCCATTTGGATGGTTGTCTCTTTACTTTGTTGACAGCTTCTTTTGCTGAGCAGAAGCTTTTTAGTTTGATGTAGTCCCATTCATTTATTTTTGCTTTATTTCTCTTGCCTTTGAGCTCAAATTCATACAATCCTCTCTAGATCCAAGGTCCATGGGTTTAAGTACCTATGTTTTCTTCTATGCACTTTATTATTTCAGATCTTATATTTAGGTCCTTAATCTATTTTGAGTTAATTTTGGTGTGTGATGATAGACGACAGTCATTTCATTCTTTTGCAGATGGCTTTCCAGTTTTCCCAGCACCTTTTATTGAAGTGGCTTTCCTTTCTCCACTGTATGTTTTTGGTTTTTTTGTTGAAAATTATTTGCCCATGTAAATAAGGGTTTCCTCTGGATTCTCGATTCTGTTCCACTGGTTCACGTGTCTGTTTTTCTGCCAATACCATGCCATTTTGATTACTGTCACTTCGTAGGATAATTTGAAGTCAGGCAGAGTGATGCCTCCAGCATTAGTCAGTTTTCTTAAATATGGTAGCACAAAGTATTAGGTATCCCTCCAAAAAGTAATAAATAGAACATCTAAAATGCATACTAATACCTGAAATCTAAAGGTAATAGAAAACACAGAGGACCTACATATTGAAGGTTAGGGTGGAGAAGTAGAGACCTTAAATTAAAGAGATACACAAATTGTTTTAGATGATAACGAAGGAGAGGTAGTTAAGCTTCATTCTAATCTACCCAGTTTACCTTTTCACTGGACAGACTTAATGATTAGCTAAAGCTTATAGTAGTCTGATATTGTTTAAGGGACTTTCACCAGGTCTTTATGCTCTTTTCATTATATTTGTATTAAGACATCATCTTTATAAGGTCTCTGTCAAAATATAAATAAAAGGGTGACATGTAGGGCATAGTGACTTGATAACACACAGAGATTTCTTGAATTAGCTCAGTTTTGCTCAGCCTATGGGCAAAGACATAGGATTCTAGAAAGATGAGCAACTTTGATAGAGGCTGAGGTGAAGGATGATGAGGAAGCTCCTGTAGATGGGTTGCAGCCCTAAAAGAGATAACTAAGGGTTATGTCTTAACCCTTAGAGAAGATAGGAAAGGATAGAAAATCCTGGGCACATGAACTTCATGGAGAGGCTCCCCATGTCTGGACGGTGGCCTGTGTCAGGAGCCAGGCTTGGTAGTGCTGTCACTGCATGCTTTCCTGCTCATATTAGGTGAGACGTTTAAAATTGCAGAAGAAATAATTCTACTTGCCTTATGTACTGCTTTGAAGATTAATGAGGCAATGCTTAAAAGTACTGGAGATGAAAGGTTCAAAATAAATGTTTATGTACTCTGCCAAGGAAAGTTCTCTTTCAGAGCTGGTGTTTTTAAAATAAATATAAACACCTAGTGTTCCTGGTGTCTTCATCCCATTTTTAAGGAGCTACCACATTTGTAGCTGGGCAAAACATTGGTATTTGATCCTCTATGATGTTTTTCTCACAGTTTCCCTAGGATATTCTCTACAGGGATGAGTCATGTCAGGCTGGGTCAGTCCTATCATATAGAAGTAAAGTCAGGAAGACAAGCATCCAATCCAGGAGCCTCAGGCAGGGCTAGATTACACATTGATGCTCATGACCCCAGTGCTTAAGAGTCCAGCAAAGCCAACACAGACACATCCATGCACATATTAGTAGGTCTAGACAGAACCTAATTTCACTTTTGCATATATATGAATTTGGTATAATTTTGAAAACTATAAAACAATTATTCATGGCTCGGTATTGCTTTTGTGTCTAATGATGTATTGAGTTTAGGAGTAGGGGACTCGTAGAGTGCATTTAAGGGCCACAATCTCACCCTGCCCAGTGGAAACAGCAGCAGAGAGCCATGAGTAGCTCCTCTAGTGGCTGCAGGAAGAGGTTAGTAATTCTAAGTGGGCAAGATTTCCTGTGTTATCTGTAATTTTGTTCCTTTTTTCTCTATGTCAGAGACCTATGCTTGATCTGTAATTGGATGCTCAAAGAGTGAAACCTGGATCAAATCACCAACTTACACCTTATTCTGCAACGTGGCCTGATGGAACAGTGCTGGTGTGATTGGGGAATTGCACAGGGAGTAGCAACTTACCAAGAAGAACGTAACAGATGAGAGAGACCTGGGCCATCTTTTCATTTTATTGGGCTACATTTAGTAGATAAAAAGATTGAAGGGAAGAATGGAGGTCTCTATTTCTATAACACTGGGAAATAAAGGTACAAATCTTGTATAGGGGAAAGAAACATGGCTTCTAGATAAAATAGTAAAAGGTAGGAAATCTATTTCTTCTTTTGGCCTCAGGATAGGATCTGTTTTCTTTGCCCTTTGCATTTTTCCTCTCAAATATTGGAATTTACATTTTAAAATAGAACACCTAGAAATAATATATGAGAAAATTCTCCAGAAGGAAATTTCCGTACCTGTCTTGCTTGTGAAGAATCCTACATAATAAGTATGTTTAAATATATTACTAACAATATACTGTAAGTCCAAGCACTTGGGTTTCAGAATGGAATAAAGGATTTTTCAGAGGATGAAAGAGTATAGAGAGGTTAAACATGGTAAAGGTCTTTTAATACTGGGGTTGTTTGGAGGAGGGAAAATGGGTCTCTAACTTGTCCAGGAAATAAAACCAGAAGGCCGGAACCACCTTCTCTTTTGTTCTTGCCAGTCTGCAAGAACCTCTGCTTGCCCACAGAAAGAAACTTGACAACACTTTGGCCTATAAACACCAGCACACCAACTGTCTTAATCTCTGCCCAGCTATTTTAGGTAAGCTAGATGAAAAATAGCAGACTGCATAGGAGGAAGCTTGGGGGCCCGCCAAGGCCATGACGTACAGGTTTCCAAGCAAAGCCATGGATGAATCAGAAAAAGCATGTCTGAGTCAGGCTCAGAAACAAGGCTTCCTTTTCTTGAATTTCTCGAGTTATCTCACAGGAAGAAGAGGTAGGGATTCACATAACTCCCCACCTCTCAGAGTCATCTAACAGGCCATAAAACCATTATTTTGCTGAAGTTTCATGAACCCTAGAAGGGGATGTTGGTGGAGGTGTTCTCTGTATTCTTTTTACTTTGCCATTTGGCCATCAAACAACTCAGATACCTTTTTCAATGAAGCTGAAGATTCCCAACGGAGAAATAATTAAAACCACTGTTATTTTTCTAAAACTGTCTCATGTTTCAACAGCTCTAGTGAGTGGCTGCACAGTGGTAGCATTAACACTGCTTTTAGCTTGGAAAATAATAAGACTTTGAAAAAGAATATATTTTTCTTGTGTTTGTTCCCAGTTTCAACCTGATAGCTGGATGAGTAGTTTATTTTTTCTATTATCAGATGTAAATGAAATCAGTAGCAGGGTCATCTACTGGATTGTGAATAAAATAACTTAGAAAAAAAAATCACTAAATTTCAAACCCACATGTAAACAAAGCTAGGGGCCTCTCCCTCCTTTTTTTGTTTTTCATAAGAAAGATTCAAGTTACATCTGTCAAAATCTCTTAGCTTTTAAGAAAAACGATTTTCTGTCCTAAATGGCCAGGTAAATTTTGGACATGCCTTACACAATGGGTGTTTTAAATGTATGCATTTTAGGAATACGTTTCTTCTTTGTCCAGGGAACATCTAAACAAAGGCTCGGTAGGTTCAAAACTCTTTTGTAGTGATGTAGATGCTCATCTTTAAGTTCTTGAAGAGAAAAAAAAATTCTTCCTCTACCCTTCTAAGTTCTTTGGACTGTCTAATAATCAAATTAGCAGAAGACCAATTAGTAGGAAATAAAACCAAATTTAATTTATTATGTATGGGAGCTCCATAAGAATGTGAGGGCCCACAGGTAATCAGGCTCCATAAGAATATGAGGGCCCACAGGTAGTCAGGCAATTGAAGCTTATATGTCATTCTGAATTAAAGAGAAGGAATAAAAGGCTGAGACTTCATAAAGGAAGAAGGCAATTAACATGGAGAAGGAAAGAACGATGTCTGTTATACCATGTAGAGGCAATGGGACACAGAGAGGTCTCTGGTTTCTAAGCCCTGCCCAGTTCCTTCTACCATACCTAGCTCATATTCTTTGTAATTTTCTCTAGTGCTCTTCCTGGACCTGGCCCTTATTTAAAATATTTTAGGCACTTAAGGGGAGATGAAAAGCTCTTCCTGAGCATTTTGGGTCTCAATTGTTTTCAAAAGGTGACACATTTTGGGAAAACTTGTTCTGAATCCTCAAGAAATCATACTGCTAACATTTTAAAGTATGACATTTTTACACAAAGAAAAGCCATATTTTTAAGATCAATTATATTAGTCAGCTGTCGTAACAAATACCATAGACTTAAACAACAGAAATTTATTTCTCACAGTTCTAGAGTCTGAGAAGTACAAGATCAAGGGCCAACTGATTCATTTACTGGTGAGAGCGTTCTTCCTGGCTTGCAGACAGAAAGACCCTGTGTCCTCATGTGATGGAGAGGGAGAAAGAGAGAGATTTTTGGCATATCTTTTTCTTTCATAAAGACATCAGTTCTATTGGATCAGAACTCCATCTTTATGACCTCCTTTAACCTTAATCACCTCTTTAAAGGCCCCATCTACAATACGGTCACTTGGGATTTAGTGCTTCAACATATGCATTTTGGAAAGGACACAATTCAGGCCACAGCACCTGTTGTGGGCAGTGTGAAACCTTGTGATAAGAGTATGCCATACTTTAAGCAACAGACCATTCAAGGACCACACAGAAGTAAAAAGCTACTTAATTCTGATGTTTTATTTTGTGGGGGAAGAGAAAGATATTTAAAAGGGTACTTTCTTCTCCCATATTGCCAATATACTTTAAATTAGAAACAGAAAGTATAAAATAGTCATCATTTTAAGAATGCATATCAAATTTCAGTTTGATTTATGGGGAGAGAAAGAGAAAGAGAGAGAGAGAGAAGAAAAGAAGAAGAAGAAGAAGAAGAAGAAGAAGAAGAAGAAGAAGAAGAGGAAGAGGAGGAGGAAGAAGAGGAAGAAGAAGAAGGTGGGGGAAGAAGAAAGTGGAGGAAGGGGAAGGAGAAGGGGAAGAGGAAGGACAGGAGAAGGAGGAGGAATAGGGAGAGTGAGAGGAAATGGAAATATCGAAAAGAAGGGAAAGATAAATGGAGACAAAAATGGTCTCAGAGAAGGAAAGACACTCAACAGAGAGAAAGAGAGACCTATGTAGAAAAGCAGATGATGAAGGTTCATAGAAGGATCAATTAATTAATGAGTGAGGAAGCTGAAGAATGAGCCTGTGGCTGTCTAGCATAGGAATTTGCAGAAGCTCTGGTGTCAAGCACCTGGATTTAAAACCTGCCTGTTCAAATCAGTTATTTACTGGGTGGCCTTGAACAAATTGCTTTATCTCTCTAAACTCCATTTTCCAATTACAATGCTTATCTCATGATATTGCTGTAAGGATTAAATGAGATAATACTTAGTATCTGACAAACAGTAAGAACTAAATAAATGTTAGCTATTCTAACCATTGTCCCCCTTGACATACTGTAGTTATTGTTGATAGCTTCTTACACAGGGATCACACTCAGGTTATTTTTGCTCTGTGACCTGGAGTCTGTTCCCCATGCTGGTTATGGACTCTGAGTTATCTTATACATTATCATTACATTACATTATATTACGTTATATTACATTACGTTATATTACATTACGACAGGCATTTTGATTTAATGTAGACCTTCTTTTAAAATCCCCTTACCCCGCTGATTCTATTTTTTAAAGATGGTATCCTTGATGGCAGGTTTCTGACTTATTCACTTATAGTTGAGGTTCATTGAAGATTTCTTAATGGATAAATATCACTTGATATATTCATTCATGCATTCAAGAGAGTGATTTAGCTGTTGGATTTGAAGTCCTTTGATTCTATTTGTGTAAAACATGACTTGGGAAAATTACAAATTTTCTTAATCGTGGTTGTCCCTTTTATTAAGGGATAGTCAAGATGTTTGGGAAATCTTACCAAGTGAGTGGAAGCTTTAAATGTATCCTTGTTTATTTTCTTTTCTTGTTTTTTTTTTTTTTTTTTTAAATCCTAAATTCCTGTGTTCACAGTGAGGCAGTTCCTTTTGAGTCTTCATCTTGTGACCAGAAGCAGAAAGTATCAGTGACCTGCTTTTGGAGAAATTTGCAATTCAGTTTAACACATAATATTTCTGGGAAGAGGCCCAGCTAAGAGACTTGAGAGATACCTGTTACTCAGCCTGGTGTTCTCTGGGCTGCAGTCCTGATTAATGTGGCCCTGCATGTGTTTTTGAATTTGTGAAAGGTGTATAGGTGACTGGAGGCGACAAAGGAGCTCTGGTTCTTTTATTCACCGTCATTCTTCCTTATTTCCTGTTCTTAGTTTTATTTTCTCATATTTCTTTCTTTCTCTTGGCCTTGTCTTCTGCATACTGCTACGTTTCAAAAAACATGGCCTGTTTGAATTATAATATTAGTTCTGAGAAGAGACTCATAATAGGCAGTGGAGAGAAGGTATGCATAGGAGCAGAGCAGTAAAAAGAAGGCAATTTAAGTGCATATGAAATTAAAATTTTGCTTCTGGTTACTTTATGTCTCTATCGAGGTCTCATAGCAGATACTCTGTAGTTTTATTTTACATGATGATCTCCTTTCTCTTTGACTTTTAAATTCTTTCCCTCTCTCTGCTATTGGCCACACTCATATTGCATATTTACACACTATTACCACGTCTGTGTGAATAAATGTGTTCCAAACCTTTGTCGTCTGATATATTACACCAGTTAATCTCATCATCTGAATCTTATTTTGTGGGGCAGGATGGGAGACTTGGGACATATACTTTGCAAAAGTTATGGGAGGACAGGGAGAAGAGTTTGGATTACAGAGCACTATAGTTCCCTTGAGAACTATTTATCCCCATTATGACTATTTGCGTTCCCTGCAAAGCTTCCGTTTCTCCCTTTTTCTCTTTCTCATTTTCTCAGCCACTCCTCTGCTAGGATTGGCTTGGCTGTAGATTTCTGGATTGTAGTTCTGTGCCCGTGTTCTTCCTGCAAGGAGCAGCTCCCCAGACTGACTTGGTGGCTCTGCACTCAGGGATGTGGCTGGCACACTTTTCCTACTATTAGTATGCTGTTCAATTAGTGTTGCATGACAGGCCAAGGGAGTGTCTATGGCCTTGCTAGGGAATGACAGCAGAAACCTACTTTTGTCTGGTGACCCTACAGGAACTTCTCCATCAGGATTTGAATCTCTGGTGCACAACTCGCTGCATCTCATTCTCTGCTAATTTGCATCTTATGCGGAGCATCTTACTTTCTAGTCATCCATATTTATGATCTATCATAGTACATGGGTTACTCCTTTCAGTGCAATTTTCCAATGCCATTAGTCTCTGTATTCCGAATTAGGGCCACCCTGATAAATAGGCAAGTAGTTTAGCAGATTTCAAAGAGGGATTAGATAAACAAGGGTAAATAAGAATAAAATAACACTTGTAGCGAAGCCAGCTTAGAGAAAAAAAGGCATATTTTATGTTAACATCTGGTCACCTTAAATGATGTATTAATAGTAGCAATAAAAAGTGCCTTAATATTTGTATAGTATTTAAAAATATACCAAACACTTTCACATGCATTTTTTCATGTGTTCCCCTTTAAACAACCATGAAGTTTGGCAGAATGGAAATGCAGATGAGGGAAGTATTAGAGAGGTAAATGACTTATCAAGAAGTTCCACAGCAGACCTGAAACCCTAACCTTCTGTGTCTTAGTCTTATACTCTTGTCACTATGATATGTTTGATATTATAATTTTATTTGTTAATTTTTATTTAAAATTATGGGAGTGACAATGGTCAACAAAATTCAATAAGTTTCAAGTGTACAGTGCAACAGTATGGCGTATATATATTGCCTTGTGTGTTCACCACCCAGAGTTAGATTTCCTTCTGTCACCAAATATTTCACCTTTTACCCCTATCTGCCTCCCCTCCCCCACTTTCCTCTGAACCACTAATCCACTGTCCATGTCCACGAGTCTCTGTTTGTCATGTTTATTTGTTGCTTTTAGATTTATATCCCACATATGAGTGATATCATGTGGTTTTCAACTTTTTCTGTCTGACTTATTTTGCTTAGCATGATTATCTCAAGTTTCCATCCATTAAGCAAATGGCAGTATTTCATCTTTTCTTATAGCTAGGTAATAATCCATTGTATAGATCTATCACACCTTCTTTATTTAGTGTATCATAGGATACTTTGGTTGCTTCCGCATTCTGGCCACCGTAATGCTGCTATGAACATCGGGGTGCATATATACTTGCAGATAAATGTTTTCATGTTTTTTTGGGGTAAATACCCAGTAATTTTAGACTGGACAAATGCTTAGAAAATTCTGTTCTAACAAACAATAATCGAAGCTTCATGCTAGGTATTGTGTTAGGTTCCAGGTACATAAAGTTGAATAAGAACTGAAACTTCATGTTTCTCCTGCTTACTAGTTTTGCCACTAATATTTTTGTTTGGAGATTAGCCTGGGTGTAGTCTGGATACATAACTGAGCATCACCTGTCTTCGACAGCATTCCAAGATGGAACTAGCTCCCTGGTTAGAACTGGGGTTTTGTTTTCTACTAAACCCAGAAGAACCTGAGTCCTAGTACACACTTTCTGTTCTTAGATTAACAAGGACAGCCCTTTTCATATGTTCATGAAGGTGAATCCTAAGGAAGCCTGGAGGGCAGTTTGGCCATCTTGATGTTCTGTGACAGGTGTGTCAGGATACATTTAACCTGGTAAACTTTGTCTTGCCTCCACTAGAAAAGTAGGGCTCTAGTGGGGCTGAGAATGTATGTGAGAGAGAGTTTAAAAGGAAAGAGGTTGAAGAAATCTATGGTTTAGACTGGTCTTAATGGATACTGTGTGATTCTTGGTCATCACTTGTTGGAAGGTTCTCCTCTGTCTTGAAAAATACATTTATTACCTTGTTGTAGTGACCATCTGATTTCTCTCCTTTCTTGTTCCGATAATTGGTCTATAGTTTTAACTCCATTTTTAAACTCTCAATTCTTTCTTGTAAGCATAAAATATGACTCCCCCCAACCTGCTCCTTTTTTACCTTCTCAAAGACAAGTGACCTAATTACTAAAATAAATGCCAATATTTTTTCGTCACCTTCTTGCCCTCAACATAATAGCAGACAGAAATTGCTAAGCCTTCTTTCTTAAAATTATTCTTTTGACTCACAAGTTTCCAATCCCACAAGTTTTTCTTTTTTCCCTCACCATTCTTATTCCTGTTGTAAGCTCCTACATGTGGCCACCAATAGATTCAATTCTCTCTCTATGCTGTCTATACTGTCATTGGACATTTCATTTATGTCCACTATGACAATGATTTACAGATCTGTAGAGCCTGCTATATCACTTTAGATAGATGATCTGCAACTTCCTCCAAATACCAATATTTAAAAAGTCCCCCAAACCCCCATATTAAAAAACAAAACCAAAAACAACAAAGTAAAAAATAGTCTTAACTTTCCCAAGCTATTATCTCCATGAGTCCAAAATATTCATATTTTCCTTCCCTTGTTCGACGAAATTGCTCCTTTCTTAGCTGAAAAACAGATGACTAGCTGACTTTTGTTTATAGGACACACTAAACTGAAAATGCATAGAATCATACTCAGCATGACTGGCTGCTCAGATGCTGAGAGGCAGACATGAACTGTGACGACAGAGGAGACCTGGGCTGAATCTCCCATTTCTGGGATTCTAGTCTACCCTATGTGCTCCTTGAGTGGAAAAGTAAGGAAAATCTCCTGCTCTCTTTATTTTTTAAATTGTTGAATGCATATAATTAATTTTTCATAAGTTAAATAAGTTGGGCTATGACTCCGTGGAGCATCCAATCATTTACATGTAGAATAGATTTTGGACATCCTGATAATTTTTAAATGAAGTAATTAAATGCTATTCACTGGTTGATTTGTGTTCAGAACACTTCTAACACTTGAAACAACTTTTAACTTTTTATCATTAGCAATGAGTCCTAAAGATGAAACATTAAATTTAGATTCTCCCAGAAATTAAAGATCATTAGATCTTTATTATTATTTTTTTTAATAAAGAGGAATGTGTCAACCCCATCAGGACTCTGGCCACATTGACAGAGGCATATGATATTTTACTCTAAAATACTTCAACTTCATAAATTATACCTTTGAAAGGTACAACTATTGAATTTGCTTTTATTGCGTAGCTCAATTTCTTCTGGAATGTTGAATTTACTGTTAAATAATGGTTATATTTTACCTCAAATTTCTGAATATGTTTAAATAAGTTTGTGGGACTCCTACGGCTACAATATTCTTTACTAAGGAATTGCTAATACAAAATGAATTACATTATCTAAGTAACTTTTTAACCTGGTCAAAGTTTTAAAAAATAAGTGGGTGTGAGGGTCAGCAAGATCAAAGGTAATTAATGTTTTCCAGCAGTAAGTGTGGTAGATACTTGCTTGTTAAGTCAATTACATCAAGAAAAAACTTGAATGTGAAGTAATTTGTACTATAAGTAAACTGCAAATAGTATTCATGTGACAGATCCACTAATTTGCCACTTGTTATTCCAGCAAGATTTGAAAAATTAGATAGCTGAAGTTGCTGTAAGAAACACAATTTACTGCAGAGATGCCCCAAGAGAAAACTTTAAACCTCAGCTTCTCCCATTGATTTTTGCCAAGCAGTCACTGGGGTCTGTTTTGAAACAATCTGTGATCATTCACACTAAAGCAGTAATTGTATAGAAAAATTAGAAACAATTAAACACTGTGCGTCTTGGTAATATAATGCTATTTGTTTAAGATCTGCAAATACTTGCTGCAGAGTATCAGTGATATTGGCCTAAAATATGAGTATAATAGGAAAATCTGTGGAAGAAATGACAGCATTCCCCATTAAACTAAAATTTAATGAGGACGGTGGAGAGATGTAATTGTGTGTTCACGACTCAACTTCTAATTTAGCTAAAATCTGTAGTATGTGTTCTAAAGTTTTAGTACTTTGTAAAATAAGTTACAATTTTTGCTCCTTCCCATTTATGTCCAGTTAAAAATAATTGAACCAAAGTTGGAAAAATAAAAACTTTACTACATGGTCCATACTTTTGCATTCATGTTGATAGGAATTTTTACAATGAGGAATCCAATTTATTTAAAAATTAGTTATTGTTGATTTAATAATACCTCCAAATAAATATTCACATGATTTATTATTTCATCGGTTGTGGGTCCTCTTGACAGTGTAACATACTCTTGTTTAGCATTCAGATACCAGGGTTTTTTCAGATATGGTTGTTTTCCACCTTTGACATTTATTGATGAAGAAATCGAAAATGTCTGTGAAAGATGAGAAAGTATTTCATGATTATAAGTAGTTAAGTTTTTTTTTAAAGTTTGATTTTTCTGCCTCAAATAATTTATTCATATATACATATAAATACACATACATACATACATACATACATACATACATACATACATACATACATACACTTTCTGACTATCTTCCTTATTTACTTACTTGCTTTTGATGACTAGGCTTAATTTCCAAAATTAGCCCAAATTCCTTTTTTACCTGGAACTATTTAAAGTAGGCTCTGTGAAAGACCATAGCAGATTCCCAGTATGAGTAGAATAATTTTCAACACTGAGCTTCCCAGAAAAACATTCTAAAACAGTTCACAGTATTAATGATAAAAATTGAACACATTCTAGAGGAATGGGTCTCTCTGTAAAGGGAAAATGCTTGGACAGTTCTGGCTTTTAAGTCAAAAACACTGTCTCACAGACACCTTTCTCTTTTATTTCCTAGTGTTTCTCTTAAGCTCCTCTTTCACAGTGTCCACTGTCGCATTATAGATAAGAACCTGGACTAGCACCAGGTAGACCTAGGTTCAGGTCCTGACTCTGCCCTGACTAATCATGAAACTCTAATCCAGATGCTCTGCCTCTCTAGTTAAAATATACCTTGATAATACAAGAATGATGACAGTAGCTCCTATTTTACAGGGTGGTTGTAGGAATTACAAGAGCTAATATTTGTAAAACACTTAGCTTGGTGCACACAGTAAAATCACACTAGTAATTCCTTCTAGGTTTTAGAGCAAGGCTCCTGCTTGTCTCAGTTTCATTAATTACCCAGCCTTCATCTGTATCCCAGTAAGAATCAATTCTACATTTCTCAGTTTGCAATGTAGGCAGAGAAAAATATATCCTATACACATCTTCATTTTGTTTCCCTCTTCACTATTATATCCTTTATCTGTATCCCAATTTTTTATTGCCTAATTGATAATGATAATGTTAAATAACTGAAATGATGATGAAGATATTAACAATGCAATTTTGAGCATTTACTATGTGCCAGGAACTGTTAATCACTTTACCTGTGTGATACTATTTAATCCTCAAAGAATTTTTATCTAAAAATATTAATATATTTATTTTATAAATGACTCATATATTTAGAGGGGTAAATAAGCAATCATTTTCTATGTTTTATGAATAAACTACCAATATCAGGTGCTACCTGGCAATGAAATTTGGAAATAGGATTGGAGTTCACATTTTTCCAAGACCGAAATTCATTTCTAAATTACAGTGATAACATCAACAATTAAATTTACTCGGTGCTTGTTGCACATTTTGTATTAAAAAGTTCACATGTTTTATCTCTTAACTTTTATGCCAACCCCATGCAGTAGGTACTACTATTATTCCAACTTTACATAGGAAGAAGCTGAGGGTAAAAACCTTGCCAAAGGTTATGGAGCTGGTGTGTAGGGGAGCTGGGTTTTAACCCCCTAGATAATCACATTCCACCTTGACCACTATGCTGCCCTGCTGCTCAGTACATGTGATGGTATGGATATGTAATGGATTGCAAATGGGTTGTATATCTTTTTAGCACTAAGCAAAATTTCAACAAGTGTTAGAAAAATCTTTTTGTTCCTTCCCTCTCTACTTTTGCAATCACTCTCTTCTATGATTAATATAATTCTGTACTCTTCTCTGCCAAACCACGCCTCTTTCATTCTTTCCTGTACAATTTGAATTGACTCCAGATAGTCTTTCTGGGCAGACCAGAAAAAGAATAATATGGCTCTTAACTCTCATTACCGAATTTTGCCCAAATTCACAAACTTAGCCTGTATGTTTGTGATTTTTGCTTATTTTCTATGCAATGTCAGGCGTGTAATTGCTTCTTTGTCTGCATTGCAATTTTTGTAAATCCTGAGTCCAACAAGGGGTAGGAAACAGGTTACCTCTTGGTGTCTCCCTGAAGTATACATGCAGCAGGACTCAGTAAGTAGGTTTTGGTGATTATATAAGCCTAAGAGAAGCATAAACAGAAATGAAAACTGCCTTGATGATTTAAACCTGTGTGGGCCATTTGCATATTTTCTGTGTACAATTCCGCATACTAAGTGTTAATTTTGAGATTCCTTTTTACTCTGGAGGCATAGTAGAAATGATTAGGTTGAGAATCACAACCCTGATAATTAGCTTAGAGATTCTGAATCAGGATGTGTGCTGCAAAAAAAGTGATTTTTTTGGAGCATTTGGCCCTAAGGGGTTGGATAACCAGCTGTCTCAGATTTTATACCTGCTAACATCTGTTTCGGTCAATAGGTACTAGGAAATGTAATAGAGCAGGAGGGAGTTCGTCTCCTAACTCTGTCTTGACCTCCAGAGAGTAGGACAAGGCCCTGATTCTCTTTGGGGAACAGTTGAAAAAATATAGAATTATTTATATTGTATAACATTTGCAAAGTGCTTTGCAAGCATTTTTTTTAAGTTCTTGCTCTCAACTCTATTACGAATGAGCTTGTATGCTATCCCCATTTTATAGAGCTTAATAGGGTACAGAAAGATGTAATTTCTTTGCTGTGGTACCCAAATGAGTTAACAGTAGGCCAGAACAAATACTCATATACTTTCAAGGGCTATTCTGTTTTTCAATTTCCATGTTATCTTATTTCAAAGGCAAATAAAACCAAGAGGGGAGGAGGATGGAAAAGAAAAATTGTAGAGTGACCAAGGAGGAAAGGTTAAAAAAGGAGAGGATTATTTATGTACTTCTCATCTTTTGGAATCTCAAATGTGTGTTGGTTCTGTAGTGGTTTTAAAATGTATTCATATTCTATGAGATGTCCAAAGATAACATTACTTCTTTAATGTACAACTCAGTATAATTTCGCTTACTGGTATCTCCTTCATCTGACCCCCGCATGTGCTATGTGGTGGAGGGGGAAAAAAAAAAAAACAAACAAAAAAACCCCTAACCTATAACTTTAAACTTGTAGCATTTGTGATACTTCAGACTTTTTGAGTTTAACTTACCTTTTGGTTAGTCCACTGGCCTAGTCCCTTTTTCTAAGATAGCAATAGGATTCAGGAGAAATACTGATGATCTCAGGACACTGGGGTGTGAGAGGGAGGCCCCTTGATCTTGTGCTGGACTTGGCTGCAAGGTAGCTGTGTTGCTCCCAGGTGAGGATTGGCTGAGGTGTGGTTGATTGATAGTATATTGGGTGTCCTGGTGTCCTGGTCTCCTGCTGCTACAGTTCACAGCTGGTATACTTCCTGTTTTTTTTTCATGACCTGGTTTTTCATACCTTGGGTGGCTCTCGCCCCTTTCTCGTGGATCCTATCTTGGCTCCTACTAACTCAGGAGAATGCCTAGGATGGGGCAGGTTATCTACCTTTCTCATACTATCAGCTTTTCCCCAACAGACTCTCAGTTATCTTTTATTTCCACTTCAGGACACAAGGGAACTTCTAAGTCCCTTCTGAACTACATAGAAGAGAAGGACAGCTTGAGGATTCCTTCTCTGCTCATTGCCATTATTTGCTTTGTTAAGTTGATGATAGTGACGGAATTGTTGCAAAACTATTTCTTCCTAGATTCCCAAATGAGAATTGAGACAAAGTGTTTTTGTTTCTAGCATTTCCCCCAAATATCCACATGTCCTTTCTTCTGGCCTTGTACCTAGAGTGCTAAACTCAGGAAGTAAGAGTCTAATTCTGTTCTTTTATCTACTTCTTTTTCTTTACACAATTTCACACTCAATTATCCAGTTCACTTGCTATTTGTGTTGTATTTGAGAGGATAAAAACTTTGTTTTATTGAGGAATCCACACATTGTTGGAAACATTTGTCCTTGGTATATCCATAGAAACAGTACAGATTTATAGTTGGACCTATGGATTCTAGTCTTGATTCTATGACTTTAGCAATTTAACCTGACATAATCTCTAAAATGGAATAATAATTATTCTTTGTACATTGTACAATTGCTGTGAAAATTAAAATGCACCAATATATAAAAATGCTCTGGGAGGAAACGGTTCTAGTGGTGGTAATGTGATCACTTACTAGCACTTGCATAAGCTCAGGGAGTAAAACTTGAGGGATTAACCTTAATGACAAGATTCTCTTTCTTCATCTCTTCATGAATTCATGTTTGTATTTGTCCAAGATTGTTCCTTCACGATTTCTTCATTTATTTGCATCTGTAATTAATTTGTGTTTCTGAATAAATAGCAATTTAAAAATATTTTTAATTAAAAAAATTTAACCCTATATATTCCCTAATGGACATCAGAATACATCGCAGAGTTCTAGAACACCCATCTGATAATTATAACACATTAATAGGTCATAAATGAGTTAATGGGTAATATGCCGTAAAAACTTTGATGGGTTCTAATGTGTGCCTTTAATGGCATATACACACACACACACACA
>NW_011888792.1:8632111-8634652 GCF_000151845.1 Pteropus vampyrus | reverse complement strand
TCTAAGTTCTGATTTGGAGGTTGGCCAAAATAAAGTCCCACTAGCCGCAAAGAAACATTATACTTAGCTGATCTCTGTAATACTATCTTTTAGAGACTCTTAATTTCCAAGCTCAAAGATTTTGCCTGACCTTTTGCAGATAGAATCAGTTTAGTTTGTGTAATGGAGAAGGAGAAATCAAAGAGAAAGATAGTTACAGCTAGATTGCTATGATGATCTATGTGATATGATGTATAAACATTTTTTCTTTTTTAATGTTAATATCTGTTTTCACAAATCCCTGAAGTTTATATCTTGATTGAAAGTAATGATCAAGGAGACATTGTTTTTAAATATCTGTTATAAAAGCCACAGTATACTTGAGTAGACTTATTTTCAATGGATAAAAATGGTGTTAAAAATAAAAATTTTCTAAGATACATACATACTCATTCGTACGCCTTCGAAATGAAGCTTTTAATCTGCACATTAATTTTAGAATTATATCTAATGATGTAATAGATAAAAACAATAAAAAACAATCATGATGCGCTTTGCAAATATTAAGCGAATTATACATATATTCTGTTGTTTAAGAAAATGAAAGAAGTCACAAGCATGGACATCAGACTTGGGATTTTGTATATACTTTTGAATTTGTAGCAATTTTGCATTATATTGTAATGTAGGGGATTTGGTGTCAAATGGCCTGAAGACCTCTTTTATATTAGTCTTTCAAAGATGAGTGTTTCTGAGCAGGAAAAGAGATTCAACTAATTTTGGAAGCATCATGGAAGATGCAAAGACAGCATGATACTCAAAATGAATTACCAGGCTTCAAACCCAAAGTTTCTTTTTGAAATTGAATCCAAAAGGAAGTTATATATTGGCTGCATAATTTTTACCTGAGAATGCCTTTAAAATTTGTTCCATTCCTGAACAAGTGTAATTCCAAGACCTAATGAGATTAATAGTAAAAATAAATATTTACTGAGCATCAGCAATGAGAGAGATGTTGAAATCTAGTATGTCTTAATATTTAGGTAAAGGGAATTCCTTTTCCTTATGGTAAGTTAGGCCTATTTCCTAATACTGAGTGAGAAATACAGCAGCCTCATGGGTTGAACTGGAAAAAATCCTTCTTGGTTTCTTTTGGGCAGTTTCTTCTTTTGGTTACTCAACTTCTTCTTTGATAATTTCTAACTTAAAAGATGTAGATTCTTATGCCTGTTATTCTCAAACATTGGTTTAATTTTAAAGCTATGTGAAGTACTTAGCTTTATAATGGGACAGCTCTGTTAACAAAGATTACTTTATTCTTTTCTTTCCTTCCACCTTCCCTTTCTCTCATACTCCTTTTCTTCCTTTTTTTCTATTTCCTCATTTATTGCTCTTTTTTTCCGCCTCATCTGGAAACCCCTCCCCATATTCAAAGTAGTAAAATCTATGTTTGATTATTTAAACATTTGTGAGTTCTGCAATTCAAAATTTGTCGAAACATTTGAGAGTTTTTTTCTATTAATGAATGGAAAATAAAATATTAAAAGCATATTGTCTAAAAGCATATTGTCTAAGTAGAATACATTAAAAAATAACTTTAAACATGCTGTTGTATACTTTCTAGAGCACTGTCAAATCATGTCCAAATATTGTTGTGCTCTGGGGCAGAGGTGGATATTGTTTCCATCAGATGCCTGAGACTTGTCAGCTCAGAAAGCAGTTAGGTCAAACTGACACACTGTGAATTTCTATAGTTTATTCATTGAAAAATCTAAGTCTTTTACTTTGATGATTTATGAAAGAAATTGAGAATAAAAATTGATTCAGTACATTAAAAAAATAACTTTATAGCTTAGTACAGTTGTATAAATAGCTTCTACATTGGTCATTCCAGTCAACTTTCCCCTACACTTCCACATGCTCACTCAGCCTCTTCATCTTTAATTTTAATAATACAGATAATTACATTGAAGAATTGCTGGCCTAGGAAAATTATGAAATCAGTAAAGATTCTCTTGTCTTCTACCTTCTATCAGACTTCTGAGAAAATGTAGTTTCCAAGGAAATTTGTTTTTATTTTTAAAACAGTGATAAAGATTCACACTAGAAGTATGACAGAACATGGAACGTTTTAAAACTAGCTACCAGTGTGTTTTAACTGAAGTGTAGGGTGCGGGTGAGGAAAGAGAAGATACAGAGTCTGCAAACAATGTTAAAATCCTATTTTGTGCCATGTGAAGGTGTTTGGACTACCTTCTGAAAGCAATAGAGACTTACTGGAGGATTTTAAGTGGGGTGGAGATGGGTATCATGACAAAATTGAACTTGTATTTTAGGGAGGTCCCTCTGGCTGCAGTTATGAATATGGCAGTGAAATTGCTTAGGAAGCTTTGGTAGTATAGGTAGGTTAGAGGAAGTGATGACCTAATCCAAGTTGTGGTTGTGGAGAGGGAGAAGTGGGAAGCCACAGTAAAGAGGCCAAGTCTCCAGGGCTTGGAGTGTGGTCTAATTCTGGGGGATTGAGAGTCAAGTCACTTTTGCTATAGTTTGAAAGTAAATGCA
>NW_011888792.1:8626028-8632061 GCF_000151845.1 Pteropus vampyrus | reverse complement strand
GAGAGATGTTGAAATCTAGTATGTCTTAATATTTAGGTAAAGGGAATTCCTTTTCCTTATGGTAAGTTAGGCCTATTTCCTAATACTGAGTGAGAAATACAGCAGCCTCATGGGTTGAACTGGAAAAAATCCTTCTTGGTTTCTTTTGGGCAGTTTCTTCTTTTGGTTACTCAACTTCTTCTTTGATAATTTCTAATTTAAAAGATGTAGATTCTTATGCCTGTTATTCTCAAACATTGGTTTAATTTTAAAGCTATGTGAAGTACTTAGCTTTATAATGGGACAGCTCTGTTAACAAAGATTACTTTATTCTTTTCTTTCCTTCCACCTTCCCTTTCTCTCATACTCCTTTTCTTCCTTTTTTTCTATTTCCTCATTTATTGCTCTTTTTTTCCGCCTCATCTGGAAACCCCTCCCCATATTCAAAGTAGTAAAATCTATGTTTGATTATTTAAACATTTGTGAGTTCTGCAATTCAAAATTTGTCGAAACATTTGAGAGTTTTTTTCTATTAATGAATGGAAAATAAAATATTAAAAGCATATTGTCTAAAAGCATATTGTCTAAGTAGAATACATTAAAAAATAACTTTAAACATGCTGTTGTATACTTTCTAGAGCACTGTCAAATCATGTCCAAATATTGTTGTGCTCTGGGGCAGAGGTGGATATTGTTTCCATCAGATGCCTGAGACTTGTCAGCTCAGAAAGCAGTTAGGTCAAACTGACACACTGTGAATTTCTATAGTTTATTCATTGAAAAATCTAAGTCTTTTACTTTGATGATTTATGAAAGAAATTGAGAATAAAAATTGATTCAGTACATTAAAAAAATAACTTTATAGCTTAGTACAGTTGTATAAATAGCTTCTACATTGGTCATTCCAGTCAACTTTCCCCTACACTTCCACATGCTCACTCAGCCTCTTCATCTTTAATTTTAATAATACAGATAATTACATTGAAGAATTGCTGGCCTAGGAAAATTATGAAATCAGTAAAGATTCTCTTGTCTTCTACCTTCTATCAGACTTCTGAGAAAATGTAGTTTCCAAGGAAATTTGTTTTTATTTTTAAAACAGTGATAAAGATTCACACTAGAAGTATGACAGAACATGGAACGTTTTAAAACTAGCTACCAGTGTGTTTTAACTGAAGTGTAGGGTGCGGGTGAGGAAAGAGAAGATACAGAGTCTGCAAACAATGTTAAAATCCTATTTTGTGCCATGTGAAGGTGTTTGGACTACCTTCTGAAAGCAATAGAGACTTACTGAAGGATTTTAAGTGGGGTGGAGATGGGTATCATGACAAAATTGAACTTGTATTTTAGGGAGGTCCCTCTGGCTGCAGTTATGAATATGGCAGTGAAATTGCTTAGGAAGCTTTGGTAGTATAGGTAGGTTAGAGGAAGTGATGACCTAATCCAAGTTGTGGTTGTGGAGAGGGAGAAGTGGGAAGCCACAGTAAAGAGGCCAAGTCTCCAGGGCTTGGAGTGTGGTCTAATTCTGGGGGATTGAGAGTCAAGTCACTTTTGCTATAGTTTGAAAGTAAATGCATTCTCCAATCTAACATCTGGGTTTCTAACTTGTTTCAGAAACTTTCTCTCTATCTTGTGCTCCAGCTCTGGTATTCTAATATTATTATACATTCATTTATATGCGACATTTGCCTCAATTAGGGTATAATGTTAAAGAAATAAAGAGGAAAACTTACTCTTCACAAGGATGAGTTAGATTTATACAGTCTTAAACAGTTTTGTAGCCATAAACTAGGCTTCTAATTCTTAGAAGACATCTTACAAAAACAAGCAAACTAACTAACTAACTAACTAACTAACTAACTAACTAACTAACTAACTAACACTCTATGGGCTATCGATCAGGCTGGACAACAGATTTGCTGAGGGTTTGGTATTAACATCATTATGGAAACAAATGAATGAAACTAAACTAAACTCTTCCCAAATTATTGGGGGCTGCTGAGAAGTCAATAGTAGCATGTTCATTGACAAAAATAGAACTTTGGCATACTCTCTGTATTTATCTACTTGTACTAGATTTCTATATAAATTAAATTCAATTGGAAAAGGGCAGATAGTCAAAGTACCTTTCATTCTTTAGACTTTCCTTAATTTCTTGAATTATGTGATAGCTTAGGATTGTTCAGGGCATGAAGAAGTCAGAGACATTGGATCTGGGGACTTTAGCCAGGATTTAGTAGAGAAGAAATTCTTGACTATCCTGCTTACTATTGAAAAAGGTCTGCAGAAGAACTGTCCTAGCTGCCTAGTTATTGACTTGGTCCCTCTGCTCGAGCAGATAATGTCCCTAGGACAGGACTTTAACTTACTCAGTTAAGCTTTTCTTTTAGCTTTCTTCTGATCACGTCACAGATATTGTAGCATCTTTCTAATATAAGATTAAAAAGTTTAGATCTTGTTTGCCTAGGTCCCAGAAATACATGATGAGAACGCAGGTGGCAAAAATGACATATATTAGTTGACCAAGATAGGAATGTTGTTTTTGAATGCAGAGCATTAAATAAGGTGACTTCAGTGGAGGAGAATTAGTGAAAGAGAAAATGGTTGTGTTGATAGAAAAAGCAAAATAACTTTGGAGGAGCCTGAGTTCAAGAAAGTTTGTCTATAGTGTTTGCTATATAGTGAATGTTTGTGTCCCCCTGGAATTCATATGCTGAAACATAACCCCTAATGTGATATTTGGAGATTGAGCCTTTGGAAAATGATTCGGTCATGAGAGTGGAGACCTTGTGAATAAGATTAGTTCTCTTATAGAAGAGACTTCAGAGAGCTCTCTTGCTTCTTCTGCCAGGTGAGGGCACAGTGAGAAGAGCATAGGTTATGAATCGGGAAATGGGCTTTTGCCATACATTGAAAATGCCAGCACCTTGATCTTGGATTTTCCAGCCTCTGGAACTGTGAGAAATGAATTTATATTATTTACAAGCCGCCAGGCTTGTAACAGAATATATTCTGTTATAGCAGCCCAAAAGAATAAAGACAGCGTAGGGAGCAGCCTCTGAAATGGTGAGCCAATGGGATGTATGGTAGGTGGCTGGAGTACCTTCAACTGGAATATTAAGGTGTTCTCTTTCTTGAGCAGTTGCAGACTGTTGAGCATCAAAAGAGACCATGAGAGCAGGGAAGGGAGGTAACTACATAAAATTAGCTCTAATTGCTCCAAGTTTTTATTTTTACTTTGTTTTTACTATCATAATTTGTGCTATACCTTTAAATCTAAGTGTAAGCATTATGACTGTGTTCATTTTATGGCTTTGTTATATTTATGAAGTATCCATAAAATGCTTCGTTCTAAGGTGGATTTACTTTATGTACATAGTAGTAGGGAAAAGTAGGTTTTAAGCAAATCACGGGAAATTGCAGAAAATATTGCAATATGTTAAGTGATTTAAGTTGTCAGGAAGGATCAGAGATTAGTTCATTTACTGAATTTTATGTTTAATTTTTTTTTTTTTTGCCACATAATATTGGAAAACAGAGGTTGGCTATTACTGTTACTTTAATACTTCTCTTCTTGATTGAAATTGACATTTTTATGTGGACCACAAAGCATACAAAATACAACCATATTCTTCTTTGTCTAAAAATGAGTTACATCAAATAAAATTCAGACTGTACACCTGTTCCTTATTTTTTTTTTCAACAATGAAAGATCTGTACTGATTTCTTATAGAAGATAGTTTTAATAATGCCTCTTCGTGCTGCTGGAATACATTCATTTAATAATTATTTTTGAAAGATCTACTACATGCTAGGTACTATCTTGGAGGTTGAGATTCATTACTGAATAAAAAAGTCAAGGATCTTTGCCCTAGAATTTACATTTTTAGTAGGGGAAGGCAGACAATAAATAGAAAAATTATAAGTAAGTAAATTATAGTATTTTAAAATGTAATAAATGCTATGGATAGAATAAAATGTAGAGCAGGGTCAGGAGGATGGGGTTATAATTTTAAACTCAGGTTAGTCCTCATTGTAATGACATTGGAATAAAAACTTGAAAGAAGTAAGGAATATAGCTATGAAGATATCTGGGGTAAGAATGTCTCAGAGAGAGACAGTAGTCCATGCAAATGTATAGTGGCGGATCAGCAAGGATCAAAGTATTTCACCATGTCCAGCATGCCTTGTCAGGCATCTGACAGGATGGGTACTCAGAGCTTTTTCCTTCACTCAGTAGATGCATAGTAAATGTCTGCTCAGCACCACGCACCCTGCCAGGCTTTTGGGAAGATTAACCTGTTTTGGACTCTCAGAGCTTACAGTTAGAGAAAGTGTACATTAAACATATAAAATCTTAATAGTAACTGTGAAAAGTTTTCCAAAGTATTAGGATGCCACAGAGGACTTTAAAAGGAGAATTTACCTTAACTTGGAACTCAGTGCTGATTTTCTTGAGGACACAACTTTCTGGTGAGACACAAAGAATAAGGAAGAGTCAGCAGGGCCAAGGAGTGAGTATCATTTTCTTCTAGCTAGAAGAGTTAGTATGCGCAGCAGGGAATGAGGCAGGAAGGAGGCCAGCAAGTTTATGGAATTAGAAAAAGGCCAGTGTGACTTGAACGTGGAGAATAGGAAAGGTGGCTTAAGTTCAGGTGGTGGCCAGAGGATACAGGTTCTTAGACCATATTAAAGAGTTGGATTATATCCACAGGGCCAAATGAAGCCATTGAGTAAGTCACATGTGGTGTGGTAATATAGAAAGGGCAGCTAACTGGGAATCAGCAGACTTGGGTTCTAATGCTGGCTGTGGTACTAACTACCTGTGTGACTTGAGTACATGCGGAAAAAAAACCTCTGGGTCTCAATTATTTTATTTCTCTATTTTTTTTAATATATATATACCTATATCTACATTTGTTTGCTGAATTACTTTGTCTCCAGGATACTGTAATAAATTGAATTGTATCCTCTCCAAAGATATGTTAAAGTTACAACTCCCAGTACCTCACAGTGTGACTTTGTTTGCAATTAAGGTCATTGAAGGTGTAATTAATTAAGATTAGATCATACTAGAGTAGGCTGACCCTTTATCCAATATGACTGTTGTCTTTATAAGGAGGAGGAGATCTGGAAGCACATAGAGAGGAGACAGCCATGCAAAAAAAGGAGGCAGAGAATAGATTGATACAGCTACAGGCCACAAAGTGTCAAGGCTTGCCAGCTTAACCAATTATATCTGCAAAAATCCCATTTCCAAATAAAGTCATATGTACATCCACTAGGACTAGGACTTGAATATATCTTTTTAGGGAAACAATTAGACTTACATCATCTGTTCCTAGTCTCTAAAGAATTATCTACACTCATGGTTTTGAATTTTCTTACCATCTTGTATAATCCTCGATGATTTGTTTTCTATTTTACCATTATAAACTAGGTGCCATGGCGAAAGTCACCAATGATCCCCCAATTGCCAAATTCTTTACATAATTTTTCTCATCATACTTGACCTCTAATGGTCATTTTAATGTGTTGACCACTTCTATCTTCTTAAAGCTAATTCATCCCTTAGTTTCATACCCACATTTATAATTTTCTTATACTTTTTTAAATTTTTTATTTTCTTTGGGTTACTCTTTTCCTCCGCCTGTCCTTTTAAGCACAGGTTTCCCTAGAGTCCTATGTACTTTCTCTGGTATATTCATCTATCTTTATCTATGTCTTCACTCACTGAGTGCAAGTTTATGGCTCTCAAATTTACATATTTAGCCAAGCCCAACTTGAGCTACAGATTATAATATTGAAATGAATATTGGCATCTCTGCATAACATATTCCAAACTGAACTTATTATCTTTGATCTCCTAATCTATTCTGCTTACTCTATTTTTGGTCTAATAAATAGCATCACCTTCTACCCATTTATTTGAATCAAATACCTGGAAGTTTAGATCCCTCTGCCACTCTCTTTCCTCACATTTAGTCACCAGTCCTTTTTATTCCTTTTCATCTCCACTGCAGTGGCACTTGTTCTTGGAACATAGGTGGTTAC
>NW_011888792.1:8623248-8624795 GCF_000151845.1 Pteropus vampyrus | reverse complement strand
TGAATCAAATACCTGGAAGTTTAGATCCCTCTGCCACTCTCTTTCCTCACATTTAGTCACCAGTCCTTTTTATTCCTTTTCATCTCCACTGCAGTGGCACTTGTTCTTGGAACATAGGTGGTTACTTCATTCTCAGCCTTGTACTTTTCAGTCTACTCTCTACTTCACCATCAAAGGGAACTTTTTAAATAAGAATCTTAAGATGTAAATCTGCTTGACCTCTTGAATTCCCTTTTTTTTTAAATTAAAAATTATTGGGGCGACATTGATTAATAAAATCAAATATGTTTCAACTGTAAAATTCAACAGTATGTCATATATATATTGCATTGTGTGTTCACTTCCCAAAGTTAGATTTCTTTTTGTCGCCATATTTTTGACCCCCTTTTATTCCTATATACCTCACCTTTCCCCTCTTCCCTCTGATAACCGTTAATCCACTGTCCGTGTCCATGAATCTCTATTTGTCATGTTTGTTTTTTACTTTCAGTTTTATATTCCACATGAGTGAAATCATATGGTGTTCAACTTTTTCTATCTGACTTATTTTGCTTAGCATGGTTATCTTAAGATCCATCCATGTTGTCACAAATGGCAGTATTTCATCTCTTCTTATAGCTGAGTAATATTCCATTTTATATATATATATCACAACTTCTTCATCCAATCATCTATTGTAGGACACTTCAGTTACTTCCATGTCCTGGCCACCGTGAATAATGCTGCTATGAACATCAGGGTGCATATATCTTAGCGGATAAATGTTTTCAGGGTTTTTGAGTAAATACCCAAAAGAGAGGTTGCTGGATCATCTGGTAATTCAATTCTTAGTTTTTTGGGGAAACTCCATAATATTTTTCAGAGTGGTTGTTTCAATTTGCATTCTCATCAGCAGTGTATGAGGGTTCCTTTTTGCCCAGAACCACTTATTACTTGTCCTGTTGTGAGAGGGTATCTTATTGTAATGTTGATTTGCATTTTCTAATAGCTAGTGAAGTTGAGCATCTTTTCATATGTGTGTTGGCCATTTGTATGTCTTCTTGGGAGATGTGTCTGTTCAGGTCCTCTGCCCATTTTTTAAATTAGATTGTTTTTTTGTTGTTGAGTGGTATGAGTTTTTATATATTTTGGATATTAGACCCTTATCAGAGGCTTTGTTTGCAAATATGTTCTTCCATTTGGACAGTTCTCTCTTTGCTTTGTTGATGGTTTCTTTTGCTGTGCAGAGCTTTTTAGTTTGATGTAGTCCTATTCATCTATTTTTGCTTTTACGTCCCTTGCCTTTGAAGTCAAATTCATAAAATCCTCTCTAGATCCAAGGTTCATGAATTTAGTACCTATGTTTTCTTCTATGCATTTTTTTTGTTTCAGATCTTTTAATTAATTAATTAACTTACGTCTAATTAAGTTTATTGGGGGTAACATTGGTTAATACAATATATAATTTTCACATCTGTAATTATAATTTCACATCTGTATACTCTATTGTGTGTTTACCAACTAAAGTCCAGGTTCCTTCAGCTACCATATATTTGATCCCCTTTACC
>NW_011888792.1:8622777-8623198 GCF_000151845.1 Pteropus vampyrus | reverse complement strand
TCTGTAATTATAATTTCACATCTGTATACTCTATTGTGTGTTTACCAACTAAAGTCCAGGTTCCTTCAGCTACCATATATTTGATCCCCTTTACCCACTTCACCCTCTCCCTACCTCCCTATATTTGACCCCTTTAACCACGTCTATCTCCCCACTCCTCCCCGACGCCCTACCCTCTGGTAACCACTAGTCTATAGTCCATGTCCATGAGTCTCTGTTTGTTTGTTCTGTTTATTTGTTGCTTTTAGGTTTATGTGCCACATATAACTGATATCATGTGATTTTCAACTTTTTCTGTCTGGCTTATTTTGCTTAGTATGATTATTTCGAGGTCCATCCATGTTGTCATAAATGGCAGTATTTCATCTCTTCTTATGGCTGAGTAATATTCCATTGTATATATGTACCACAGCTTCTTTAG
>NW_011888792.1:8619514-8621563 GCF_000151845.1 Pteropus vampyrus | reverse complement strand
AAAACATTGGCTGAGGGTTTGTCATATATGGCCTTTATTATGTTAATGTACTTTGCTTCTTTATCAATTTTGTTAAGTGATTTGATCATAAATGGTTGCTGTATTTTGTCAAAGGCTTTTTCTGCATCTATTGGTATGATTATATGATTCTTTTTTAAAATTGCTTATGTAGCGTATCACATTAATTGATTTGCATCTGTTAAACCATCCTTGTGCCCCTGGGATGAAGCCCTCTTGATCGTGGTGTATAATCTTTTTAATATATTGCTGTATTTGGTTCACTAGTATCTTATTTAGGATTTGTGCATCTGTGTTCATGAGAGATATTGGTCTGTAGTTTTCTTTTTTGTGTGTTATCTTTACCAGGTTTTGGTATCAGAGAAATATTGGCCTCATAAAATGAGTTGGAAAGTATTGCCTCCTCTTCAAATTTTTGGAAGAGTTTGAGAATAGATATTAAATTTTCTTTGAATGTTTGGTAGAATTCACTGGTGAAGCCATCTGGTCCTGAACGTTTACTATTTGGTAGGTTTTTGATGATTGTTTCAATTTCCATACTGCTGATTGGTCTATTTAGATTTTCCAGTTCTTCTTGATTCAGTCTAGGAAGATTGTATTTTTCTAAGTAGTTGTCCATTTCTTCTAGGTTATTAAATTTGGTGTTACATACTTTTTCATAGTATTCTTGTATGATCCTTTGTATTTCTGTGATGTCAGTCATAATTTCTCCTTTAAATCTAGATTTTGTTTATTTGTGTCCTTTCTCTTTTTTCTTTAGTGAGTCTAGCCAGGGGTTTGTCAATTTTATTAACCTTCTCAAAGAACCAGCTCTATGTTGCATTAATTTTTCTATTGTCTTTTTTATTTGTTTGTTTTCAATTTCATTTATTTCTGCTCTAATTTTGATTATTTCTTTTCTTCTGGAGACTTTAGGCTTCATTTGTTCTTCCTTTTCTAATTTTTAAGATGAAGTGTTAGGTCATTTATTCGGGCTTGTTCTTGTTTTTGGAGATAGGCCTGTAATGATATGAACTTTTCTCTTATAACCGCTTTTGCCATATCCCAAAAGTTTTGATATCTTTTACTATCATTATCATTTGTTTCTATGTATTTCTTGATCTCTTTATTTCTACTGTGACCCAGTTATTCTTCAGTAGCATGTTGTTTAATCTCCATGGATTTGTGGTTCTTCCTGATTTCTTTTTGCAGTGGATCTCTAGTTTCAAAGCATTATGATTAGAGAATATGGTTGGTATGATTTCGACCCTCATATTTGTTGAGGCTATCTCTGTGTCCCAGTATGTGGTCGATTCTTGAGAATGTTCCATGTGCACTAGAGAAGAATGTATATGCAGCTGTTTTGGAATGGAAGGCTCTGTAAATGTCAATTATGTCCAGTTGGTCTAATGTGTCATTTAAGGATGTTATTTCCTTATTGATTTTCTGTTTGGATGATCTGTCCATATTTGGTGGGGTATTTATGTCACCACTATGATGGTGTTTTGGTCTGTTTCTCCCTTTAGTTCTGTTAGTAATTGCTTTACTTATTTTGGGGCTTCCTGATTGGGAGCATAGATATTAATAAGTGTTATGTCTTCTTGGTACATGATTCCCTTTATCGTTATGAAGTGTTCCTCAGTATCTTTCTTTACCTTTTTTATTTTGAATTCTATTTTGTCTGATATTAGTACTGCTATTCCTGCTTTTTTCTGAATGCCATTTGCTTGAAATATTGTTTTCTGTCCTTTCACTTTGAGTCTATATTTGTCTTTGGAGCTGAGATGTGTCTCCTGGAGGCAGCATATGGTTGGGTTTTGTCTTTTGATCCATTCTGCAACTCTGTGCCTTTTTCCTGGTGAGTTCGGTCCATTTACATTTAGGGTGATTATTGAAATATGAGGTCTTCTTATAGCATTTTATCTTTTGCTTTCTGGTAGCTGGGTGTTTCCATTTCTTCCTTGTCCTTGTGTTTCCGTTTTCTTTACTTTGGTTGGCTTTTGTGGGTTTTGCCTCTGGTTCTTCTTGTTTTATGTTATATATTTCAGTTCT
>NW_011888792.1:8619187-8619464 GCF_000151845.1 Pteropus vampyrus | reverse complement strand
TCTGGTTCTTCTTGTTTTATGTTATATATTTCAGTTCTGAATCTTTGGTGTGTGGTTACCATTATGAATATGAAAAAGATACTTATATATATATATACAATCCGTTTTCTTCTGTGTGTGCCTTATCTCTATTCCCCTTTGGGAATTTGGATCTTTGCATCCTCCCCTTTTCAGTCATTGTTATCTCAATTTGTCCTTATATGCTGAACTTTCCTTATTATCTTGCTATAATAATTCTCTTATTATTTAAGCTTATAATGCCCTGTTCTCAGTAAGG
>NW_011888792.1:8602234-8618296 GCF_000151845.1 Pteropus vampyrus | reverse complement strand
GAGGCCGAGAATTCGGCTCTTTGTGCCGCTACTTCTCCGCAGGAAAGACTTATCCAAGGCCCTGTCTTCAGACATCCTCTCTCGGGAGTCCCCTACGTTCTATTCCCCTGCGAAACTGCAGTTGTGGGAAATAAGAAAGACCCTACCGGTGTTCTGGCTTCTGTAGGCAGATGGCTCAGCGTCCCCGCCAGATCTTATATTTTAGGTCCTTAATCTATTTTGAGTTAATTTTGGTGTGTGGTGATAAACAACAGTTTAGTTTCATTCTTTTGCAGGTGGCTTTCCAGTTTTCCCAGCACCTTTTATTGAAGTGGCTTTTCTTTCTCTATTGTATGGTTTTAGCTCCTTTGTCAAAATTATTTCCCCATATATGTGAGGCTTTACTTCTCGGCCCTCAATTCTGTTGCATTGGTCTGTGTGTCTGTTTTTCTGCAAGTATCATGTTGTTTTGATTATTGTCGCTTTGTAGTGTAATTTGAAGTCAGGCAGAGTGATACCTCTGGCCTTGTTCTTTTTTCTCAGGATTGCCTTGGCTATTCGGGGTCTTAACCATGCCTGCTTTTTACTTGCCAGGCTTAAGATGATGCTTCACTCACACCCAGATGGCTGCAGTTCTCCAAATATGCCAGGTAGTTTTCACAGCACTGTTTTCCTCATCGTCATGCCTATTAATAAAGCTCCCTCCCCAATCTTCTGTGATGAATATCCTTCATCTTTCTTCAACTCTAACCTCTAGCATTACATTTTCTATGAGCTTTTTCTGATTGTTCCCATTGCCCACACAAATAAATTCCTTTCTCCTTTGAGATGTTCTATCATACCATATATGTCACTTTATGAATTTAATGGGTATGCATTTGTTTCCCTTTCTACACTGCAAATAATTTGAGAGCCGGAATTATCTTTATTGATCTTTTTATTTCTAAGACCTAAAAGAGTGCCTTCCAATAACTAGTGCTTGATGAATGCTTTTTGAAGGCATAGCATACACAATTTCCAGGTACATCATTTTTAAAAGGAGCACAGTGGTTTTAGGATTTTGATTTCTCTATATACCAAATTATTTTTTTGAAGTTATCAAAAAAAAAAAAGAAAAGAAAAGAAAGAAAAAGGCAAATCTTGAAGAGCACCCAGGAAAGAAAAAAAATCCAGCTGAACATAAAATTACTTCATATAATAATAGATAATGAAATACTGTATATTGAAATGTTGCCATGATCTACATTCCAAAAGGCTCAGTGGTAAATCACTTTTGATTTAAAAATTCTAAATTGATCAAAAGGTCATCACTCAATTCTCAGTAGTCACCTTTAGAGGGAAAGTATTTCTTTGCCAGTAGTGAATTAGTATTTATTGTCTCCAGTTAAAAGGAGTTAGCCCACTTTTCCATGTTATCTTGGAGGACAGAGGGAGGCAGTGACTATAAGTAAGTCCTGCTTGAAGAGGGTATGCCAATAAAGGTTTTTCCCCACAGTGAGGAAGCCGCTCCCAGCTCATTTTAAATGCTTAGTGCTTGATGATGTTGTTTCTGGATGGCTTTCCTTCTTTCTTTTCTCACTACTTGGGCCCCTCCCTTAAGGTTCAATAACACAGTTAGAGATGCTTTCTGACAGACAAGAGATAATCTTACACTTGACTTCCAATATCAAGGCATTTTAACTGGCACACTTTATATTGAATAATTCATGGGTATTCAAGCTTTACTTCACAAAGAAAGTGCTTTCTCTTAGCAGCCACAGCAGATATGAGCAGCTAATTCATTATTTAAAGAGATTAAGTATTAGCAACTGGTATTGGCTCTTCAGAGCTCTCTTTATTCCCTTTGCTCATGTTATCCCCAGCCTCTCAGCTGCCTAGAACAGTTTTTAGATTGATTTTTACCATATTTAAGTCTTTTAAAAAACAGATCTACCCCAAAACCTCACTATTTTCAGACTGCTTTGTCCTATTTTAAAAACGTGAAGCAATGTCTGTTAGAACTCTGTGAATCTCTGCAGGCTCATGGGAATACATACAATTCCAACACTTTTTGCTTTCAGTTAAGAAAATGTGGCAGGTGGGAGGAATGTAAGAAATTTGAGTTTGCTCAGATTTACAGACCACTTGCTGCAATAGGCCAAGGAAGGCTTAGGTGTTTTAAACAGGTAGAGAAAGGGGATGAATCCTCAACTTTCAAGTATTGTTACTCTGAAAGGAAAAGTCCCTATGGAGAACTGTCCTCTTTATATTTTCTGAGAAAAAGAGAGGAGGAAGGGTTTGAAATATCTGTTTCTCTTTTGTAGACAGATTCTCAGGTTGGATCTCATTCAACACAAATTTTCACTCTTTCATTTCCAGTTAAGAAGAGAGAGGAAAACTTGTCAAGAGGTTATGAGGTTTCACTTTCTGTAGACCTTGACAGAGGGTAATATAACAACGTAATCGGGTCTGGAATGGTGAAATAGTGAGAAAAAAAGAAAAAAATATATACATGAAGTTTCTTTTAAAAACTGATTCTAAGAAAAGCTGTTTCTAGGATATAAAATAAAGCATTTGGACATTATGTTGCTTAAAGCAGTAATAAATGCTTTTCTTAATTTTACATTTTAGATTAGGTTTAGCCCTTTTTGGAAGCGTTTTAGTGTAGATATCACTAGAGTGATAAAATAAGTTGAAGGTTTTATTTCTACTCTATATAGCCTGAAAAACTGAATGCTTCTAAAACTAAGGGCTATTAACTTGTATAGCTTTCTTTTTCCATTTAAATTATTACAGGGTATGGGTTATAATTGAACTCTCTATACCTCTAGTATGCTCTTGTATTTTGGGTATCTTTTATTTACTACATATTCACATTTTAAGTGAATACTTCATTCATTCAAAATTTTCTTGAATGAGAAAAAATTTAAAAACATATAGTAGATGATCAATAAAAATGTAGTTTTTGAATGACTAGACCTTAAATAAGCCCAGCTACGAACCATACTGTGAAAAGCCTTACTTTGAAAGGTAGAAAAATGAGTCTGCATCAAAGATTAATTGCTTTTTTATTGTGTTAAAGGCAAGTTCCTGTATGCTGACAAATAACAGAAGTAAGATACTGTCTTCACCTCATAATACTTAGTGTCTACACTAGCCATAGAGCCATGAGAGAATAGAGAGGAAACTCATAAGAGATTAAAGGACCACCAAAGTTGTTCCTGAAGCTGAGATTCTGCAAAGTCTTTCTTGTCTAATATGCAACAAAGAGCCCAAATTGAAGATTTTTTTCATGCAGAAGAGTGTACAATGGTACATAGCTCGGGTTTTGAAGTTAAAATGACCTGTGTCTAAAACATACTGCTACCATGCAATAACTGTCACTACCTTGGGCAAATGGTGTCATCTCCCCAAGTCTCCTTTTCTCATCTGTAAAACGAGGATTTTAAAGGTCTACTTATAGGTATGAGAATTAATGAGATAATGCCTGAAAATTGTGTAGCATAGTGTTGAGACTGTAAGAAACTTTCACTAAACTTCTTTTCAAAAAATATGGTTTTGGAATTAGCCTGGCACTGACATAAAATTGAATTTTCAGTTGAGATTGTGGAAGTTTAAGAAATTGCTGCATTGTAGAAAATTGAAAGTTTTATGAAATGTTACTGTATTTTGTCTTAATTTAAGTAAGCATTCCAGATCAGTTGTGCCAAAAAGAAGGGAAAACATTTTATTACTATTCTTGGACATAATTATTTATAGATATTGTAGATATCAAAAGAGACCTGCTGAATATAATTAGTAGCTCTTGCTTCCATTGGGGTGCTTTTACATGTCTTCATTGTGGTAAAATATGTTTTTAAAAGAAAAAATGTAGTTTTATTCATTGTGTAAAGTTTTGTAAACATTTTCACGTTTTTGTAAAACTTTGATATTATATATTACATTATATATTGATTATTTTAAGCACTCCACAGAGATAGAGATGGGAATTGAAAATTTTGTGTCTTAAATGAGAAAAAGTTTTAAATTAGGGCCCATCTATTATCATTCCCTAGTTTTAGAAACTTATTTTGAAATGTGAATTGTGATTAGTCGAGACAACCTGATTGGAAACAAAATCTCTTCTCTAAGAAGGAGTTAGCCCACTTTTCCATGTTATCTTGGAGGACAGAGGGAGGCAGTGACTATAAGTAAGTCCTGCTTGAAGAGGGTATGCCAATAAAGGTTTTTCCCCACAGTGAGGAAGCCGCTCCCAGCTCATTTTAAATGCTTAGTGCTTGATGATGTTGTTTCTGGATGGCTTTCCTTCTTTCTTTTCTCACTACTTGGGCCCCTCCCTTAAGGTTCAATAACACAGTTAGAGATGCTTTCTGACAGACAAGAGATAATCTTACACTTGACTTCCAATATCAAGGCATTTTAACTGGCACACTTTATATTGAATAATTCATGGGTATTCAAGCTTTACTTCACAAAGAAAGTGCTTTCTCTTAGCAGCCACAGCAGATATGAGCAGCTAATTCATTATTTAAAGAGATTAAGTATTAGCAACTGGTATTGGCTCTTCAGAGCTCTCTTTATTCCCTTTGCTCATGTTATCCCCAGCCTCTCAGCTGCCTAGAACAGTTTTTAGATTGATTTTTACCATATTTAAGTCTTTTAAAAAACAGATCTACCCCAAAACCTCACTATTTTCAGACTGCTTTGTCCTATTTTAAAAACGTGAAGCAATGTCTGTTAGAACTCTGTGAATCTCTGCAGGCTCATGGGAATACATACAATTCCAACACTTTTTGCTTTCAGTTAAGAAAATGTGGCAGGTGGGAGGAATGTAAGAAATTTGAGTTTGCTCAGATTTACAGACCACTTGCTGCAATAGGCCAAGGAAGGCTTAGGTGTTTTAAACAGGTAGAGAAAGGGGATGAATCCTCAACTTTCAAGTATTGTTACTCTGAAAGGAAAAGTCCCTATGGAGAACTGTCCTCTTTATATTTTCTGAGAAAAAGAGAGGAGGAAGGGTTTGAAATATCTGTTTCTCTTTTGTAGACAGATTCTCAGGTTGGATCTCATTCAACACAAATTTTCACTCTTTCATTTCCAGTTAAGAAGAGAGAGGAAAACTTGTCAAGAGGTTATGAGGTTTCACTTTCTGTAGACCTTGACAGAGGGTAATATAACAACGTAATCGGGTCTGGAATGGTGAAATAGTGAGAAAAAAAGAAAAAAATATATACATGAAGTTTCTTTTAAAAACTGATTCTAAGAAAAGCTGTTTCTAGGATATAAAATAAAGCATTTGGACATTATGTTGCTTAAAGCAGTAATAAATGCTTTTCTTAATTTTACATTTTAGATTAGGTTTAGCCCTTTTTGGAAGCGTTTTAGTGTAGATATCACTAGAGTGATAAAATAAGTTGAAGGTTTTATTTCTACTCTATATAGCCTGAAAAACTGAATGCTTCTAAAACTAAGGGCTATTAACTTGTATAGCTTTCTTTTTCCATTTAAATTATTACAGGGTATGGGTTATAATTGAACTCTCTATACCTCTAGTATGCTCTTGTATTTTGGGTATCTTTTATTTACTACATATTCACATTTTAAGTGAATACTTCATTCATTCAAAATTTTCTTGAATGAGAAAAAATTTAAAAACATATAGTAGATGATCAATAAAAATGTAGTTTTTGAATGACTAGACCTTAAATAAGCCCAGCTACGAACCATACTGTGAAAAGCCTTACTTTGAAAGGTAGAAAAATGAGTCTGCATCAAAGATTAATTGCTTTTTTATTGTGTTAAAGGCAAGTTCCTGTATGCTGACAAATAACAGAAGTAAGATACTGTCTTCACCTCATAATACTTAGTGTCTACACTAGCCATAGAGCCATGAGAGAATAGAGAGGAAACTCATAAGAGATTAAAGGACCACCAAAGTTGTTCCTGAAGCTGAGATTCTGCAAAGTCTTTCTTGTCTAATATGCAACAAAGAGCCCAAATTGAAGATTTTTTTCATGCAGAAGAGTGTACAATGGTACATAGCTCGGGTTTTGAAGTTAAAATGACCTGTGTCTAAAACATACTGCTACCATGCAATAACTGTCACTACCTTGGGCAAATGGTGTCATCTCCCCAAGTCTCCTTTTCTCATCTGTAAAACGAGGATTTTAAAGGTCTACTTATAGGTATGAGAATTAATGAGATAATGCCTGAAAATTGTGTAGCATAGTGTTGAGACTGTAAGAAACTTTCACTAAACTTCTTTTCAAAAAATATGGTTTTGGAATTAGCCTGGCACTGACATAAAATTGAATTTTCAGTTGAGATTGTGGAAGTTTAAGAAATTGCTGCATTGTAGAAAATTGAAAGTTTTATGAAATGTTACTGTATTTTGTCTTAATTTAAGTAAGCATTCCAGATCAGTTGTGCCAAAAAGAAGGGAAAACATTTTATTACTATTCTTGGACATAATTATTTATAGATATTGTAGATATCAAAAGAGACCTGCTGAATATAATTAGTAGCTCTTGCTTCCATTGGGGTGCTTTTACATGTCTTCATTGTGGTAAAATATGTTTTTAAAAGAAAAAATGTAGTTTTATTCATTGTGTAAAGTTTTGTAAACATTTTCACGTTTTTGTAAAACTTTGATATTATATATTACATTATATATTGATTATTTTAAGCACTCCACAGAGATAGAGATGGGAATTGAAAATTTTGTGTCTTAAATGAGAAAAAGTTTTAAATTAGGGCCCATCTATTATCATTCCCTAGTTTTAGAAACTTATTTTGAAATGTGAATTGTGATTAGTCGAGACAACCTGATTGGAAACAAAATCTCTTCTCTAAGATTCAGAATTTAAATTGTGAATTCTAGGTTTTAAGACTTACCTATCATGTCATCCATCATATAGTATCAACATCATTTTTCTACTAGGTTTCTTCCAGAGACATTTTTAGACAATATTACCTTATTCTAACACACACGTATACATACACACACATTTATAAACACAGAAATTTCAAATGTAGGTAGTCATCCCCACTTCCTCTGTGTTGATGAAATCTCAAAAAAGAGGAGACAAAGTGGGAAAGACTAAAATATATATTTGTAAAAAGTTTATAAATTATCCCAAAACATTACAAAAGTGAGCTATTTTTTACCCATTTCTAGCATGCTTACTTTATATGGAATAAAATTGCTGACAGCCAGTCTATAGGAGCAAATTATGTTTGGCAGTTCTCATTTGCAATTAGCAAAGGGAGACCATTCCTCAATGGTAGAGTCACCTAATGGATGCCGAATGTTGACAGTGTGCCCTCCTTGTGCCTTATGCTGGGGACTTAAATAGTAACCAATGTAGGACACTCAAGGAGCTAACAATCCCATAAGGATGTTTTCAGTTGATGGTAGATACTAGAATATTTTTATGAATATTCTGAGATGTGTAGCAAGTATTCTATTGTTAATATAGTCAAAGATTTCAAGTTTGGGAATGACATTAATTTTTCATCTGTCAGAAAGGATTTCAGATTATTTCTATAATGATTTTGCTTATACTCATATATTCTGATATGATTTTGAGGAGGGTGAGAGAAATCACAGGTAGAGCCAAATCTACACAGATTCAGCAGCCTCTAGTGACTAGCCATTACTGCTCTATAGCTCACAATTGTGTTAGAGCATTTTGTAGAATTTGCGAATTGAGATATTACAGTTCTAAAGTCTTTTTTACTTTACCAACGAATATATTTTTAATGAAAAGAAGGTAAGATTAGATAAAACAAGGGTGCTTAGAGTTTTACACTTATGTCTTATTGAGAATGATGCTCTCTGCATAAAAATATGTTACAGCCTGTAAATTCTATATGTTGCGATAAAAATGAATTATATTTATTTATAAATATCCCTTAGTATTACATAATTGCTTAACTTATATTATTTGTTGAGTAGAATTTTAGAAAGTTCAAATTCATGTTTAAGAAGTGCAGTTTAATTTCAAAGAAAATATTAGTCCTATTTTCCCCTATAAATACCACTTTTTGAGATCTTTAAGAATATGATTTAATTCTCATGCTTTAAAAATACTTTTTTGAATGTTATGCTAATGAAAATAAGGCATTAGTACTATTTGGTTTGTTTTTCTGATTTTCTTTTCTTTTTTTTCCTTTTTTTTTTTTTACTTTTTAAAAAATAACTCTAGTTTCGCCAATGAATTGTATGGCCATTGTAAGCATCATCAGACATATGGAATGCAGTAGAAAAAGAAAAAGAGCCTAGCAGATTTCAACTGTAACTTTTCTCTATATGTGTGATTGTCCTATAAACATTATTTCAACAATGCCTGAGATTTATTCAACTTTCAGTAATTGGCAAGTTACAGATTTTACCTCTGATACTGTCAACTTATCCATTTTCTAAATCTTGAATTTCCTGATTTTTGTCATTTTGGGGGGGAGGGTGGTAAAATTGTCCGCTTCTCTGAGCTATTAATATCAGAATTGAGAAGCTCTTTCCAATTATTGACCAGTTCTGTCCAAACAGGGTAAATGAGGACCCTTTCCAAATGCCCTTTGAAGAGAAAGAGTTCTATTTAATGGCTAAGATTTGATTTATCAATCTTATTTAAATTAACTGCCTTACTGTCTAAATTCCATATTTACACGAAACTGAATTAGCATATACGGGGTGATTCAAGAGTAGTAAGATATTCTAAAATTTTTACAAAAACAAATGTGTTTTGAAATAATGTGAGCCTAACAGGGCTGAGAAAGCTGAATGTATCTAGAACTAAACAGACCCATAAGAAAATAAAGATATATTACTGCCCAACTTTAATGACAAGATTGTGAGTTTTACAAGTTATATATCAAGATAAATATGATAAACTTTTAGAAATTACAATATCAAAAGAAGAAAAGTGCAAGAAATAAAACACTTAAATTCTTTTGATAATTTTTAATGTATTACCTTAATTCCCTCTCTAAAGACAAAAATAATGACTTAACGAATAACAATTGGTTACAGGATTCTAATGTCTTTAGGGTGACTCATCTCTATCATTATTGATATTCAAGCATCGGCGCAATAATATTTAGATGATATGGGTTTGAAAAGTATTTCTTTCCCTTTAACGACTGACAAATTTTTGCCACCTCAATGGTAGACAATTTTCGGAATAAATGGAAATGAATCTTTTTTTTGTTTATTGTCCCTGGGGAATCATCTTTTAAATAAAAGCTCAAACTATGGATTCTAGAATATGTGGATCAAAATGGAGCAGATCTGTTATACTTAACTTTTGTCTCCAAAGACTATGCTATTACCCATGAACTAAAGGTAATGTAGGTAAGTTTTGGGTATTTTATCACTGATTAACATTGCTTACCATAGTTAAAAGGTACAAGAAAGCTGGATTAAATTTACTTCAAAATTTTATAATTTTGATAGTCGTTTTTGTGTTAGTCAGCTATATTTTTTAAAAGTTAAATTAACTCTTTATTACCAATATTCTTGTCAGTAACAAATAAGACAGATAATGTAGAATATAAGTATGCAAAATATAATTACAGTATACTTTGGGAAACATCACATGAATTTCTGTTATCTATCATCTATCTATCTGTCTGTCTCTCTATCATCTATTTGTCTATCTATTTATCTATCTATCTATCTATCTATCTATCTATCTATCTATCTTTTATCTATCTGTCTGTCTCTCTATCTATCTATAATCTATCTATGTTCTATCTATCATCTACCTATCATCTATTTATAAAATTTCCTTTACATATGATCACCAGGTAAAAAGCAGTAACAGGGCAAGATTAAAATTTGGCCATGTAGGAGCCACAGATAAATCATTTTGCATATAGGAAATCCATAAGAAAGTGATTTCTTGTGTGAGAATTTGTCAGATCGCAGGAGTTCTACTAGAGTCCCAAAACTCAGCTTTAAGAGAAAAAACACCGTGCCTTCCAAAAACATTTATATATAGGGAATATAGCAAATAAAAGCAAATGTAAAGTTAGAAACCGAAGTTTTTAACACTTGAATTTCTTCTCTAGTTTTTTCCGGTTTCTGAGAATGACTGAATAAATCTTGAAATTTGCCAACTCAGAAAAGCCTATCCTTATCGTCTATCATCTACCTGTATATCTACCATAGAAACTTTAAGTGTATATAGGTATAAATACAAATTAATTGGTATGGTCAGGACATATGTCATTTTGTATAAAAACATAAATGACTTTTCCTCATTATGAGGCATAATTCTATGAGAACAACACTTAAAAAACCAACAGTTGAAGAAAGAACATCTTCAAGGTAGCAAATGCTTCTGGAGCTTTTTAAAAAGAACAAACAGGCCATAATCATTTCCCATTAACTCAAGGTTAGAAAATGCTTTGGTTCCTAATATACTGAAGATTGCAAGATCCCCAGAAGTGTTTTGCCTCTTCTCTGAGGAGTTCATAGGGCTATGCTCTGGAGCACTGGTATGTCTACTTTACATTTTATTCTGTTTCAGCCACATTCAATGTTCATTGCTGTCCGTGAGCCTGCTTTTCAAATGGTTCTTATATTGACTTCCTCACTTCTCTCTACCATAATTTGCATATTCTATACTACTTTAGGCTGAGAGTCTTTACTTAATAGAATTTTCTCTAAATATTGGTTTAACTAGGCTCTAAGGAAACTCCTGGGGGAGATATTGCATGACTATAATAAAAGAAATTGTGTTGAGAGAATTGTTAGAGCAATTGTATTTGTACTTCTATATCCTATGGGAGAAGGAGCAAATATAATTGATTAAAATACAGGCCATTTATTGGGTCACATTTACAAGTAGAGAGTGTTACTATACCTCTAATGCCATGACCCATCCTTTTCCATATCTTGTCTCTAGCGCTTTTGACTTGTGTTAAACTGATCAAACAGGGTTTATTTTCTAGAGACAGATGTAGCTAACTCTTGCTAACTGATATGCATTTTCTCCTTCTGTTTTAGCCCTTCTGTCTCCATGACTGGGTAAGTAAACCATGTTTGGTCTTTTTTGAGGGTCCCCGAATCTTAGTTTTTTGGGGGAAGAAAAGCAAAAACCCTCGTTTAGACCTCATGTCTAAACGTTGTTGTTAATGAGAGAAGTTGTATAGGTAGGTGCTGGTTGGGGTAATCAAGAGAGAATAGGGAAACCTCTCCAAACTAGTAAAGTATTCATTTTCTACTCAGCTATTTTTCTTTTTATTCAGTTCCTTGGCCAGAGAAAACAGAGAGAAAGGGTACAAACCTTTCCCTGACCTCTGATCTCTTAAATATATTTTGTTTGTCCGTTTGTAACATCTATCTGGCTACTTGGAAACTTTTGGGACTCTTGTTTGTATTCCTGATAGGTGAGGCTTCTCTGTAGTTGAGTTCTAGATATCTGATGTGTTATTCTAATTATTTTAAGAGAACAAATGATGCTTTAAAATTTAGAGACTTGAGCTTTATTTAATTTAAGTCTGTGGAAGGTAATTAACTTTGTTAAAGAGCTTTATCTACTCAAGTAAAATTTTCAGTTAAAGAATCAGTTGCAGACTTTCCAGGAAAGCTTAAAACAAATAATTTTCATTGAAATTTCAGGCAAACAACTATTAGTTCTTAGATCTGTAAAAGGAAAATACCTGAGATCAAAGCTAAAACCTAATTTAGATCACTTGTATTAAGATCCATTTAAGAGGTTCATAATATTTTTATTAAAGGAAAAGCTATTTTTTCCCCCCATTTCATTCTACAAAATACTCTCCTTGTTAAGGAGATTTTGATCTTTTGTCTAATTTGTCTAATAGGAGACAAATTGAATTGCCATTTTCGAGCCAAATTTGTGAATGACTGAATTGGACTATTATTCCTGGAAAGAGCAAAGAACATTTAGCTGAGGTCCTTGAGGTGTTTAAGACATAGTGTAATGATACGACTGGACACTAACTGAGACTGTTTTGATTAGAGCCCAAAGAAACAAACACGTGTAAGTGAGATTTGAGCTCTTCCATGATAAAATAGGCAAATAGCTCACATTTTGCATTGTTAATGTTGTTGAGAAAACATTGCTTAGGACCAACGCAAGCAGGGCAGGATTTGAGCTGCTAAAACTATAGAGATCTTCTACTTAGCCTAACATACCTTTATGAGAGACACCAAAGTTCTGTTTGGAATTCCTAAGCTATTACTTTTGGATTTTGTATAGTCAGATATCCCCAGGTTTCCATTTAGCATTTACTAAATCACTTATAAGATTTCCTTCTGGTACTAGCAGAACTCAGCTCTGGCAGGGACCTGATAAAGTTCTAGCTCTGGATGAGAATAAGAAATAAAATCTCTTTACAATCCTGTTTTCAAGGGAGGATAGATAAATAAGTCCCATAAAAAAATGGATGTCTATTGTATTACTCTTTTTAAGAGGTTGGTTGTTCCCCCCACTCCCGCTGCAATGCATTTTGAGGAACTTATACCAGCTACTAAAAAGTTATGCTGTACTAAAAATAAAAGACATTTAAAACACTCAAGTGGTAGCTAGCATTCAAACATTCAAAATGTTAGATTAATTTTAAATTAATTTCTTGTCGTAAGTATCTAAAGAACTCTTGAACGATTGGGTTGTATTATTTCCATTAGACGATGCTCAAGGTGTAGAAAGGCAAATACACAACTATGTGCAATTGTCTCTAAAATACCTTTGGCTTGAAATTATTAGCCTACATAGCTGATTTTTATAGCTGATTGGAGGACTCAAGATGTCAAGACACCCCTCTTATTGTAGCATTTATCTTGTTTTCACTTCATAGGATACAATTATTAATTTTAGAAATATTCAGAGCTAATATATAAGTGATTTCTATTATACATTTATTTAGCTTTTAACAAACATATCATAGACTTACAGAATTTTAGATTTGCAAAGAATTTCAAAATTTAACTATTGAAGTTGTCTCTCTGCTTTTAAATAAGACAGCATTTCAGTCATTTGGGAAAACTATTTACCTTTTCCTAAAATTCTGAGAAGTGAACTTTATTTCAGTAGTTTCCAGCCAACACATTAAGTTGTACTGGTAGTAGTTTCCACACATGCGATGGCTTGTTGCCATTATAGTTCCTTAAATTGTAAGCACAAGTTTGGAAGGGAACCTGGAGGTATGTTTGGGAGGAATGATCTTTATCTTGCTTTTGGTTTAGTTAGTTAGTTAGTTAGTTAGTTAGTTAGTTAGTTAGTTAGTTAGTTAGTTTATTTATTGGCAGTACTTTTCTCAGCCTAACCTGATAAAACTTTAGGGACATGAAAAGTTTTCCTTTTCTTAAAAAAAAAAAAAAATTAGGAAGACCCCTGCTTTACGTTACCACTGGGTGATTCACTTTCTCACAACTTTTACACTCTACATACTTATACAAATTCATTCCAAATTCCTTGTGCTCTAACTGAGTCTTGTCTGGTCCTCAGAAGAAACAGGGAAAAGCTGCTCCTGATCACTGATAGCACAGCTCTTTCTGTATTTGATGACTTTTGGCTCCTGGCTGATGTGTTGTGACAGAAGCAATGTGTGACTCATCAGGGAGCTGCTCTTGAGTCAGCGAGTGATAAGAAAACCAACTGTATCTCTAAAAGACTCCTCAAGTCTGACACTCACACTCACTGGCTTAAGAGTGGAAGAATGAACAACAGAGGATGATTTCATGAGAGGCTTTTTGTCCTCATCTGAATTTTCAGATTACTTTATTTTCAATTAGACACCCAAACCTCAAGTTTCTAAAGTTTGACGCATTTGCTTCCTGTTACATGAAAGTGACTTTAAGTAGTACTACATTTACTATAGAGGGAGAGGCAGTACTACATGATGAAGGATATAAGGGACACCGGGAAGGTCCTCCCATTGATATTGAGTCATCAGAGCCAGAAATTCCTTGGGGAAGAGAAGAGATTAGTACAAAGAGCTTTGGAGACAGACAGCCCTGGACTCGAATTTCTGCCCTTCCACTTAATAGCTGATGGGAAAGTGGGAAGGAAAAAGTTTGGAGATAACGGAGATGAGGTGCTAAGGACTGACTGGGTGGGGGCACCATCTGTGTATTGGGGAAAGTTAAGGTAACACGAGAAAAATCATAGAAAAGGTGAAGTGAGATAGAAAAATACTAAATACTTTCATAATAACATTAAAATAGGAAATTAGAACAAAGGATAGCTAAATCTGTTGAAGCTCAAATGCAGTGAGTAGATTCATTCATTCATTTTTTCTCTTTCTCTCACTGTATGTGTGTATATATGTATGTATATATGCATATATCTATAACCTGCTGTATACCAGGTATTGTGTTAGCCATTGGGAAAACAAAGAAAAATAAGCCATAGTCTTAGTACCCTAAATTTGCACACCCCTTTGTATCTTTCAGAGTAGTTTTGCATAGATTATCTCTTTTATGTCCTCAGCAAGTTCTGACAGAGATCCTTTGTCTTGTCAGGGTATGCAGGGTCATAAGAGTCTGCAGGGGAATGTTTAAGGAGTGATGTCCTATATCTTTGTCTGGCAACTTTCCATGTGATTTTGGAAAGAACATAGAACCATAAAGTCTAGAAAAATTATGACTACCTCAGCTGAGGATTATTAGGTACTAGAATATATAAATTATGCAGCCACATGAGTGTTGAAGAAGGTATCTCCCTCTATCCCTTTTCTGAAATGTCCTGTGCCCTGGAAAAGGAATCTTGCTCCCTTGAGGAAGTGCCAGGATATCTATGACCCCATTTGCAGAATCACATTAGCTGTATGTGTCTCTAGTTGGGTATTATGTAGAGAAATTTCCTGAACAATTGTGAGACCCATTCTCCTTCTAGATGGTAAAGTCAGGATCTCTTAAAGCACTTCTGTACACTGATTATAATATAAGAGTTACAGGGTGAATGAGCATTTACATTCTTAAAACAAGCAATGTAGACAGACACTTAGGAAGGCATTTTTCCAAATGAACGGGAAATGGAGAAACAAATTTTGAAAAAATGTCATCAGAGATATCATCCATTATCATTAAATATAGATACACAATATAGAATGCAATTAATGTTATTTTTGATTCCTGGCAGAACTCGAGATGGTGATTTGTCTGACTGCTATAGGACATCAGTGAGTGGGACTAGGTCTCATTAGGGAGGTGAAAGGAAGAACAAAAAATGCCAACACAACAAATGGAGCCCTTGATGCAGACGGTTAATGCATTTTGTCATATTACAGTGGGAACTGTAGATCTCTGTGGTCATGAAGAGGAGAGAGGAAAAACAGGGCTCCCAGCTAGGATGTTTAAGGACATAAGTGGTTGTGAGTTATATGAGAGTTCAGTAAGGAGTGATCTTTGGAAGACAGCCATTAAAACTGAGTTTCACTTTAGCATTAACAGGTTCAAAGGATAAAGAATGGTGAAAACTTTATTTTAAATGCATTATGGAAAATTTCAGAGCGAATCAAATTTAAGTTAGCAATATTTATTTAATTTAGCTTAGGAACTAAGAAAAATATACATAACTAGGCCATACAAATCCTCTCTCTAAGCCCCTTCAATGGCTTCTTAATGCTCTTAGAAAAAACGTACCTCTTTATCATGGCCTCTTTTCTAGGTCTCAGCCATTCTGGTTTTGTTTCAGCTCCTTAACATGACAAGCTTCTTCCTGCTTCAGAGGATCATCTTTCTCAATCTTTTAAAAATCTAAGCATTACTTTATTCTTTAAATTTTAGCGTAAATGTCACCTCTTTGGGAAGTCTTTCATGATTAAATCAGACCCCAGTTCACCTACCCTGCTCCTTCTGTTATTCTTAATTCAGTCCCACATTTTACCTACAGTACTTTTTATAATTTTCTTCGTTTTGTTAATTTTGTTGCATTTTCTGTTTGTTTTCCTCACCACTGTATTCCCAGTGTCTAGTAGAGTAACTGTTAAGAGTAGATACTCAATACATGTCATAAAGAAAAGAATAAAAATTCTCAGTTATTCTTATCTAAATTTGTAACATTCCAAGAATATAGAGGACCTAGGTTTCGAAATTTCTTGCTTTGGATATGTTCAGAGCAGACGTAAAAT
>NW_011888792.1:8561389-8602184 GCF_000151845.1 Pteropus vampyrus | reverse complement strand
GTCTGGCAACTTTCCATGTGATTTTGGAAAGAACATAGAACCATAAAGTCTAGAAAAATTATGACTACCTCAGCTGAGGATTATTAGGTACTAGAATATATAAATTATGCAGCCACATGAGTGTTGAAGAAGGTATCTCCCTCTATCCCTTTTCTGAAATGTCCTGTGCCCTGGAAAAGGAATCTTGCTCCCTTGAGGAAGTGCCAGGATATCTATGACCCCATTTGCAGAATCACATTAGCTGTATGTGTCTCTAGTTGGGTATTATGTAGAGAAATTTCCTGAACAATTGTGAGACCCATTCTCCTTTTAGATGGTAAAGTCAGGATCTCTTAAAGCACTTCTGTACACTGATTATAATATAAGAGTTACAGGGTGAATGAGCATTTACATTCTTAAAACAAGCAATGTAGACAGACACTTAGGAAGGCATTTTTCCAAATGAACGGGAAATGGAGAAACAAATTTTGAAAAAATGTCATCAGAGATATCATCCATTATCATTAAATATAGATACACAATATAGAATGCAATTAATGTTATTTTTGATTCCTGGCAGAACTCGAGATGGTGATTTGTCTGACTGCTATAGGACATCAGTGAGTGGGACTAGGTCTCATTAGGGAGGTGAAAGGAAGAACAAAAAATGCCAACACAACAAATGGAGCCCTTGATGCAGACGGTTAATGCATTTTGTCATATTACAGTGGGAACTGTAGATCTCTGTGGTCATGAAGAGGAGAGAGGAAAAACAGGGCTCCCAGCTAGGATGTTTAAGGACATAAGTGGTTGTGAGTTATATGAGAGTTCAGTAAGGAGTGATCTTTGGAAGACAGCCATTAAAACTGAGTTTCACTTTAGCATTAACAGGTTCAAAGGATAAAGAATGGTGAAAACTTTATTTTAAATGCATTATGGAAAATTTCAGAGCGAATCAAATTTAAGTTAGCAATATTTATTTAATTTAGCTTAGGAACTAAGAAAAATATACATAACTAGGCCATACAAATCCTCTCTCTAAGCCCCTTCAATGGCTTCTTAATGCTCTTAGAAAAAACGTACCTCTTTATCATGGCCTCTTTTCTAGGTCTCAGCCATTCTGGTTTTGTTTCAGCTCCTTAACATGACAAGCTTCTTCCTGCTTCAGAGGATCATCTTTCTCAATCTTTTAAAAATCTAAGCATTACTTTATTCTTTAAATTTTAGCGTAAATGTCACCTCTTTGGGAAGTCTTTCATGATTAAATCAGACCCCAGTTCACCTACCCTGCTCCTTCTGTTATTCTTAATTCAGTCCCACATTTTACCTACAGTACTTTTTATAATTTTCTTCGTTTTGTTAATTTTGTTGCATTTTCTGTTTGTTTTCCTCACCACTGTATTCCCAGTGTCTAGTAGAGTAACTGTTAAGAGTAGATACTCAATACATGTCATAAAGAAAAGAATAAAAATTCTCAGTTATTCTTATCTAAATTTGTAACATTCCAAGAATATAGAGGACCTAGGTTTCGAAATTTCTTGCTTTGGATATGTTCAGAGCAGACGTAAAATTTGAGGAGGAAGACTAGGCCAAAAATAATGCTCTGTGTACACAGCAATTAATATGGTGCTGGCGTGCTTGTTGAAATGTCTAATAAAGCTATTGTCACAAAAACTCTGGGGAAGTTTTGTGAGTTGATTTAAAAAAGTTAAACAACAACGTGCAAAATGCTACTTTAGATTCATAGGATCTGTTACAATAAATTACTTTTGGTCCAGAAAGGACTGTATTTACTGTGTTTCTCATTGGAACACTGAGGAAGGGAGTAGAGTAATAATGTGTAGAATGTAGAAGATACTGCTCCAGGTCCCAATTTTGCCTCATACAGTCTTCGCTCCTTGTGACAGGCATTGTCAGTATATCAATAAAGAGAGACAGTATTTTTGGCCTCACAGAGCATATAGTCTCGATTCTTATTGGGACTTTTATTTTTAAGCCTTTACCATTTGCTCAAGGGCATGTACTTGAGTTATAAAATGCTCTATGAGTGGCTGTGGTCATTTCTCAGTGAATGTCTGTAAGGATTTCTAGTCTATGTCTCTAGATTTTTCTTCAGTGTTTACTTTTGTCATTTTGTTTCAATGCTACACGTTTAGCAAAGTTTTAATGTTAGGTTAGCATTTAAGGAAAAAAGGACTTTGAAATAATAGAATTCTCACTGCCAGCACTTTTAAAAATTATATTTTATTTTTAAACGGAGAGCTAGAATAACCAGTTGTGTGACATTATATTTTGAAAAAAAAATGAATCTGGTACAATTTTCTTGCATTACTATGTGTCCCTCATTACCCCTATACTGGTGTAAAGCACCCAAATTTTAAGCAAGATCAAAAATAAAACAAAAACCACTTTATTTTTGCATTCTAAAATGCAGTATATAGCCTATAAATTAAAATTGTCAATTACCAGAACATAGAAATCACTAAGTATGAATTTATTTTCATCCCTTATATTTAAAAATGTAATACACTGAACATATTGCATTATAAGCACAGGTTCTCATAATGATTTTTCAATTCATAATAGCCTCAAAGACTTTCAAGATATGAATTACATTTCTATATTCCTTAACAATACTAATTTTTAATTTATAACATTATCGTGTCTGATTTTCATGGTTTTCCTGCATCTGTAACTTCTCATTTTCAGTAAATTGCCAATATTGCCTACAAGCATTTCTCTTTTTACTTCATATTTGCTATTTTAGTCGATGGTGATTTTTAAATACCTGATAGCCAAGTATGTTACATAGTCTTAAAGTAAGACTAAACACTTGAATAAAAGGCATGAGATAGATTCTTTTGTGCCTGAAATAAATAAAATTTAAGACATGGATTTTGTGAACTAATTTTGTTTCCTCAGAGACCTTTGTTTACTTTTCCTGGAAAAGCTGTATTCAAGATAGTTGAGTTCATTAGATAGACAAGTTCTATACAGGAGGCACATACTGTGTTTTGTTTTGTTTTATTTTATTATTCTATTTTATTTTATTTTATTTTATATTTTATTTTATTTTATTTTATTTTGTGGAGCTGGCACATCAAGTATGCCTAGGGAAAAGAATAATCACACAATGCACACAAACTGTATTTTAGCTCTCTACTTTTTGCTTGTTTTTTGTTGCTAATTATTTGAGCTCAAAATTACCTCTAATACCTTTATTCATATCTTGTGTAAATCTTTTCAAATAATGTCTAAAAAAATGGCACATGAAACCAGAAATATACTCTTTTTAATAGTCCTTCAGAGCTAAGCAAATCATCTTTACTTTGCATCTTTTTTTGGATGTGTGAATAAAAGTAAAAAGAAAAAAGAATCAATCCCAGAATTTTTTCAACAATGTGAATATACTTAATACTACTGAACTGTATATTTTAAAAGGGTCAAGGTGATGACTTTATCTTTATGTATCTTTTACCACAATTAAGAATTAAAAAGAAAAAGGAAAATAAAAATAAAGGAAAAGGGAGAAAAGAAAATCATGTTAAAGTTACAATGACTCTACTCTAGGAAACACACAAAAAACCCTAAAACACCCACCACATTCCAGGGATATGTCAGTATTGCCTCAAGAAGAAGAAAAAAAAAACAAAAACAGAATTAATAATAAAAGTTGCATACAAGGAAGACAACTCTAATTATTTAATTATAGAATTTAGAATAATGCTTTAACTATATTTATTCTTAGTAGCTATCAAGACAGTAGCAATTATTTAACTACAATGTCCAGAATCACATTATTATACTATTTCAGTGATGTTGGAAGTTTATACAATGCTGTAAAATATATAAAACATTAGAAAAATAAATAAGGACTTATTTCTCTTACAGATTTATGAAAGAATAATATAATTCAAGTTTAAAAGGAAAGAAGAAAGTTATGGGAAGAAGAAAGGGTGAGACTTTATTGAATAGCATTTAATTCTTGATTCTTCTTTTTGCTAATAGGGGCATTAATGTTATAATAAGGAAGGTCTTTAAAAAGATAAAATAAGAATGAAATATAGATTTAGGAACAACTTCTGGAAGAGAGCTTAGATGACATCAAAATAAAAAATTGCCATGTCCTACATTAAATTCTTTTAAAAAATTTTCAATTTTCAAATATTTCTAGACTTACAAAATTCTTGCAGAAATGGTATGAAGTGTTCCTTTTCCCATCTTCACTGTATATTAACATCTTATAGAATCATAGTACAAAGAACAAATCCTGGGAATTAACATTGATCTATTACTACTAACCAATCGATAGACCTTATACAAATGTCTTCAGTTTTCCTACTAGTGTCCTTTATCTGGTCTAAGAGCTGATCCTGAATTCCCAAATTGCATTTAGTTTTCATGTCTCCTTAGTCTCTTCTAATTGTGGCATTTCCTCAGTCTTAATTTTTCATTTGTGATCTTGCCATCTTGGAAGAGTACTAGCTAGTGTTTTGTAGAATATATCTATCTCAATTTGAGTAAGTCTGATGTTCTCTCAATGTTCCAGTTTATATGATGTGTTTTTTTTTTGTGAAAAATAGAGAAGTGATTTTGTATTCTTCTCAGTTCTTCATATGAGAAGATACTCTAACTTCTGATGGCATAAAGTCTTCTAGGCTTATATTGTATTTTCTCTAGCCCAGCTCTGGTTGCTTTCCTTGGAGAATGGTATTTAGAAATCTGGGTGTTAAGTGTGTTCATCACTACTGGGTAAACTTTGCTCTAGACATTCTTTGTGGACAGAACTAGGGACGATATTTCTGTATCTGTATTTAAAACAACAACAAGAGTTTATTCTGGTACATCCAATTCTCATTCAAACCCACCAGGTCCATTCTCTCGTACCTTATTTATAAATCCTTTCTCTGATAATAGGATAGCTAGCTCTCATAACCACAATATACTTAATTATTTGCTGAATCCTAGACTGCCCAATTGTTAATTTATACCCCTAGGAACAAAGTTTTTACTTACAGTACAATATTTGTGTCTTTGCTCTAACAGTAAATAGTAAAAGTATTGTTTTCTGTGGATACTTAAGTTAGTTATCCCAACTCTAATAAAGTTAATACTTTATATCAGGAAAATGCATTTTAAGAAAGAAAAATACAATATGACTAATGATTATTTATACGTGAAATCAGAGTAAATGTGCCTGAGTGGTTGGAGCTGTAGCAACACCCAATACTTCTTTTATTCTTTATTTAGTTTTTAATTTTTCACCTAATATAGTATCTTTTTGACAAAAGCCCCCTAGTACTCAATGTAAACTCTAGTGGCAAAAAATTTTGTTATTATTTTTTATTTTGATTAATGTAATTTACAAAAGGTGTTTTAAAGATTAGTTTGGAGAACTATGTGAGAAAGCAGAATGCAATTTATGTATTTATTTTTAACATTTGCTTTTTTTCTGACCGTAAAAGTGATAAATACTCATTGTGTAAGATACATAAAGAAAAACACTACAGAAGCTAGTAAAAATCATTTATGTCCCTATAGATAACCACTGTTAAAATCTTAATGCATGTCCTTTATTGTTATATAGTGTATGAATAGCTATACATATAGTTTTGAATTCTGCTCTTTTCACTTTTTATTACATTATAAGCATTTTCCTTGTCACTAAATATTCTTCAAACATCATGATTTTCAGTGGCTGAATATTATTATGTCAAATTTCATAATTTATCTAGTTATTCTTCTGACGTTGGGGATTTAAGCAGATCCTAATTTTTGTGCTCTTACAAAAAGAATTTCATTGAATGTCTTGCCCGTGTTATAAAACTTTATACGTAGTTGATGGTGAATGAAAGGTTAGTAAAATTAAAATGTAGTAAACGGAACTAAAAAGATGGTTAGGACCCCTTCAGGAGAAAATAAATAAGACTTTTGTGAATGAATAGAAGAAAATGAGAAAAGTGGAGAGAACAAATCCATGCCAGATGGAATACACAGTAAGGTTGTGCCACACAGAGAGGATGAATGGCAGGATGTTTTGACCCTTACTATAAAGTTTCTATAAAAGAAATTTTACTGGGTCTATCAGTTTTTGCTGTGTAACAAAACACTTCAAAATTTAATGGCTTAAAACATTACAAAAGTTTTCCTAATTTCTGTGCACTGGTGGGGCTGTTCTCATCTGGGCCAGCTTAGGCTTGGACTGGATGGTCTAGCATGGCCTCCGTCACATATCTGGTGCTTTAGAAGGGAAGCTGGAGTCTCTCTCTATATAGTTTATCATCTCTTAGTGAGGCTATCCTGGGCTTATATACATGATATTAGAGGATTCCCTGCCTGTTAATTACATTCCCGTTGCATTTCTCCCATAGTGCCTATCAAACAATAGACAAAAATAAATACTGAAATTGGTTGGTGGTCATTCTGTTTATGCAGTTGTTCTATTTCAGTTGTTTAAAGACTTGGGCATGTATAAGAATCACCTTTAGAGCTTAGATAGAATTCTGGTATGTGAACTTCAGGTCCTGAGGTTCTGATTTAGTAGATTGCACTGGGGTCTAAGAATTCTCTTCACTGTAAGTACCTTTAGGTTATTCTGATGCAGATTGGACAAATTTTGACAAAACTATTTTAAGTTATGACTGTGTATTGCAAAGCATAAGGGAAATTCACAAAATACATATGGATGTATGTATGTATTCATGTATGTATTCATGAAATATCCTGACTTGAAATGAATAGGGTGTGGTCATTAATTGCTTTTATTTGAAAAAAATTCCATTTTCTTTTCTCTTGTGATTGGCACTTCCATAGCTGTAAGATAGGCTAGACTGGGAAGTCTTGGATCTAGAGAGTGGAAGTGGTTCAGGATTGAGAGAAGACCAGGAGTTAAAACTCAAGAGCAAGACCAGAGGTCTGTTTATTAATTTGAGGAAATGCATATGGATTATAAAACCTGGAAATTATTCCAAAATCAAAATACAAAGAAACAAGCAAACAGAATCATATGGATAAAGGTACTATTAACTAAAGACTGAACAGGATTCCAGATGTGGCATACAGAAACAAGAGGAAAGAATATATGGTAATGGTGATCTGAGCATTAAAAAGGTCAGGTTAAGAAGGGTTACAGGTAGATATTCGCAGTGCAGTTAGTGGAATATTAAGATTCAATTCAGAAGATCCAGTAATTTATGGAATGTGGTACAGGTCGGAAAGAGCCAACCAGTTCGGGAATACCAAGATTAGAGTAGAATTAGAAGTAAAAATGGTTCTAAATTCTGATCCAGCAAATAACTGCCGTAAGCTATTAATATCCTCCTCTCTCAGGACCAAAGGCTGACTTCCATGATTAGAGAGGCATGAGAAAGAAATTTGTCAACAAAGGCATTCTCTTGGGATACTTGTCTAAGTTTTGTTTCAGGTATATAACACAAATCCTATGAGATATTAAATCAGCCACTTATCACCTTTTCTTCTTTAATCACTTTCCTTCACCTTTCCCACAATGTCAAGTAGGAAAAGTCAATTATTTTATTTCTTTTGTGGCCAGTATTGCTATTTATATTGAAGTATGGTTATTTTTCTACATGACTTATTTCAACTACCAGACTCTATTCCTTCAGGCCAGGAACTTTATTTATCTTATTTCCCCATTTTACGACACAGTGCTTTGAATGTAAGAGATATTTAACAAATGTTTTATTAATTTGTGAAAGAAGAGATTGGTTAATTTAAATATGGGCACTTTAAGCTTTTGAGACTGAGATCTCAAAAGATTCAGGACTTAAAAGGAAGATACTCAAAAAGTACAAAATATCATTTGGTTATTCTCTTTAGTAATGCATCCATTCAAGTCTTTTGCTCATTTTTAAATTGGATTGTCTATTTTTTTATTGATTTTTATTTATATATCCTGGTATAAGTCTCTGGTCAGAAATATGTATTGCCAATATACTCTCTCACCTTATGTCTTGGTTTATTCTATTGTCTTTGTTTTTGATCTCCAGACATAAAGGAATATATATTGTATGATTCTGTTTTATGAAGTTCAAAAAGCAGACAAAACTTATCTGCTGTAATAGAAGTCAGACTAGTGCTAACCTATCGTGGGTTGGGGGAGTTCTAATGACTGGGAAGATGCAGTAAAAGGCTTCTGTGGTGCCAATAATATTCTACATTAGTTTATATAGGCATGTGCTTTTCAAAAGCTAATTAATCTACATTTAAGATTTATGTTGTATCTCATTAAAAAGTAAAAAAAAAAAAAAAAAAGGAATTAAGTCCATGAAAGATTCTTTTAAAACGTCTGCTTTAGTCATTGTTAAGGAAGGAAGCCCGTCTCTTAAATTAGAAAAAAAATGCAGAATTCTGCCTTCATCAGCGTGATCTAGACCAGCACATGCACACTTGGATTATTCACAAGTACTTTCTATATAGTACTCTGACATAATTGTGGCCCCAAATTAACCAGCCATTTTGGATAATTTAAGTGTATTAACCATCATCATCTCTCAACTGTTCAGATTTACCACATGGGGTTATCTAAATAATCTGTTGAGGGGATAACATCAGCCAAAAGGACTTTGCTTGTTGGATTCTGGTTCATTTGGGCTCTTAAAGCAAATCATAAATCATGTGGTATAAAACAAATTTTCAGTCATTAAAGTACTTCCAGTTACCACTCTGCAGGGAAATCTTTTTTTTATTTTCCTCTTACTTCAGATTGGGTTTAAAGCTCTCTAGTATTTATTACATCCAACTTGTGGTCCCAAATGGAAATGTTCTTTAGCTTTTATTGCAACAATCTGTAGAACTTTTTGCCTAAATGGAGGATCTGGTTAGATTTTTTTTCTGAGTGACTGCCCTTCTGTTTATTTAAAGGGAGAATGATGCACAAAGTTGTGAAATGATAATCATTTTTTTCTTGTGTGTTCTCTGTATATATTCTCATACAATATTAAATTGCTGTCCAAAATTTTTTATTTTAATTTTAAGATGTTGCAAAGGATATAATTTCCAGTTTATTGAAAATATTAACATTGTAAACTGAAACTATAGCATCACTCTTTTAAAATTATCCAATGGAATCCAAATACTACAATGATATCAAACCAACATCATCCATTTAAAAAAGTGAACAAAATGCCTTACTAGTTGGAGATTTTTCTTTTTGAACTCATAGTGTCAGCTCATTTTCCCCAAAGGTTATAACTTAGTAATACATTTTTATACTTGAAAATCTTTTATTGTATACCTTATCTTTAATCTAAGCAAAAAACATATTTATATTAATCGAAATTAAAATCTTTATTTCTTCTGACCATAAAGGTATAAATGTTAAATTTTTCTTCAGAATTGAATTATCATTATTGCTATATCATTATTGTATATCATTACTGCTATTAGTGCACAATTGATCAAATCAATATGCAAATTTAAATCTTGAAAAATTAATTATTCAAAATTAAAGGGTTTTTTTGGTTTGAAATGTATCATATATTTATAGATGTATATTATTTATTACCAGAGTAACACAAGTTTTATAATCATTCTATTCCTATTATTTGTTTTTGTAGTTGAAAACATTGATAAATATTTTCACATAAATAAGTAGGTGGAAATAAATTTTACTTCCATAGGAATGTCACTAATACTAGTTCTTTATCATTTATATCAAAAGTCATATAGTGATGTATTATTAAAATTATGTTTTAATTCTCAACATGATCAGGATCTCCTTCCATTTTAATGAAAGCAAAGAAGTCAGCTGAAATAGAAGTCATCTGACTTATATTTTTGCAACATAGAGTCTTTCCTAAAGTTTTTCAAGTGACTTTTTCCTGTTACATTTCATGTAAAGGCACCTTATTTAACTCAATATACTCAGAAAGGATTGGTGAAATAAATATTTATTTCAATACATCTATGCCAATACACATTTTTTGATGAAGCATTTCTTTCTTATAAAGTATTTTATATGTATTTCCATCAAAACTTTTACTTGTACACTTAACTCTTCATTCTTAGAAAATGTTCACCTTATAATCTAATTGGAAAGTTCAGTTTTCATTGTCAAATAAATCAGTGATGGTAGACTTACTTTCTGTGACAAAACATATGTCTTTGCTTTTCAATAATAAAAAAAATCGATATATATTTTTTGTTGTAACCACATAGCTTCTGATTTCCAGAAGTGATTCTGATGGATAAGTCACAAATTGAGTCTTAACACTTGCATTCAGTAAGGTGACTGTTCCTTTAATATTTTGTGGATAAATACTCACAGGACTCTCCCTCAGGAGCAATGTCAATAGGCAGGGGTGAGACAAGATGGAGTAGGAAATAAAAAACTGTCTTTATTCCTGCTACCCTACTCACAGTATATCTAAATTCAAATTATTCCAATGTGGACATATTTTCCAGTCTTTAATTTCACTCTTAGCTATTAATGGAAATAGAGATAATAAATATAAGGATAGACACAAAGTTAAATCATATATTTATTTTGCCTTTATTTAAGAAGTCTTCACAGATATCAATATTTCAAATTGTTTCTTGTTGAGAGCCAGAGAAATTTATACCTTAAGGCAAGATACTATGGTGGGATTCTGGATAAATAAAGACAAATATGCTTTTTCTTTTCAAAGTGGGAGAAGTATGATCATCAAAGGGCAATTGGGAAAGGAGAATATGTTTGATTCCTGTACTGATTTCTCTAATAATAGACTAATAAAATGTTTTCTGTTTGAAAAGAATGTATATAGGCACAAAGGTACATAACATGTATGAAAACAAATTAGCTGAAAACATTTTGAATGTTGGCCTTTATTTTTAGTAAGCAGCAGTATTGTCTTATTATTTTTTAATGGATAAGAAGGCATGAATTTACTTATATTTCCCTTTTTTCTTTTATCCCACTTTTTATTTTATATTTTGAAATTTTTATTTTTCAATTAGAATTGGCATTCAATATTTATATTAGTTTCAGAAGTACAGAATAGTGGTTAGACCTTTATATAATTATGAATGATCCCCCCAATTAGGTTAGTACTCACCTGGTACTATACATAGTTATTACGATATTATTGGCTACACTCCCTATGCTGTACTTCACCATCCTCTTGACTATTTTGTAACTATCAATTTGTAGTTCTTAATCCCTTCACTTTTTTCACCCAGCCTCCCAATCTTCTTCTCATCTACCAATCACCAGTTTGTTCTCTTTATCTATGAGTCTGTTTCCGTTTTATTTGTTTATTTTTTTCCTTTAGATTCCACATATAACTGAAATTATATGGTATCTGTCTTTCTATCTGACTTATTTCACTTAGCATAATACCCTCTAGGTCATCATATCATGGCAAATGATAAGATTTTATTTTTTTATGGCTGAGTAATATTCCATTGCATATATATATATATATGTACCACATCTTATCAAATCATCTATTAATGGGCACTTAGGTTGCTTCCATATCTTGGCTATTGTAAATAGTGCTGCAGTGAACATAGGGGTGCATAGATCTTTATGAATTAGTGTTTTGGTTCTCTTTGGATAATCATCCAAAAGCACAATTGCTGGGTCATAAGCAGTTTTATTTTTAATTTTTGAGGAACCTCCAAACTGTTTTCCACAGTGTGTGCACCAATTTGCAATTCTACCAAGAGTGCACAAGGGTTCCCTTTTCTCCACATCTTCACAAATAATTGTTGTTTATTGATTTTTTTTTGTTGATAGCCATTCTAACATGTGTGAGGTGATATCTCATTATGATTTTAATTTGCATTTCTCTAATGATTAGTGATTTTGCGCATCTTTTCATATGTCTATTGGCCATCTGTATGTCCTCTTTAGAAAAATATCTGTTCATGTTCTCTGTCCATTTTTTAACTGGATTGTTTGTTTTTCTGGTGTTGAGTTGTACAGGTTCTTTATAAATTTTGATATTAACCCCTTATCACATGTATCATTGGCAAATACCTTCTCCCATTTAGTAGGTTGTCTTTTCATTTTGTTGATGGTATTCTTTGATGTGCAGAACTTTTTAGTTTGATGTAGCTTCATTTGTTTATTTATTTATTTTTGTATCCCTTGACTGAGAAGATATATCAGAAAAAATATTACTAAGAGCAGTGTCCGAGAGTTTACTGCCTATGTTTTCTTCTAGGAGTTTTATGGTTTGGATCTTACATTTAAGTTTTCAATCCATGATCACTTATGTTGGGTGCTCCAGGAGTGAACTTCGTGTGGATCGTGTGTACCCTCCTGTTGTATTTGACACTTGATTGCTGTTGGTACATCACTGTGTTGGATTGACTCTTAGGTTGAATGGCTGTGAGGATTGCCCATGGCCACTGTGTATGTGCTGCATGTGTGTGGGCTGACCCAGGGAGCTGAATTTGCCCCAGAAGGCTTGTGTGCCTCTTGAGATCACCTTTTTGGTATGCCACTGGTGGAGCTAAGCAGCTAGTGCTCTGTTATGGTTTACACTGGCCTCCAAGTGTGTTGGTTCTGGGGACCCTTGGGAGGGCCCTCATTCAGGCTAAGGTCAACTGCTGCTTACTACCGCCCCAGGCTAATTGGTAGGAGCCACAAAGCAATTGGTTAGTTGCTGCCTATGCTAGAACTGGAGGCATGTGGGAGAGGCCACGCTGCAAACTGAGTCTGGCTGCCACCAGTAGTAGGCCTGGGGCAGCTCAGCAAAAGGCCCATGACACCCCAAAACCTGAGAGTGCCTACCGGTTGCTCATAAGGCTCAGCAGCTCAAAGAGCCTTAGGTGGTACATAAGTTGCGTGAGGCAGGGTCCCAGGGAATCACCACGGTGGGCAAGTTGTGTCCCTCAGATTAGTGTAGATTGAGATTTGGTGCCAGTGCTACTCTGTGGCTACTTGCAAAAATCTCAGATCACACTGAGGCCAGCCACTACCCACTTGGGCCAGTAGATCCCCAAAATTTGTTCTAGAAACACTGCGGCTTAGGCTGGGGCTAGTTGCCCACCACCGAAAGTGATTCTGGTGGTGTGCAAGCCAAGGCCTATGGATTGCTGCTGAAGGAACCTCCTGTCCAAATGGTAAGGCTGGTTGTCTAGGCACAAAAATGCCTCCAGTAATGCTTGAGTTTGGTGGGAACAGGTCTCAGAGTCACCAGGATGGAGTGAGTGGAATTCAGGAGGCCAATGCAGATTCAGATTTGGCTGTGTGGGGTGAGGACTCAACATAGACAAGATGACACTTGCTTGTAGGCTGCATAGGAGGAGGGCTCAATGAAGGGACAATGGCCACTGTTTCTCTAGCACTCATCCCAAAGCCACACAACTCTGTCTTTCTCTATATGTTTGTGGTAACTCTTGAGCTGCTGCCTTCCGCTGGAGCCCAGGGTAATTAATTGCCTGAGAATGAATGAGTCTGTGCATGTGCTCTTTAAGGGGCTATCTAGATTTGCTGCAGCCATCTATCTCACCAGAATGGTCAGAATCTCCACTGATTTTCACAGCCAGATTTTGTGGGGATTCCTCTTCCTGGCACTGAAACCATAGGATAGGGATCCCTGGTGTGGGGATGGTGCCCATCATTCCTTCAGGAGGACCTCTGCGTCCAGGATATTTCTACTGATTCTCAACTGCCACATGTGGGTGCCAGGCTAGCCCATTTCATGTTCCCACCCCTCTTAACAGTCTCAATGCGGCCTCTTCTTTATATCCTCTTATAGAGTTCTGTTTTGCTAGTCTTCAGATGGTCCTCCAGGTTGATTGTCCTATAATGTAATTGTAATTTTAATACCATCATTGGACAGGCACAGCATTTTCCTATTTTGCCATCTTGACCGAAACTCTTACTCCTTTTAATTTTTCAAAAGACTGTATATTTTTAGAGCAGTTTTAGGTTCACATTAAAATTCAGAGATTTCCCATATATCCCTGTCCCAATACATGCATAGCTTCCCTCATTACCAACAACCTCCACTAGAATGATACATTTGGTAAAATTGATGAACCTACAAACACATTGTTATCATTTTAAGTCCATTGTTTACATAGTAGTTCACTGAGCGTTGTATGCTCTATGGGTTTAAACAAATGTATAATGACATGTATCCACCATTATCATATCATATAGAGTATTTTCATTTTTCTAAAAATCCTCTGTGCTTCATCTATTCATCCCTCCTCCCACCCTCATCCACTTATCTTTTTACTGTCTCTGTAGTTTTGCCCCTCCTTTTAACTTTGTATAGCATACTATAGTTCCACCAATTTGAAAGTTAGGAGAATGACTTGCAGAGTTAAAATTAAAAATCCTGTCTCTTCTGAAAAAGGTTATTTAATGTCTAGGCTAGAGAATAAGGCAGAAAAATTTATGGCAAATAGAATTTGGATTTAGTACTTTGAAAATTTTAAGTTATGAATGGAAAAGAAAAGATGCAACTTATGCCCATTTTTATTTACATGTTTTGATTTATAAAACAAAATTTTAACTCAGGTGTTTACCTCTGCTTATATGGGAGAGAAGGAAGAGAGGAAAGTATCAGAAGGAGATAATAAAATATTTGTATAAAAACACGGCTTATTCCAAAGCACATAATTTAAAAAGTATGCTTTTTAAAAAGTTAAATTTACATAAGACAATTTAAAAATTAAGAAATGAGCATAAAGAAGAAATAGATATGTTATAACTACGACACTTAGAAATAGTCGCAGAATATTTTCTTCCAGTTATTTGTCCATACATGTGTATTTTCATATAGTTAAAATCGTATTGCACAAAAATGTGGCTTGTAACATCTTCCACTTAACATATTTTGTCAGAAAACTAAAAATTTTAGAAACTCCGTTTTCATGATTATATAGTATTCTACATTATAGATGCATCACAATATGTCATTTCCAGTTTTCACTCTTATAACTTCTGCTGTGATGAATATCTTTTTGTATAAATCCTTTTCTATATTTCTGTTTTCTTCTTAGGATAAAATTTTAGAAGTGGGGTTTTTAGAGCAAAATAACAGGAGTTTTTAAAAGCTTATATTGCTAAAATTGTTTTACAGAAAGGTTGCTCAGATTGACAGTTCCACTACCAATATGAGAGAGAGCGATCGTTTCTTTGTGTTATCTCAAGCACTGAGTATTAGCTTTGAAAATTCTTTGTTAACTGTGTAGGTGAAAAAAGACATCTCATATTAAAATGCATATTATTCCTAACTCATCCACTAATTTCTTTCTCTTTTTTCTCTCTCTTAATTAGTTAGGTTTTATAAATATGGATGGATATCACCTACAAAAGTATGAAGATCAAATAAGCAGAACAGCATACTTAAAACATCCCAGATTTTCAGTACAGATATAATGCAGATTTAACAATTTTAAAATATTCTTTTTTAAAGTTTTATTAATTTTAATAAGTTTTGATGTTGAATTTTTTTCATAGTTTTTTTTTTTTTATTTTTAATTGTAATTTGTCCTTCAATGTTTCTCTAAATGTCTTTTCAATGATATACTTGTTTAATACTGTGGTGGGCAGAATAATGCCCCCCAAAGATGTCCATCCTTGGGATCGCTGCTTAAATGTCATTGTATTATTAATGGTTTCTTGGATCAGCTTATTTAACTGCAATTATCATACTGATCAGGATTCCTAGCTCCCCCTAGCCTGCTTTATTTTTTTTCTTTTTACTTTTATTTATGTGCTTTAATATTGCCTGTGACATATTATGTGTTTGATCTATTCTCTTTCTCCCTCCATTAGGAGGTAAGCTCTAGGAGTGATTTTAGTTAATTCGATCACCGATGTATTTCCATGTATAGAGTAGTACTTCGCATGTAGTATGGGATCAAAAATTTGTTGAATTAATGATTGAAAGAAATCTGATTCAATCTCAGGATGTCAAAAGGATTTTCCTGGGAAGTTACCTGTGAAATTAGGTTTGAAAAATGACTAAGAGTGACTCTAAAGGGAGAGGAAAGGATATTCCAAACAGAAGAAAAAGCAGGCAGCAAGGCAGGAGGGCGAGAGACTTTCACTCTCACAGGTATAATTATCTTCCAAAGTGATTAGATTCTAAATAGATTAAAGTTCTATCAAGAATATTGAGCTTCCCCTCCAAGAGAACTTGTAAATCATATTAGGTCCATGTCTTATCTTCCCAAGTCATAAAGGAAAATTCTTTCTGTTACCAGAGAAAGAAGGTGAACATTGAAGATAGATAGACAACTACCCATCTAAAACAATAGTATTTTATAGGATGAATGAAAGCACTAACCAGGGCCATGCATGTTCCCAGTATTATGCTTTTGGTATATAAGGACCTTAGAGGGGTGGATACTTTAACTTTGGAAAATGTTTCCTATTATTTGGACAAAATATTTGTTCTGCTTCTAGCTCAGTGTTTCTGTTTTCAAATTTCAAAGGAGACTTCAGTGACAGTTATGCTTTAGGCTGACTTTATTTATGTTTCATAGCCATTCAAATCTAGGGAATGGTAGAATATGTCAGTAACTCATGCAGAAAATAAGGAGAGAGACTCTTTGAAAAGCAGTCATTTAAGGCTGGAAGTGATTGGTGCAGTGTTAGATGGCATATAGACTTATAAAAACATAGTATGATATAATCGTTACCATAAAGATACTTATAATTTAATGTAAAGAGTAAAATGAACAATAAAGTTGCTGTTGTCAAAGCCAGCATTTATTAAGGGTACAATGATAAGTGACTTCATAGGGTAATTATTTAGTATTCATAGCAACTTTATGGGACAATTATTATTATGTTTATTTTACAGATGAAGAAGGTGAGGCCTGGAGAGACTAAGTAACTTGCTGAAAGTCACAGAACTAGAAAGCAGTAGAGCCAGTAGTTGAACCCAGATCTGCTGACCTCCAAGCTCATACTCATACCATTTTTTACCTAAAAACACAAAATCACATTTTTAAAAGAAATATATAAATAGAATTTCATATTGAAATATACATATGCAAACAATAATACAAAGAATATAATAATAATAATATATGTGTATATGTATATATATATATGTGTGTGTGTATACATATATATATACTCAGTTGCTTGTGTTATTGGAGCAATTAAATGCAATTAAGTTAGTCTTTGCTCTTATGCACTTGGCTAAATTCAAATACCAAAATGCAGAATTTACTAACATTCCTCTATATTTAAGGGATTAGTGGAAAGTCAGAATGGTTTTATTACACTTTTATTTTTCCTGAGAAGTCAGAAAAATCAAAACTTTTTTCCAAAGTGTGTTTGTTTTTCTTTGTTACTTTTGTATTGTTAAATAGTATCTGTTATTAAGGAATCTAACATGTGTAATGCCCCAGGTTGATATCTATCTTTTTAAATAAGCCACTTTGTAAAACTTTGGCATTTAGAGAGGTGCATTAACTTTTTCAGGCCCTGGTTTAGTGCTCTGCTGGAATCATTCATTGGTCTGTTATACATCCTGGAGTACTTTGTTGGCAAAGTGAAGAATGTCATCTGTTAAAGCTCCAGAGAATATGTTGGCTCCTGTAGAAGCATAATGAATTATTTAAAAAAATACAATTCTGTAGATTCTGTTGAAGTTTTTGCAAATAACCCTCAGTGCCTTTGTAAAAATCTCCTTGTTTCTGAAATTCCTAAATATTCAGTAAAATTTCATTAACTTGATGTTGGTATTTTAAAACAGTTCTAATTTGAAGAATAATTCCCAAGTCACCTAAATTACATTATCTATACAAATACAAAAGGCTCTAGTACAATGTGCCTCTAGAAACAGTTAATATCAAGAAACTATTTATAAAACTCTGAAAATAAAATTTACTCACAATTTGTAAAGCACCTAGTAAAAAGCAAGAAGGAAGAGGATTAAAGCACTGTTTACATTTTATTTTTTCTTTTAAACTCTTTTTTTTCTAATCCGTTGTCAAATATTAATTTGTATCAATAGCAAGTGGTTTGCCTGAAGGAACAATCTCTTTATGTGCTTGCTTGGCTCACTTAAAATCAAATAATATTGAATTTATATATCTTTAATTCAAAGTTGTTTTTCTCCTTGGGCTTTGTTATTTTAAATTATTAGAACTTTAGTTTTCTAAGGTAGAAATAGCAGAAACGTATTTATATAGGTGGAAAACAAACTACAGTTTTAATTTATAAAATCAAACTCTTTATCTTTTTTTTTTTAAATCATGATCTTCTCTTCCTACTACTTTCTTTTGATAGCACCTGAATGAGCCAATGAATTCAGACTCAAAGAACTTCAGCCTTCTTTGAATCTTATCTGTCTTCCTTTTTCTTTTTCTATCTAATGAACGGCCAGATTTGACTTTTTTGGGGCATTTTCATTGTTCTCTATTTTTGCATGGTCATTGATGCAAACCAAGTTCAGTTCCTTACTATCTTATACCTGGAAATATTATAAAGGTGTTCTTTTTCATACCCCCAATTTCAATCTCTTCTGCACATCCCATCTAGGACACTCTGATTAATTTTACCTCCTAGTTAAGAACCAATGATGATTTTCATTTTAAAAATCATGTTTGAGTTCTTGGAACTCAATCAAGAGTCTTTTCAAATTGACCCCAAACAGACCTTTCTAGAATTATTTCTACTTCAATTTACTATGTATGCTCTAGGAAAACTGCACAATAATGTTCTTAGTATATGATCTGACTTTCTAAAATGGTCAGCTTTGCTCATGATATCTTGAAAATGGTCTTCAGAATTTCATATAGATCAACCTATATAACTTGCCCTAAGTTTATGAAGATCTACTATACAAGCCTAAGAACAGAGATCTTGCTTTTTAACCACTAAGATATTATGCATCTATGTTTGTTTAATGCTCAAATGAATGAATTATATCATTTTTTCCCTAATAAATGATAGCACTGTAGAATTCTGAGAATAAACATTTTAGGTTAAATATATTTGAGGGAAGAAACCCTGATATCTGCCTAATAAACTTTTGAGGTAGTATATAGAGTGAATAAGAGCATGGACTCTGGCTCTAGACCACCAAGATACAAATCCTGATTGTTACTTGCTAGCTCTCTAACTTTAAACGTGTTATCATTGAAGCTCTCTGTAACTGTCTCTTCATTTATAGATCATATCTATTGCATTTGTTTATAAGGAGGTTTAAATGAGTTAATATATATAAGCACTTAGAACAGAATCTGAAACTGCAAACAAATAGAAAGAAAAGACTAGTTATGAAAAATGGTATACAACAAACACATTTCAGAATGTCAAAATTTAGAAACCTAAAGTGCAGTATTCTCTTTTGCCTCTTTAAATTGATTTGTATTCAAATTTCTTTATGGGACACATTTCCTGCAATGAAGCTCAAATTTGGATATTATCATATAAAACCCTTTCTCACTGTAGCCCCACAAAGAGCTGTATGTATATGACCGGGAGCAAGCTGTCCCTTGTAATAACTTCACAGCTAAAATTGCTTCTGCTGACCCAGAGACAGTCTCCACAATGGTCTTTCAATATGCTGAGAGTCAGAAGGACAGAGAATCCTTGCAAGTAATTATAATAGCTAATTAAAATAATAAAGATCATTAATCAATACTGCATACCAGTCACTGTTTTAGGTATTAATCGTTTTATCTCATTTAAGACTAAGAACAACCTAAAGAAGTAGACATCATCATAATACTTTTTTTTTTTTTTAATGAGAAAATTGAGATATAGAAAGAGTAAATAACTTGCTTAAGGTCATACAACCAGTAAGTAGCGAAATCAAATTTGAACTGGAAAGTCAAATTCAATCAGTCTGATTCCAGGCAATGCCTTTATCCTACCATTTTAACCACTAAACATATTGTCCCTTTATAGCTAATATAAATACTTCCCTCTTGTATTAGTTTACTTGGGCTGCCATAGAATACCAACACTGGGTGATTAAACAACAAAAATAAATTTTCTTACAGTTGTGGAGGCTAAGAGTTCAAGATCAAGGTGTCAGCAGTTTTGGTTTCTCTCGAGGCCTTTTTCTTTGGCTTGCAATTGGCCGCCTTCCTGCTGTGTTCTCATATGGTCTTTCCTCTGCTGGTGCATCCTTGGTGTGTTCTGTGTGTTTAGGTTTCCTCTCCTTGTGAGGACACCAGTCAGACTGAATTAGGGTCCACCCTAATCACTATTTTAATACAATCACTCATTTAAAGGCCCTATTTCCAAATACAGTCACATTCTTTGGTATTGGGGGTTAGGGTTTCCACATATGAATTTTGGAAAGACACAGTTTAGCACATAATACCTTTGTAATCTGTGACCCTAAAAATCCATTCCTGGAATATGTTGCATTAAAAAAAATACTTCAGCAAAAATTTCAATATTTAGTCCTACTTCTCTCAATTAATGTGCATCTGATGATTTTGTCAACAATAACATTTAATCTCCTGTCATTTCCTATATCCAAATATTCCCAACTCTTGGGAATCTCTCACACTTTTATCCCACCGTAGCACCCTCATATACGTCCAATAATCTGCTATTTTGCTTGCTAGATCCTGTCTTCTCTCAAAGAGTGGAGGCCCTGGGGGAGAAATTCTTTGTCTGATTTCATGGTTTTCTCATGAGATGTGCATATACTAACGTAGTTTTCGTTTCCCATAGAGTTCCCCACATGACTGGCAAAGAGAGAGAGGGAAGGGTCTGGACTTTTTCACATACATAGCCTCTATCCTGCCACATTAACTTTTATTGATCAACTACCCTGAACTAAACGCTGTGAAAAAGCATTTTGCATTCATTATTTTCTTTTTATCTTCACCTTATTTTTATGTTAGCTAAAATTATTATCCCTATTTACAGATGAGAAAACTGGTGTTTAAATAGATTATGTTATTTGCTAAGTGTCACAGAACTAGGAAATGGAAGAGCTGCAATTCACACGTCAGAACTTGGGTTCTTACCTCTGGTGATATATAGTGGCTTGGCTTTGATTACTGATAAACTTTTATCATTGTATATGACATTGCTGAGCAATTTCTTCCTATTTCTGGAGAAGAATTTGTAGAAACTCACTTAAAGGAGATTACTATAATTATATAAGTGTAACACTTTGATCCTTATGTTTACCAGATATTAAAGTGTATAGAGATTATCAAAATAAATACACTTAAGTCACAAAGTGACTGTATTCTTAAGCAATTTGTATTCATATATAAAAAGTCCTTCTTAGAGCCCCTGGGCTACATGCAGGTGCTAAACATAAATGGAATCCTGATAGGATTTGAGAAAAAGAATCCCATGTTCCAAGTGTAAGTTGGAAAGCCAAATATTGCACTGATTCTGGCTTTGGGAAAAGTACATACTGTTATTCCGGCACATCAGAATTTTCCAGGGATGTGCCTGGTGTCTTGGAGTAAAGCCAATGTGATTTTTTTGCCATCTAAGTCTTACTACTTTATAGGTCTCTTTGCCATGTTCATTATGTAAATCATAGCTTTCTGTCCCTGAGACTTTTATCTTTCTCTATACAAATGGAAACACCCTCATCATTTTCCAGAATCTTGCTGATATAATCATCATTTGTTCCTTTATAGCTACAGGCTTGACTTTATACAAATGTCTGAATGACAGAGCTGATGAAGGGAAGTCAGTCATATGTACCCATACCATTCAATAATTACTAATACTTTTATTTATTAATATTAATATTTAAATAAAAACCTTTGGGTTTTTTTATTTTTGGTGGAGAGAGGAAGATCTTACTTTTCAGTTGTTTTTCTCATACTTGGAAACTTAGATCCAGGCTTTAAAAAACTGCAGTGTTATGATATTCAATTTCAAATATGTTTTATTGGTCTTCAATTTTAGTTTGGCTTGACAAATCCTTTTAGGATCTTTGGAGAGATACTGTATATTTTCAATCAGTTTAGAAAAATCAACAAAGCCAACACCAAGAACTCAATAAAAAGAGAAATCAATACCATTTAGATTAACTGAAGGCTACATACTTATGATTTTAAAAACATCATTTAGTTAGAATAAATGATCAGTCTTGGTTTATTTTCAATGAGACTCGAGGATCAGCTTTTAGGGTGAAGGATTCATTTAATTGAGTCTAAATGCAATAATACATGAGTTCCTAAGATTTACTAATAAGATTAAAAGAACAAATGGATTATATAGGTTCTAAGGAGCATATATCCAATTGAAATAGTCATTTAAGAAATTCTCAATATTGCCTAAATAGCATAATGAAGTGATGGCTGACTCTCAGTTTCTGAGAGAGAGAAGGACAATAAGGGACAAATTATTTAATTCCAACTATAATGAAGATTTTTGGTGAGATTTATATATCTTGAAATTACCAAATTCTATTCCCTTTAAGTTTATATTATCTCATTTTTAATTACTCCTGAATCACTTTCTGAAGACACAAATTTATTCCTGTTGTTTTTTATGATAGACTATTTCTTATACCAGCAAGTTTAGTAATCCAGCTACACCGTGAAGGGTAGAATAGGACAGAAAGGGGATTGTGGCCATGTCAGTGGGCTTGGAGAACATTCAGAGAAGCTCAAATAGTAGCTGGGTGGTCTCTAAATACTGACCGGGAATCCCAGTGCAGATTAATGAGGACCTGAATGAAATCAATACACTTATTTCTTTCTAAAACTAGCAGTAGATTTTGTGTCGAGGGTCCCCAAGACCACGCTCAGGCTTGAGGATTGAAGGACTCACAGGACTCAGAAAAGCTGTTATATTCATGGTCATGGTTTATTACAGTGAAAAGATACAGATTAAAAACAGCAAGATGGAAAAAGCTTATGGGGCAAAGTCCGGGGGGAACCACTGGCAAGCTTCTAGGTGTTCTCTCCCAGTGGAGTTGCCTGGAGAAGTGCTTAATTCTCCTGAAATACTGTGTGAAGTAGTTAGGTGAGCTTAGGGAAGCTCACCTAAGCCTAAATGACCAGGGTTTTCATTTATTTTATTTTTATTTTTCAATTAGAGTTGATATTCAATATTATTTTATATTTGTTTCAGGTGTATAGCATAATGGTTAGACATAATGATGACCAGGGTTTTTAAGGGGGATATGCCGTGTAGGCATCTGCTTGACTGACCTCAGCTACTCAGATTCCAACACCCGCTACTCCCCCAGGGCAAACTGATAATAGAGTGATTCAAGGCTTCAGGCATTCAAAAATATTCTTATCAGCAGAATATTTCAGAATCAGGCTCAGAGGTCATCTCCTGGGAGACAGGCCAAGGGCCAGTCTTGAAGACTGGCCTTTCTTTGGAATGTGCAGTGTTTGAAAAGCCCGTCTAATAAGTTAACCCTTTCTTGAAGAAGTTTATAGCACATAATAATAGATGCATAATTTATTTTACTATAATTGTATTCAAGTATATTTCTTCAAATAATGAAGGAAGTCTCCTGTCGATGAAAATTCTACCTGTGGGAGAAACTATTGTTCTGAATCTTTTACTAGTGGAGAGTTTAGTAAATAATCTAGAGTTCTAGAAGAAAACCCATGTAACTCAGTATTCTTTAATAAAGGAAAGAGTACCTTTTGCCTTAAATCAAATATTTTGTATCTTTACCCTCATAGAAATTAGTATTTCTTTGGAGGAGTCAGAAGAATAAGATATAGAACCCCAATAATTTCAAATAAGAGTGTAATATTTTTACAGGAAGCACTGATTTATAAATCCAACCCCTAGAGGTGCAGACAGGTTTATCATCCAGCTATAAATGTCTAAATGTCTAAATGCATAATGGAATACAAGGTCTAATTTTTAAAATGTATTTGGATGAAGCATTACTCATTGATAAATGCAGCAGATGTCAAAGAAAAGAGTTCAACTGTTTTATTTAAAGGTTGATCATACAATGCATTATTAAAAGTTTTAGATAAAAGGCAAAAATGTTATCTAATCTCGTATTATGGGAATAGATGGAGGAATGTTTGACAATTTTAACTTGTTTGTTTGCTTTCTTGGTTTTTAAACTCTAATAATCCCTTTCAGTTTTGGAGCAAACACATATCTAGTGGTAAGAGAGGACCAGTGGTTAATATAAGAATCAGCTTATCATGAGAAATGTATATTATAGTCACGATACCTTTTGCTAACAGCTCATGCTGGCACTAATTAGCTTTAATATGAAAATAATAGAAGCCATGCATACTTCTTAATTTTATGTATACTTTGAAGGTTCTAGTCTCCCATGACAATGATTTCTTTGGTTAAATCTCAGTAGTGATGGGCCTTCCATTATAAATTCAGAAAGGTATGTGTGTGTGTGTGTGTATTGTTTGTGTGTGTGTATACACATATACATAATTTTTAAAAATAGCCAAATTGCTCATGCTGTTTCAAAAAATGGTAAAACTTGTTTTAATTAAATCATAGCTGGAAGAGAAAGTGTGATACAGATTTTGACAAAGAACAGAGCAGTTGCATGCAAGGATAGTACTAGATTCCATTCTTCATATAGGCTGTAATGATGGGTATGAAATTGCCACAGCGATCATATTTCTTTAAATAAAACTTTTATAAGAAAAGACCGAGGCTTGAACCCAAGAAGTCCTGAGCTCACAGCTTTAGATTCAAGAGAAAAAATTTAAAATTTAAGTTTCAAGTAAAGAAGTATAGATAGGTATCAGAAGTGCCCTATAGAGTATTTTTTAAGGACTTTATTTTCAATAGGTCAATTTAATAGCTGTACCTATGGTTTTTATTAATTCTCCTTCTTTAAGCAGTTGTTTTTCTAATAAAACTTGATAGTTCTAGATAGATAAATGACACCTTGATTGACAGCTTGACATTGCTAGATAAACTAATTCATTTTTGGAATGAATTCAATGTCCAGTGGCTGAGAGGGCTACAGATTAAGTATGTCAGAAATTGTTCTTATTTTCAATAAATGCTTCTATTTGTTTTATTAATAATAGTCTAAAGAGCTAAAATTGGTGAGAAGAATTTTATGACAACTAATTGTTTATGACTGTTTCTTAATATGAGGTATTTTTAAAATCCAAGGTCAGTGTCTTCTGAAGTGATTTTCACTGGAAGATATCTCAGTTTGCTTTGTAAGGAATCCAGATTTTCAAAAATATAAATGAACAATGATTTTCTTTTTGAAAATCAAATATAACATATAGGTCAGTTTACTTTCAAATGAAGACTTGCCTTCCCACTTGAGAAGGTAGACCAATAAAATTTATCATTTTATTGTCAGCATTTCTCAGAGCAAAATATAACTCAAATACATGACATAAGATTTTGCTAAAACAATATGATCGTAAGAATTGCAATATCTACCTTCTAATGCTCCTAAATATGGATGATTAGCAATAGAACAATAACAAAAATTTAATTAAATTCAAGATATACTTATTGAGTCTTACTTAGTGGAAAACACTATATTATGTCCTTTAAGAGATATCAGAAAAACTAAAACCATTGTTTCAATACAAAGGCATTAATGATTTTATTGTAGCAGATAAATATGTGATATTTAGCTGTTAACTATTACAAACAGAGGGTAGGAGGAGCCCCCAAATTGCTTATAAAAAAAGAGGAAACCAGTGTGAGTTCAAAGATTTGGAGATAACTCCACAAAGGAGAAGGTGAGAAAAACTGGTCTTTAAAAGAGGGATACAGTTTGAACAAATGAAGGGAAGAAAACAAGAAGGCTTTGGGAAAAATTGTAAATAGAACAAGAGGATTGGAATAGCAAGGACCATAAGAATGTCTGTAGCATTAGACATCAAAACTTTGCAGGCTTAGACTTTGCTGTGATAGATTAATAAGGAGTTCCAAAAGTACAGTAATTTTGTACTTATAACTTTCAAATAAAATTTGGATATTGTGTTGGCATTCCTCCGACATTTATACTCTCCTGTCTCTCCTTTTAAATGTATTTTAACCCTAAATATTTGAATGACTAAAAATAACTCTTCAGGGTTTAAGAGAACAAATATGAAAGGGCATTTGAAAGAATTTTAAATATCTATTTTTTGACATTGACATCCTAAGAGGGCTAGAAAAATTATAAACTTGAACATTTGGACGAAATGTAACAAGAGTTTCTATTGGAGGTCCCTTTTTCATATTCTTTTTAAGAGACTTTTAGGTGATTTCCTATTCTTTTAGGAGACTTTTAGCTTTCATTCCCAATGCCGCAACACAGTTCTCAGTATCTGTGCACAGATCTATCTTCATATCCATGTGACATTTTTTATGGGGAACCAAAAGAAATGTTCCCAAGTGTTCACAAATTTAACACATTATATTCCTGCTGGTGAGTCATTTCCAGAGCACTGAGTAACTGGGATTTGAGATCAAAGTCTGGAAGCACATTATGGATATGAATGTTTTAGGTAAATGGAATACTCATTCCTATTCGGTATAGGAATGAGTGTTTTAGGTAAATAGCTTGTTTCTTTTGCTATTTCTTCAAACCTGAAGGCCTGGTGGCTCCAACAAGATGTGGCAGATGGAAGTGGAAAAGTAGGTTCTGGAAGACATTAAGCTTGGACAGATGGGCTGAGAGAGGCAGAGAGAAGGAAGTAAATCAAACCATAGATTTGATATAGTAAAGCAAAGCATAGGCAATACTCTCACATCTTTCTTGTGGTTGCAAGCTGCCACTTTGTCTATACTGTACGTAGGATAGTGGATAAGAATCTCTGGAATAAAGTGTCTGGACTTGAACTCTTGACTTGACCATTACTTAACTATAGCTTTAGGGCAAATTATATAACCTTTTTATCTATAAAACTGGAGAATCTTAGTACTTATCTCAGAGTTGCATGGATTAGTAATTCTGAGGTATGTACTAGTAGGTACTTCGTAGGTACTTATATAGTGCCTGGCTTCTAGTAGATGCTCAATAAATTCTATGAATTAATTCTTAATGGAGACAAATGATTTCTAATGTAGCTCAGTGGACTTTATAATTCTAAAATATTTTCAGAATTGGAATCATTACCTACACTGATATTTTACAGAGTGCCATATTGGAGACATCTGAACTATGCTTGCATACCTAAGTACTTTGTAGTTTACTACATAATAGATTAAAGATGTCAGAATCTAACCCATACAGCAATCGATGGCAGCAGTTCAGCATCCCACTAACATTCATCAGCATTCAATTCGGCAAATAAAATGTTATGAAAATTCACCTTTAAAGTAAATGTCTTATCTCCTTCTTCCAAGAACTTGCTATTTTTAAAATATTCTTATGCAGAAATTCTAGAGCCATTGTAAATCACAAACACCATATTTTGTGTTGATAGAAGACATCTAATAACCCGTTCACTCTTTGCTTTTTTGGTATGCATAAAGGAGAATTCTATAGCACCCAGTGAGGGAGTGCAGATCTTAGAAAGAGTCAGACCATTAGATTTTCCAATGTGAATATCTGGGAGACAATCCATGAATTTATTTGTTTTCTTACCTAGTTGGATTAGGAACTGAAATAAATTATATGGACAACACTATGAGTTATCAATATCTAATTCTTCTTTTCCTCTTCAGGAAATGCTATACTTCTCAGTTACCTTACAGATGGAAGAGAATAGTTTTTAATTCTAACCAATGCAATGTAACAAAAGTCATACATGACACTCCTAGTCAGAGGTGATGAAAGCTTTTTCTACTGGATTCTCTAGACTCTCTTTGGCCTTAAGGATTGTGGAGGCAATCCCTCGGATCTTGAGGGATTGAGATGGTAAACCACAAAATCAAATCAGCCTAGATTTCTAGGTCTTTGATTGGAGGATAACTGTGTCAAGAGTTGCCTGGGTTTGTAACTGGCTTAGCATAACAGAAAAATAAACTTTGGTTGTATTATGCCATTGAGATTGTGAGATTGTTTGTTATTGTAGCATAGCCTTTCGTATCCTAACTAATGAAGAAGGTTATATAGTACTTACTATAGAAAAAAATGACTAATGTGTAAATATATCTCTAGTTTTTGGAAGATTAAATTACTCAAATTCAGAGAAAAAATAACCATAGAGCAAAAACTTAGAATCATAGTATCACTTTATCTATCTATGTATCTATAATCTATCATTATCCTCCCATTACTTTCAGATTATTATTATATCTATGGGTGAAGCACACTTTAGGGAAGCAGAATTCAGGCTGATAAGTACAGATGAGTTTCTGTTTACTGATTCTTTCTATTCTTTCTTTCTTGGGATGTGAAAGTGCTCAAATTTTCCTTATAATCCATATTTTAGACATTCTTTCCACCTTGCCAAAAATTGCTTTGTGTTTCTATAATTTGTAAAAGAAAACTGCTCCAAACCTAACACATTGAAACATAGTGACTTAAGTTAAAGAGGCAAAAGGAAACTGAGGCCAGGAATTATTGAATATTTTTTCTCTTGACAAAAAATTTTAGATACTAATGCAAAGGGAGTGGTATAGGGTATAGATGTGTGATGGGATGTTGAAAGAGAAAAGCAGGAAGTCTTTTATTAGCATCACCAAAAGTTGGTTCAAAGTAGCCAATATTTCATTTAATCTTTTCTGCCCAATTGATGCCTTAGTATGTCAATATTATGAAATTCTCTACCTAGCAGATGAGCATATATTAATATATTAGATTTAGATTTCTTGTAATGACCAGTGAGCATGGTGTGGCAGATTTCATTTTCCAAAGGTAGTTGCGCCAGTATGCATCCCAGACCACATACTCTTCATAAGTGTAACACTGATACGCTTCTAATGAGAGGTGGGTTCTATGTTCCCTCCCCTTGAATTTGGGCCAACCAATATAACAACTGCTTCTATCAAGAGGATGTGGCAAAAGTAATGCAATGTGATTGGAGGCTAAGTCATAAAAGGTTTTATGGCTTCGGTCTGTTCCTCTCTTTTGGGATATATAACAAAGGAAGCCAGAGTTGCCATGTTGTGAAGCCATCATAGAGACAGAGGATCTTCAACTGCTCCAGGCCTAGCTATTTAAGTGTCAGGCCAGGCCCCAGACATTCCAGATCTCAAACTTTGGGCAGCACTAGCCAACCTTGATTTCACACGAAGATCTGACAAGACAGCAGATTCATGAGAAAAACAAGGTAGTTAAAGACAAATTTTTAAAATCATTTTATTGAGATATTTTTATTTGATTATATTAATTAAATCATTAGAGATATAGTTCACATGCCATAAATTTCATTATTTTGAGGTACACAATTCAGTCGTTTTACTGTATTCACAAGGGGTATTTCAATTAGCTCCTTGTGTCTCTTAGAGTATGTGTGGCTCCATTCAGTTCTGGGTTAGCTGAGTTATCTGCAGCCAGAGCATTGGCTTTGTTTGTTTGTTTGTTTATTGTTTGTTTGTTTGTTTGTTTGTCCAGGGTTGCTCAGGTAACATGGTGTGTTATATTGTACTTCAAAGTATAAAAGAAGATTTAAAACTAACCATTAAGAATTTATCTTCTTTCAACTTCAGAGATCCAAGATAGAATACACCTGCAAGGGACTGTAACTAAATTCTACTAAGCAATCACCTGCCAATACTTGAATTTTGAGAGGATGATATTAAATATCTTGTTAATTTAACTATGCTTATAATGCCAAGTTCTTAAATTCTGTTGAAATCATGTTAAAATATGAAATAAATCAAACTAGTATCAGAGACACATCGAAACTTAAACGAAAAACAGCACACGAATCTATGTAGCCTGTTTATATCACCCTGGAGATTTAGATAAAGAAAAACAAACATAACCTTTTCAGTTGTTTCTCACATGGGAAAAAAGAAATGAAACATTTGATTATAATTGTTTTAATGAGCTGTGATTCAAAATGATGAAGTTGTAATGGTTTGGGTAAAAAAAATTCTGTTAATGAGCTTTTATTTCTATCAAAACTTACAAGACATAAAACTCTCTAAGGATAAAGTTTAGTGGCAAAGCAGTGTTTACTTTATGAAAATTAAAATCCCAAATATTTGTATGCTTTATTTTCAACAAACACACTTATTAATGATTGGTATTACCACAGAAAAGAATACTAACAAAACTGTATAGTAGACATAAGATGTATTTATGTCACTGGTTTGCACACTGAACTTTGACTGTAAGGTAAACTTCTTTGCCTGATTTTTAAAAATAATTTATATATTATATTCTTTGCCTGATTTTTAAAAATAATTTATATATTAATTACAGGTACAGAGTAGTCAAAAAAGTTGTTCCACAAGAAATAGTAAAAACACATGTCCATTTACAGTAGGACATTATAAACTGATACTTGCTTTGGATAGTCGCTATCATTTCCTCACTACTGTAATTCATATTTCCAAAACGAACACTCTATCTGAAGGAAAACTGATGAACAGATTACCTACCATTGATTACAACTTTTAAAAAACATGACTCAAGATAAAACAAAGCATTGTGGGAATTAACATTCAATCTTATTATTACAAATGACAAAAGATTTAATATGGCCAATTTAATTTATCTGCATATTAGAATTATAAGTAGTTGTTAATGAGAAATAGAAAGGAAAGATATAATCGTGAAGGGTTAATGAAAGAGACTCTATTTAGGTGATCAGAAAGTTTGGTAAGACTGCCATCTTAGGGGCATCAATTTGTTAAGGTATCACTCTAACAATACAATGACAAACTAAAGTACATTCTTACCAGTGGAGAAAATAGCTTTGAATTTTTAACTTCTACACATAGTCAATTCAATTTAACCTCTAAATTTCAGCTGGCTAATGATAATATTTTATTTGTTATAACACGCATACAAAATCATATTTTTTTATCCAGCTTTGTAGTGTGAAATAGAACCGTCTGAGACACTGTTAAGAAGAAAGGGAATTTAATGCCTCACAACTCTCCTTCACTGAGTTTCATTTCCCTGTGTATCAGTTTCACAAGTTTAGGATACTATTAGACTACTTGTTATTATAAAAGTTTAGATATTGAAACGGTTTACTTAAAAACCTAATATATTGCCCAGAAGCTGGAGAATACAAGAGGAAATTTTATTTTTTAATTTCTGTAAGTATGCACATCATGATTCATATGCAAAAAATTAGAAAATAGACTCATCTATTCTTTAAAGTCCAGATAAGGAATAATGCAATAATGATAATAACAGCTAGAAGTTATTGATTGCTTATTTTTTGCTATAACCTTTTCTGAGCACTGTATGTATTATCCAATTTCATCATTATAAAAGTTTTATGAAGCAAATACTGTTTTAATCCTCATGTTACCAGTGAGGAGACTGTGACACTGAAGAATTAAGTAGCTTGCGTAATGTCAACAGTAAATGCCAAACTGGAATGTCCTAATAGAGAGAAAGATTAATTTAGGAGTTACAAGGCAATTAAATTAATCTTATAGTTATTTTACTGAGCTGAAAATGAGTTAACAAAATGATGTTCCAGAAATATTATTAAACTGTTTACTACATGTATGAATTATTAATTATTAATATATTAATAAAATTTTAATATATTAATACATTTTCCAAAATAATATTTATTTATTCATTTAACAAATATTTATTGAGTCATTATTATTACCTACCAGGATGTTCTAAGCACTAGAAATAAGATAGTGAGTGAATTTTCTGCCGTAATTGAGTTTATATTCTAGAATTATCATATCATACATATCACCAACTTGCTTCTCTCATAATTGTGTTTTTGGGATTAATCCATATATACCATAATTAAGTTTTTTTGTGTTTTCAGTTAGTAAACCATAATATAAATATGTCACAATTGATCATCTCATTTTCATAAATATTGAGATATTTATCAATTTCGTATTATTGCAAAGGATGCATCCATGAACATGTCTCCTTGTGTATATGAATGAGAATTTATGTCTGAGGTATATTTTTATGTATTAGTTAGAATAAGCTATTTGTGCTGCCATTTGAAGCTATCTCCAAATCTCAGTGGCTTAATACAAAAAAAGTTTGTTTCTTGCTCACATAAAATCTCTTGTAGATTCAGGGGATTCTCCAGGGCAGTTCTCCTCCCTGTGTTTGGCTCAGCATTCCCTAGGCTGCCTTGATCTTATTCACTACATATTAGCACATGCTTCCAAGATCATCTTGGAAAGGCAAATAGGAGCTCGAGGGTCTTACACTAGCAATTATATATTCAGCAACACTTGACATCAGCATTTCTGTCTCCCAACCATTGGCCAGAACTAGCCTCACTCAAAGACAAGGGGATCGAGGGGTAATTCTTCTATATCCCCTCATCCCAACCTAGCCATGGAATTGCCCTGTCATGGGATAAATACATTTTACATTTATAATATATTGGTAAATTCCTCCCCAAAGTGACAGCTTCAAGTTTACATTCTCATTAAATATATGTGAATCCTTGTTTCTCCGAAGACTCACCAGGGCTATATTTCATCAGACTTTGTAATTTCTGGCCAATCTGATATATGCAAAATGTTATTTCATGATTTTAATTTCCACTTTCCTTGTTACTAGTGAGGTTGAGTACTTACTAAAGATTTCTGAAATAGAAAATCCATCTTTAGCATTTGCCTTTAGGGAGAGAAAGTGTGACATGGAAGTAGGAGTGGATATAGAGGACTTTAAATTTATACACATTGCTTTATTTCTTAAAAATATGACTTGAAAAATAGAGAAAATGTGGGCAATTGTTATATTCAAATACAAATATATTAATAGAAGCCTTACTTTTTTTGGTTTTCATATTAAAGCAAGTTCGACTTTTTTTTTTTTTTTTGATTTACTGTCTCTGATTTCTGAGGATGGTGCTAATGTTTTACTGTAACCCTGGCGACAAGACATGCCCAGATTCCAATAAGTGCTCTTGAGACTTGGTATCTCTGTCTAGCTTCAGTTTAACTAAGCCTCTTGAGATTTGGCCATTAGGAGAAGAAATATATTTGCTTTAATTTGAATGAAAGTGAAGTCATACTTGAGAACCCATAAATGTGAGGTTCTATGAGAATGAGTATAATGGATCTTTCTAATATTATGGCCAGAGAAGGAACACTTACAGAGAAAGCAGGTCACTGTATTTGTCATCTGAAAAAAATACATATAAAAGGATTTAAAATTTAGATAGTTTATCTAGGTAATTATTTTTAATGGCCTTTTGATTTACACGTGTGATTTTAGAAGGAAAAATATAACCACTTCAATTTCAACATTACAAGTTAATTCAGCTAACTGGGCTGAATTATATTTCACTTCCCAGAGAAATATATTCTTTAATCTTGATCTCTTGGTTATTGAGTTTGAAACCAAAATATATCTGCTTCTTGTTTTCTCTGGAGAATTTTTGTTTCAGTAATAGATTTCTTGTGAAACATATAATCATACTGGGTTGATTTTGAGAGTTTTCTTCTTGTTTTTCAATAAGGAATACACTCTGAATTCTGATTTTAAAGGTTTTTTGTTGGTGTTGTTTTCCTGTTTTTTTATATTCTTTCTAGGGTTTCAATGTGTGTTGTTCATATCTGTCCTGAAGAGCAAATTTGGCTATACGTATCAGAGTTTTAAATAGTTAGAGGCCCTGTGTGTTGCAATTTTTCTTTTTTTCTTATCTGTGAAACTTTCCAAAGTTTAATTCTTGGCCATTTCTCTTTCTTTTTTGTATGTTTTCCCTCAATCAACTATGACTCATGGTTTTGACTTTCACTTCCATGTTGATGGTCCTCCTCTTTACAGAACTTCTTCTATTTATAATTTGGTTAGGTTCCAAAAGGTTGGTTTAAGTCTCTGTGCAAAGTGACACTTAAAATGAGTAACTGCTAACACCTTCTGATGGTACTAGGCAGTTGATCATGTTTTCTTCTCTGGCTCATAGCTTTGTCTGAGTCATAAGAGAAACTTCTGTTTAATTTACCCCAGCTTCAGAGGTCTGTATCTCAACTGCTTTTGGGACTGGCTCCCTTGGAGGACAGTTAGTCTAGTTCCTCAAACTAAACATTAAATTTCAGATCATTTTCTTTCCGAATAAGCTATGTTCTTCTTCCTAACAAAGAAAAGTATACCATGAAAGTCGCCAAAACTGAGTCTCTGAAACATCTATATTCTCTCATCAATTTTATTTCATACATTCATTTTCATCAAATCCTGTTTATTCTTCCTCTAAGCTTTCTGAGGTCTGTACATTTCTTGCCATTGCCACTATGAATAAACTAGTTACAAAACCAATCATCGTGTCCTTTGAAGATTATAGCAGAACTTCCTGCTTTCAGTGTCGCAGAGCTCCTGTCTCATCTACATACCGCCATCTTCCCCTCATCTTCCCCTAGGGCAGTTTTACACACCAGTCCTTGGCTCAATAGCCTATATTGATCAAGAATTTATTACTAGATAATATTCAGCCTCCTCAAGGTGACATCAAATTGCACAATACCCTCGTTTCACACTAATAGCCAAACTTTTTTTTTTTCTATTTTTCCAAAGGGAATCCTGCATTCTATCAAATTAAGACATTTCCTCACAAATGCAGCCTGCACATTCTCTACTCCAAACTTTTACTTCTTCTGGTATTGGCCCTGGATTGCCTTTTCCTCTTTCCTCATATAAATCTCATTGATATTTCAAGATACAAATTAAGTGTCACTGCCTCTTGAAATCCTTCGACATCTTCAGTTTTCTATGATGACCCCCATTTAAAAAATCTTTTTGTTATAAACATGAAGTAAACTTAAAATAGACTTTAAAAGTCCACAAAAGCTCCAAAAAGTTGAAAAAAATAATATACCACAATTTCATTTAATACTGTCTTGTTTACTTTGATTTTCATCATTATTTTGATGATTCTCCTTTGGAGCTTGAGGTATGTTTTATCACTCAGTTTCAGTCTCATACCTTTAATTGCATATAGAATATTACCACCTGAATGGCCATAATCTTAAACAACTAGTATAAATTGGCATATTTCTGTCAGTCTTTTTTAATGCAGTTTTGTGTGTTTAATGCTTTTATATCATAATGTAAGGTAAAATTTTAAATAAAACTTAATGATTGTATATCATTCTAACATAATTTGCCTCATATTCCACTATAATTATATATTTTTGATTTAAATATTTTTTATTTCTTATTAGAAATGATACTAAAAAGAACACTTTTAGATATAAATTTTTGTCCAATTTCAGATGATTTATTTAGGTTAATCTAGAAATGGAATTATTGGGTTAAAGGTATGAAAATTTTATAGTTAAAAAAATTCATATTGTCAAATTGTTTTCAAGGGAGGTGCTACTAATTTATAATCCCAAAGCAAGATTCTGTAAGAGTGCCTATATTTATTGTGAGAAAATAGTGACTTAATAATCTGTTTTTTTCTAATGAGATTTTAAATGGTTACAAGTGGTATAACTCTAAAAAAGTTATTTAATCTCTCTAGACCCCAGGAACCTCTGTAAAATAAAGATAATGATAATATCTACCTATCAGGTTTGTTATGAGGATTTAATGTACATAAATTTTTTTGCATACTGCCCAACACAAAATACAATAGTCAACAAGTGGTGGTTATTAGAATTATAACTGCCTATGTATTACACAAATTATATATTATTTCATTTATATCCTTTTACTTTAGACTTGATACATTTGCTAGCAAAAATGGATCTCCCAAATGGTTTCTTTAACTGAATGCTAAGAACGTTCACACAGTAAAATAGTTTTAAATATAGATTCCCCGAACAGGAAAATAGCGACCCCTTTAAATTATTACAGGTTTCATTGCTATATTGCCCAGGCCATATTTCGTCTTTCCCTGGAAGTCTCCAAACCTCTAGCACTATTAGTCGGTTCCTCACCGCTCACAAGTCTTAAGATGCTTCCATTAAGCTTCAGTGGAAGGTAATAGAGAGGCATATTTTGCTTTTGTGGAGCCTAAATCATACACTTTTAGAAAAATTTTAAAGAAAAATATTAACAATTATGAATTTAAATATTGCCAGCATCCGTGTCAGGCTCTTGCAAGGGGGTGGGAGAAACCCTAAAGTTATATTAGCTTCATGGAAAATCAACTACTGCTCCTTTGCATGCCCTACCACACACTTTGAAAAGCATCTTTCACACAAAAGGTGTTCAATACACATTTGTTGACTTGAACGAGAATTGGAACTTGAAGAAGAATTTTAGAATTATCACAGGTGTTTCGATGTTATATGTAGATAAAAATGTTGGCCTCATTTATAGTGATCCCCTCATAGCAGTGATTTAGAAGTATAAATCTGCTGATAGCATGTTAAATATAAAGGACAAAATCCACCCTTGATTTTTCTTCTGACACCCATTATAGCCCCTTGATGTAGAGACTACAAAGAGAATATACTGAGCTCTAACAAAACTTTATTCCTTCTAGCCTCAGAACTAAGATATTCACTTACTAGCTTCCTTTTTTATGTTCTTACTCTCTAAAATTATTTTAATGAAAATGGAGAAGTTGGCTATTAGTTCTATAGGTAGAATTAAAAGTGATTACAGATTTTAATCATGACTGAGGGAATTTTAATGGTTAAAGAAAAGAGAATTGGTCTCTGTAATAAGAGACCACTTTTCAAACTCTTTTACTGATTTTGGACAACTGATGATTAAGAGCCTATGAGATCATTCCCAGCAAATTGAAGCCCTGTCACTAGAAATTTAAAAAAAAAAAAAAATTGTTTCCATGTATTATGAAATCCAGAGAGGTAAAGTACTGTTTTAAGTTTCAATTGCCAAAGGACAACGACAGAAAAAGCGAGGTGAATAGTTCTCACTGGTATATGCTAGACGTGACTGTGGTAAAGATCAAACTCCTTTAAATTGAGGAGGACCTGTTTCTGCATCAGGTTGCTGCTGCTTTCGAACCATAAAAGCTTCTTACTTTGGAAACTAAGATTTCAACAAACTATGCTGCTACTGTCATAGTGGTTCTAATTATTGCTCTTTTATAAAGTCCACTTCTTGTTTATTCCTTAACAGAAAGCAGGCTATTTAGGTTAGAGTATGTAGCTGCATCTTTCACAGCTACTGAACCTCTTTTTCACCTGAACATCTTGTTGAGAACTGTTTAGAAGCCTGGCTTCATATTTCCTTTACAATAAAGAACAAAATGCTCTCAGCACGATGATTCTACTTAGGAATTTATAGATTCTCACATACTTAAATTCTGAAAGGTACACGAGATGGTCTGCTCTAAATGACAGGTTGCCATGGTTACATTCTTCTGTGGCTCAGATGGGGATAGGGGCCAATTATCAAGTTTTGTTTGGTTGATTTTAAGTAGTTTGTTACCTGGATACTCAACAAATAAGAAAACGGAAGAAAAAAGTCTTGTTTTCTTCTTCCATAGAAAGGAAACAGTCATCATGGAAAAACAACAACAACAACAAAAAACCCTCAGATTCCAAACAATATGGTAAATTATTTAGTTCAGATAGTTTCTAAACTATTAACTTTATTTAGAGACTAGCACAGGGCCTGTGAACCAAGATAGCTTTAATGCAACAAATTGGATTTTTTGTTAACTATGTTGATCCTGTAATACCAGCTTTAAATAATTCTCCTTTCCAAATTTGTCAGGTGCTTTTCATATTTGTATGTGTGTGTGTGTTTAAATAGTCACTCCTTTTGTCAGTTTCACTGCTTGGCCTCCCCCCTCCCTCCCGTGGTGGACGTGGGATTGTTAATTAATGATATTCCAGAGGCAATTTCTGGAGTGACTATTGGAAAACCCTTCTTAATTAACTTAATGATGAATTCCCCACTGTAGCAGTGCTGCAGTGACGTTCATCTCTGTCATTCAAAATCCATGATTCTAACACATCCTCCAACATTTTTGTGAGGACGTTGGGTGCTTAAAGTCTGGATCTTCTATCAAAGTTTCCACAGCAAGCCAGAGAAGGAGAAATGAAGAGTGAAAAGGAGAAAGAAGAACTGGACAAAATTAAAATGCTATTCTATCATTGTAATAGTTCATATGGGCACTGTCAGGGGAGCATTTTAATTTTGTCAAGTATGTCTGCTACTCATTTATTCCATCTCCTGCTTGTTATCGAAGTTTCAGATTAAATGTAAAGATATGAATGTATTGCCATAATAAATTTATAAGTGGATATTTAAAGAGCAAAGATTTGAATGACACAAATGAACCTCGGTGCAGCAGTAAAGTGGATAGGATTTGCAGAAAGATGCCACAGAAGTCAGAAATGACTGCTGGAATTGCCTTAATTAAAAAAAAGAGAAAGAAAAAGAAAAAGAAAAACTTGAGCTGCATGAGCCGCCACAGAAGGTGGCTAATATGAAATTAGGCTTACTTTACATTATTTATGCCACTTTAAAGTAATCTAATAAAAGCTTTAGAAAATCTGATTAAACTGTATTATTCAAATGTAAGGCAAATACTTAGACAATGGAAAGCTAAGCTGTTAAATTTGGGGACAGGAGGTAAGATTCCAGACAAAGTTAAAGCAGCATGTTATTAAAAAATATGGATTTATTTGGAAGATATCTATAAAATGCAATTTATTTTTTGAAATTATACTTTGTTAAGTGAACAGTAATCCCAATGTAATTAACTATAGAGATAACTTTCTATAGGGGCTCGGTATTTGTTTAGATGTCACAACAAAACCACATAATTTGAGACACTCGTGGAATCTGCATTACATTGGTATTCTTAATAAGAGGGAAAATGATGCAAGGTGGCATCCAGCTACTATTACATGATGTATGGTTAGGACTCAGAGCACAGGGCAGGGAAGAAGCAATAGGGAGTTAGAATAAGGACACAGGGATAAATTGACATAATCCTGAGCAGACCTTACTTTTGTAATGACAATCAAACAGCAGATAACCCTGAAGGCAATCTGAAAAAGAAGAATAAGGTGGTCATACTAGCAGATATGAAAGCAGATGAGTAAGCTTTTCTGAAATGTCTGAACTGCTATTGAAAAGCATGTCCTTCAATTGTGACCAACACTTCTTTTTTCTTCTCATGCCTGCTGCCTTCCGGCAAATCTAAGGATTCACTTTTGCTTATCTGCTTTAACAAAGAAGAACCCCAGTGAGAATAAAGTTATAAGGACTGTTAGGAAGAGAGAAAAAAATGCATACAAAGATAGCAATGGAAGTTTCATAATAATAGCACGAGAAGGACCTTGTTTAGGTCAGTTTTCTTTCGAATTTTATCCAAATAAATATCACTTTCAAAATAATATCTGATTTGTGCTTAAATGGAGAGGGAGAAAATGAAAAAGTTCCTTAATTAGCCTCAGCTCCAATATTTTGTTTTCAGTTGAGTATAGATAGTAAATCTTAGGAGCAATTCGGTCAGTTTAATGCTTAAAAAATTACTTGTAGGAATAATAAAGCTCATGCTTTTGGTAGACCCATTCAGTAAGGTGGAGTAAAGGGAGAATGTTAGGTACTTTACCAACAGCAACAGATTTTGCCTAATAATTAGGTTGTACATGGTAATCACCCTATCACATTTTCAAACAATTAAAATAGATTTTATTATAAAGTCAAGGTAATATTAAGAATGGTTATTTTAAAAACTAGACATTAACTATCATACAAAGCGGGAAAACGTATTTTAATGTATGGCATGCATCTTCGATAAATGATATATGATACCGCATTTCTAAAATGTGGATGTGCAGCAGGTTAATTGTGATTAGTTGCAATTTACTAATCACAACTGAAATGTGCAGTCTATAAGTAACTAATCTTTCTCATGACCTCCCCATCAGTGAGTACTGTGCAGAAAGGTGTGGTGGGAAGAAGCCTCAGCAATCAATGGTCTCCCAGCCTCTTTATATTTAAGACAGTCTCTTTTGGACAAAATGCTAGTCCTTTGGATTTTCTCCTCTAGCCCCAGATAGCATCTGGGTAGATTGGTGGCAGTAAGGGTAATGTGATTGTGACTAGTCCATCTGGCCTCTATGGTTGTCATGAAGGCAAACACTACTAAAGTCCATAGTCCCAGTTATTTGCATACAAGCACACTAAAAGCACACTAAAATATCTTAACCTTGATCTCGGGCTTCTACCATTTTACCAGTCCCCTCAGAACCTCCATAACCCCCTTACTGAGGCATGCATAAACTTCTAAGCTCTTATACACATACCATGGCTAACTAGGAGAACTGTCTCAGGCTCATATCTTTAGCTGCCTCTCTGGACCTATGCTGTACTACTTCTCTCCTCCACTTCCTCTTCCCCTCCCTAAGACTATTCCTAGAATCTTGCAACTTCTTTCAGGCTTTGAAGAAAGAGACTCTTTGCTGTAATGTTCGCAAATTTCTTCATAAATATTTAGAGTTTATACAGGCTTCTCCTCATTTGGCCCTTTTTTTGTTTTTACAAACCCGTCAATCCCATGTGAATTCATATCTGTCTGACCTTATCTCCTGATGATTTTCCTCTTCCTAATTCTGCTTCAGGTATGTGGACTTCTCTATTGTTCCTTGAAAATTTAAAGGGGATCCATCTCAGGGCCTTTCACTTACCGTTCTCTGTTTGTGAAAATTCATACATACCTGATATCAGCATTGCTTGCACCCTCATATTTACTGAGGTCTCTACCCAAATATCACGTTGTTATAGACACCATTCTTTTCCACTTTTGGTCAAATGGGAGCCCTCCTTCAACATGTTAAACTCTCTGTGCCCTTTATCTTTCTTTATTTTTTCTTCATAGTACCACCTATTTGAATAGTATGTTTTGCTATAATACATATTTCTGTTATCAGTCTCTCCCTACTAGCATGTAAACTATATAAGAATAGAGATTTTTTTAAATTGATAACTATATCTCCAGTAGTAGTGTTCTACTGGCACACATTCATATGAAT
>NW_011888792.1:8547627-8560349 GCF_000151845.1 Pteropus vampyrus | reverse complement strand
CATCTACAGTTGATAAACCTCCAGTGTACATTTATCTTCTGTAGGCTATTATTTATTTACTATTATTTATTTAGGAATTCAGGAAAGTAAATATTTCTTTGATATTTAAAAAATATTGTCATTTATTTGTTTATAGTATTTAAGAAATTTCTTCCTATGTTTCTTAATTTCAAGAAATAATGCACTTATCATGTTCATATGTGTAGTCTGGCACATGTGAAGGTGTATTACATTGGGGTTTATATTACATGGTCTATCTATATCTGTGTGTGATATTACAGTGTGCTGGTGCTTATATAACAGTATTATGACATATTCAGGGGGCAGTTCACATAGGTCTGCCTTGGAGAGATGGATTTTCTTATAGGCCTTGTAAAGTTGAACATTTGAGCCTGCAAGTGTAAGGAGTAGGGCCTCGATTAAGGAAAATTCTCAAAGATAATGTATGTGACCCCAAGGCTTCCTGTGACATTCTGACATCACAATATACTTTAAAATGTGACTATACCTTATATCATTTATCTAAGTAGGTGACAGAAAAAATTATAAAACCACCTAATTCTTCTCACCATAGTTTATCTCCCAGTACTCTGATTCCAGCACAGCTTTCTGACTTTCTGCTTAATCTAGAGCTAAAGAACTGGTCACATAACTCCCTCATCACTTATGACTGCTTTCTGGCTATATTTCTCATTCACAAAGTCTTTGACATCTTCCTGGTGCACAAGGACTGTTGAACTTTTGCCTGCCATTTTTCGCAGGACTATAATTCTACCTAGTAATAGCAGAGGCAACTATTTTTATATAACAGACTTCTATTCACCTTGCTACAGTTGATTGGTCCAAAGTTAGATATCTTACCCATATATGTATGTTCTGTATAATTTTCCATATAATTTTTATTTCAAATGACTTAGAAACAGAGAGATTTGGTCTGGACAGAAATCTTGACAAGAATAAACATAGGAGTAAAAAGATTAGGAGAGAAGACTTCCCAAATTACCTATGGCCCTTTTGTCCTTGGTTTCAGCATGTTTCTTTTTTAAGCACAGCTGCACCCCTGTTCTTGAGTTCCTTTATCCTTATACTAAATTTCACTTTCTTTTCATGAAGCTAGTTTGAAAGGGTTTCTTTTAGGACTATACAAGGAATCACATGTTCCATTCTATCCTCTTCCCCTTACTTTGTCTTGAATACAAAGCTGTGATCCTGAGTCAGAATTTCCTCCAAAATCTCCCGAACCACATACCAAAGAATCAAATTCAAGATGGTTTATCAAATGAGAGATTGCACTATTTGTGAAGCTATTTAATTCATGAAATGAAAGCTTGATCACTTTCACTGAAAATTAATTTCCATGTGAAATATTTTGATGTTTTATAATTATGGATTTTAAAAGTAAAAACCACACAATTGTAAAATAACTTGGAACATTATATATTTATCTATACCTATAATATATATGCATATGCACAGGCATGCATGAGCACACACTCTCACACAGACACATGCACTTTCTTCTCTTAGGCTCAAATTTTAACCAATTTTGTGTGAATTTTAATATTCATAGCAAAAACTGAAGCTTTTTTCCACTTAAGGAGTCATACTCTTACTTTTAAAATTTTCCCAGTAGAGTTTCAGAGAATAAAAGTGATTCTTTTATAGTGGGGAAAAAATCTCTTCTTTCATTTTTATCTGTACTATAAACGTCTATCTAGTTCCCATGGACATGTAAACTCCAGTTTAAAACATCTGTATGCACATGTTTGTATATGTGTATGAGGAAAAACATGCTATGAGTTAACCCCCAGTCATGCAGGCTAATATTGTGTTTCTGACAATGAGTTCAAAGGAGTTTGGCAAGAAGATGCTTTTGCCTTCTCTGGAGCAAACTCAAGGGGCTAAGGATGTTGGAATGAAGTAGGATGAGAAAAGAATCTCCAGAAAACATGTGTTTTATTTGAATTACTTTAATGCATTTCCTCAATTTTTCATTCTGTGAAAATTTATATATAATTTCCTTCACTAAATCTCAGAAATAAATACATAAGTAGAACAAAGTCAGAGCCAAGCTGATGCCTGGCATAGGTCTTCAAACGGACTCAAGCCAAGCCATGGACACTGCTCGAATTCCACACCTCTCACATGAGGATGGTGTCCCAGCTCTGAGACTCACTGTAATTGGCTGCAATCTTTAAAAACCTCAGGGAATCCATGGCCATTGAATCCTGTTCTGATTCCCTACCAGAACTTTAACAGCTAAAGAATCTTCCCAGATAAAGCCCTATTATTTTTTTGACTTCTTTTAGGAATGGGTAGCACAGCTAAATTTAGACATTAAGCCCTTTCGGGTGTCAAAGGAGAAATTCATGTTATCAAGAAAAAATGCTGTATTCATGCAGATGAGGATGCCACTTAATATCCTATTTTTATATTACTTATATTCATTACAATTCATAAACATTAAGTTAATAAAAACTACTAAGCAAGATAACATGCCAAGACAAATGTAGTTGTTCTCAGTACCTTTATTTATATTTGGGAGAACAGATATTGCTGCTTTGAAATTTTTAAAGACCAAAAAGATGATTGCTATAGAAATTTCTTTTGTTTAAACCATGTTTTATAGAAATATAAATTTACATTTATTTAGAGATGGCAGGTCATGTAATCCAAATAACCTTTCTAAAATAGAGATATTTATTAACTTCCTTAATTAACGTCAATGAACTTTGGCTTTCCTACCTCTAATATCAGGGGATTTAGCAAGTTAGAATGCAGTCTACTCTATGCATGGTTAACTTTAAAAGAGATTTTTCCTCCTTAGAGTGAGCTATTCTTATTTTCTGCATAAACAGGTAAGTGTTACTTTTACTTGACTATCATCACAAATCATTACAAAACCAGTGATGAACCTAATCATCCCAGGTGCTTAAAGTCATATAGGCACTATATTTTCAAGCAGAGAAATATAGAAAAATCAGCTTATTGCTTTTGGTTAAGATCTTTATAGGTTTATACTTTGAACACCAGTATACTGAAACAGAAAGTAGTGATTGATAAAAATTGCTTAGACAAAGTTGAGAAGACCTCGCCTTTTTCAAAGGTAAGTAAGCATCCCTAGAAGCAATGTGTCAAATGATGTTGAAACCATGAACTTATTTGGTTCAGTGCCTCTCTAGACAGATGGAAACAAACAAACAAAATTAGACTAACTGTGCTTCTGGGCAAAAGAAGAACAGGAGCCAAAGTGACTGGATAAAATTTGAGGCTGGTACGGACTCTCCTTTCACCTATTCTGCCTTATCACATGAAAGACAAATAAGAAAAAATGAACAAAATTCTCTTTAATATCCATAAAAATTTAATTCTTCTATGTCTTTTTTTTTTTTTCCTCTACAGAACTGCTCACTCCCTTTTTATGTCCAACTGTATCTGGCATAAATGATAGCACAACACCTACAACAGGATTGCATCTACTAGCCACAGGTTTAGCAGTATCAACCAGGTTATAAGAGCTCCTTGATGGCAGATACATGTGTTAGGCAACTCTAGGCAAATGGTAGCCTAGTTTCTGACACTAAGGAGATACTCAATTTATATTTATTGGATAAAGGAAGGAGAGAAGAGAGAACATTTTCTTATTGAAAGACACTTATTCCTCTTTCTGAGCAGCAAATTTCTCCCAGATGTTATTCACTTTGGTTGATTTTAACTATGCAGTTCTTCCTGCTATTATTGAAATCTGTTATTAAAATTTTGTCTCTGAGAGCCCAAAACACAAGCATATAAAATGTGAATCAAATTCAGTAAGTAGATGGATTCTAGAAGTAAGGAGATATGCTTCATTATAGCTTGTTTTATGACTCTGCTTTATTGTTCACAGTAGCAAAAAAGTGAAAGAATGATATAACACATGGTATATAACCACTAACACTAAAGCAATTTGAATTGCTTCATGTGAGTACACTGTCACCGATCTAATTTTTACTAAATGTTAAGCAGTTTTTGTGTGTGTGTGTGTGTGCTAAAAATATATTGAGCTGAAACAGTGGATTAAGAAAGATGTTGTTCTAAATCCCATCTTGTAATTTTCATTTAATGGGTCTAAATTCCTTGAAGTATCAGACTTTAAAATTGACTTGCAGAGATCTTAAGTTATGGCTCTGAATCCCTTTGGAGGAGGTGCTTATGAATATTAAGTGTACCTTAGGATGCACTGTGTTGGTACAAGACTCATTTAAGCACAGAATTAGTGTGAGGTGAATGATGAATAATGGGCTCAGTGTGTGGAGTTTAAATATTCGAAAGAACAGACTCTGTATGGTATTGTAAAATGTCTTGTAGCTTCATTTTTGATTTTGAAATGTTACAGTGCTTGCTTATTGTCACAGCATGATCTTCAGCACAGTTGGGTTGTGCTTTTTTAAAGTAATGCAAATGCATGAATGTCAGAAATACCTTCAAATATCAGGGACTGCATCTTTAAGGAGTGCATTTGGCATTAAACAGCCTTTTCCAGCTAATGAATTTCTCAAGTTACAAGAATAATGGCCTTTTTAATCTTAGCAAGAGTAATTAAACAGACATTTGTTATTAATGATGTTGTTAATGGCAGAAGATATTGAATTCTCACTTTAGATATTATATTGCTTGAATTATTATTTGGAATATCAGACATACGAGTGTATGACAGTTTTAAAAGTACATCTTAAGAGCATTCTAAAGTACTAGTTATTTAAAATAGAGAAAACTGCCTTAATTTTCACTAATACTAAGAAAACTAAATATTTACAAACTGAGGCAGAATTAACTCTTAGGGACAAAGAAAAATTGTTTGATTAGCCCTACTCATCAGTTGAAATAGTGTTTTTCTTCTGTTGAGATAGATATGTGTCAGACTACAGCTTGGGAATTATTTACGTAAAATCTCCTTCAAAATAGGAGGATGCATGATATCAGTTGGCTACTCTGTGTCCATTTCCCTTTCCTAAGAGGTTTCTCAATTCTGTTCAGAAATCCACTGTATCCTCAGCTTTAGAAAGGCTTCCTAATTAATCAATTCATTCATTCATTCAACGAATATTTACTGAGTATGGCCAGGTACTCCTCTGTGCACTGGGAATGTAGCTGTAAAACTAGAATAAAACAAAATAAAACAGAGAAAAAATATCATAAATAATCAAAAACAATATACAAAAAGATGAAAATCCCTATCGACTATGATTGGGGTTAATGAATTAATCAAGGCATTGCCAATCAGGCTACAGCATCCCCCAGTGATTCTCATGATCCAGTGTCAGTGGTGGGCATGTGGGTCAAATGGTTCCAATCAGACCAGAGAGCAGGGATTATATCTCTGCTGGTGGGAAATAAACTGTTTTTTTCCTCTTTCTTCCACTAGACATAAACAAAGCAATGGCCAGGCCCAATTGCCACTGGCAGCCATTTGCGACTGTGAGGGAATCCAGGATTAGGACAAATCAGAACCCAAGGATAACCATAGGGGTTTCCACTGCCTGCTCTAAAAGTATCTGAACAAAAATATTTTTTTAAATTAATATTAAATACTTTTGTGGCATAAATGAATGGCTGTGTTCTTTATTATAAGCATATGAATGATGGTTTGATTTAATGCCATTTAGGGCAAATAAAAGATGATTTGAGGATTTGTGAATTAGGGTAAAGGACGGTCATATTGAGAGACCTGCAAGGCTGAGCTAGTGTGTACTAATAGGAGCCATGATTGGATTTGAGGGTACTTGATCAAGGGGGCCAGGACATAAACAATGTATCTTCCCATGGGATTTAGCACCCTGTCAAGGACCCCAGGGGAAGAGGAAAACCATTGCTAGAGTGTCTCCTTGGAGCTTGGAGGCAGTGATGTCCCACACTGAGTAAAGTAGAATGCCTGGATTGCTGCGGACGATGATGCAGGAAGGGATTAAAAATTTCAGGGAACTGGGCATGATGGAATGCATATACTATGTGAAGTTAAAAGATTCACCAGAAGGTTATATAGCAGTGAGGATCCGAGAGACACCTTATGCACCAAGGCTTTTGGAAATTCACTGGTGAGAGGAGGATCAGCATCTCTGAGGAGGTTAGTGGCGACTCTTCCCTGCAGGCCAGGGCTGATGACAGGAGTGGCAGTCACTGAGCTAGGATCTTCATGAGCTCATGAGAACGATGAGGCTCTGAAGCAATGAAGCTGAGGTGGCAGTGCTTAACCACTTAAAGCCAGTAGGTATGGGGGTCACAATTATTTTAAGAATTGGCAAGATCAGAGGGACAGCCAAGGAGGCTGTCTACAGGGAAGTGTAGTGGTCAATAGAAGATGGCTTTCCTAAGTCAACATATACAGACATTATGTGAGCTACTTTATATATACAGTGAAAAAAAGACAAGAATGGATGAGAAGATATCTGAGGGTCAATGCCTGAAAAGGAAGTTATATTTTTTTGCTACCTGGTTTTGGGATCAGAGTCAGTTTTTAGATCCAGAATTCAGTGACTGATGTGGTGACTGGATCCTCAGAGAACCCTTGGCAATACCATATCAAGTATCATCTGTTAGGATTTTCGTGATCTTTCCCCAAGAGAATTTATGGACATTTATTCGGGTATCCATGCACTGGGGAGAGGGGAATGCCAGACATTTCCAGGGCTATTTTACCCAGAGTCTGAATTGACTTTGATATCTGGAGGCCTGAAGTATTTTCATGTCTCTATTAGAGTGGGGGCAATACATGGGTCAAATAACCAATGGAGTCTTGGCCAAAGTTCATCTTAGAGAAAGTCTGCTAGGTTTTTGGCCCCGCACTTGTTGTTTGCCCAATCCCCAAATATAAAATTTAAAATCGAGATACTCAGTGGTTGGAATGACAATAATTAAATCTTCCATCTGTGGCGTAAGAGCTATTAGAGTGGAGAAAGCTAAGTAGAAGCCTTTGAGATTGCTTTCTACCCCAGCCAAGATAGTGAACCCAAAACAGTATTGCCTCAGGGAGGATGGAAGAGATTAGAATCACTCTTAAGGATCTTAGAGATGCAGGGGTGGTGTTCTCTGTCATAGCTCAATTTAATTCATAAGTCTGGTCCCTCAGAAATCGAGTAGACTTTTGAGAATGACTACAGACTACTAGAAGCTCGACCAAATAATAACCCCAATTGTAGCTGCTATACTGGATGTGGCATCTTTGTTTGAGTAGATTAATAAATTTTGTGGTATATGGCATGAGGCTTGAAGTAACATGCTTATCTTTTTCTATTACTAGAAAAGAGGATCTGAAATAGCTTGCATTTACATGTAAAGGATAAAAATATGCATTCAAAGTTTTGTTCTAGGTATATGTTAGCTCTCCTACTCCTTGCCGTAATATAGCCAGAAAATATCTGGACCATCTAAACATCCCACAGAGCATCACATTGGTTGATGATGTGCTGGAATAAAGAATAAAGAGGTGATTAGCATGCTGGAGATCTGAGTTAGACATATGTATCCTAGAGGGTAGATGATAAACCCATTGAGGATTCAGAGACCTCACATTTCCATAGTTTGTAGGAGTCCATCAGTCAAGGACGTTTCATCTAAAATGAGAAACAAATTGCTACTTGCATTCACTACCACAAAAAGGCATAACATTTGGTAAGCCTCTTTGTGTTCTGGAGGCAATTCATTTCATACTTAGAAATATTGTTCTAGCTGATATGCTAAATGGTGCAAAAGACTGTTAGCTCATGCGGGGCCTGAGCTAGGAAATGTCTTTCCAGTAGATTCAGGCTATAAAGCCAGCAAACATCTTCTTATGGTGTACTATGTAGCAGGCCCTATGATGCTGGATGTATCAGTGATGGGAAAAGATGCCATGTGCATCTTTTATGGCAAGCCCTTTGGGAGAATCATATTGAAGGGCAACTCTATGCCACCTTCAGTGAGGAAACAGCTCCTGACATGTTACTGGATCCTGGTAAACACCCATAAGAGCTGGATTCTGTTGGATGCTCCAAGGCATTTAAGTTGGGGGGAACCAGCAGAAGTCTATTATAATATATGATAAACTTTCATCGAGACTAGAAAGCACAATAAAAATATATGAGCAAGGAGCTTAGATATCCCCCTTCTGTGTCAACAACAGTGGTCACACCAATCCTCTTCTTTAGCTCATGTCTGTGGCTATATGGGGATGTCTTTTATGACTGCTGAAGGAGGAGGAAAAAGCTGAATCTTGGTTTATGTATGGGCCAAATAATCAATAGAGTTCTCACCAAATAATCAAATATATTGGTTCATTATTTGGGTCAAACCAAAAATGGATGTGGTTGCATTACAAGCTAAACTCAGACAACTGTCCTAATGTCAGAGTTTCTAGTGATGCATCTACTTTGTATAGAAGAAGTATCCTGAAGTGAGAATACATACAAAGTCATGAGTAATTCAAATGGCTTGAATGGCTTCTAAAGGCCTGAGAGATTGCTGACGGGACTGAGGTAGAAGTTGTAGATGCATACGAGGTAGTAGGTACAAAATGAAAAGACCTTTGTATGGCTCGTGAATACTTATAAGAAAGCATAATCATGGAAGAATCATGGAACTACAAACTAGGTAAGAATGACTCAGTAGACATTAGTCTGCCTTTGTCATCAGCCATCACAAAACTGTTGTAATGGGCATGTGACTAGAGAGACCTCCGCAGCAGAGACAAAGGCTTCATATGCACGCAATGGAATGACTTTCACTTGCCAAGGCGAATAATTTAGCTATCACCGAGTCTGAATCTCTGATGTGTCTCCATTCCCTGAAGAGATCAATCAACCACATTGAAAGTTGACCACATTGGGTCTCTTCTGTTCTGGAAGGCCTAGGGGTTTGTTCTCACAGAAATAGATGACTGTTCTGAATATAAGTTTATCTTTATTGCCCTCCAAGTCACCACCATCCAGGAAGTTTCAGAGTGTCTTGTCCACAGGCGTGAAATCTCAAAATACATAGAATTCTACCAGTTAACCCACTTCACAGTTAAAGAGGTGCAGGAGCAAGATCACGACCATGAGAACTGTGTGTTGATTCAAATACTACAACATCCAGAAACTACCAGGTGGAGAGAGTGTTAGAATGGCCTGGTGAATGCAGAGCCGAATCACCTGCTCAGAGGCAATGCTCCGGGGATTTGGAGGTATGTGATGCTATGCCCTTGATCATTCAGAGTCTCCTATATGGCATAATATCGGATGGATAAATTCATGGGTCTGGGAATTTGGTCTCTATCAAGATTAGGAAGCAGAAATTGTACTTACCATCATTCATGATGATCAGCTGGGGGACTTTGTACTTCCTGTTCTTGCAACTCTGAGCTCTCAAAGGTAGAGATACTGGTCCCTAAATGGAATATACTCTTCCCAGGGGTGCACTCAAGTATGGAGCAAGAAAAGCCACTCATATTCCCGTTTTTATCTTTTCCCATTTTTCTGTGAGAATAGACATAAATGCAAAACTGCCTGGCTAATCATTCAGTCTTAGCAACAGTTAGATCTTCTCTTGTGACATCCTATAAGTCTCTTCCACGTATTAGTTATTTTGCATTAGGAATTATGGGGACCATAGTTATCTGTAAGAAATAAGGGGAGATATTTATTTCATCTTCCTTCTCTGTTCCATGTCATGTCTCTGGATTGTTTCTGTGGCCCCAGAAAGGTGCACGTCAGGAAGCTATGGATCTAACACCTCTGCTTGTGTATAGAAATAGCCCAATTTCTTGAGCAGAAGGCTTGTGGTTTATAGTTTTACAGCTGAAAAAACAGTGCTGGGCACAAAGAAGGTCCTAAGCATATATCTGTTGTATTGATTAAACTAAACTATGTAAGATGGTGTTGCCAAGGAGAGATTGCCTTCAACATTTCAATAAATGGCTCTGAGTCATTGTTTAGTTATTCTTGTTACAAATATGAATTAAATCATGGAGTGATTCAGCATTCTCAGTGAGATTTCTTTCAAATCAAGGATTCAATGGGAAATTATTTTTCAGAGGAAAGAAAGCACTTTAGTTGAGCTTGGGGGCAGCTCCCAAAGTGACATGTGATAGTATATGCTTCCTTTAGTTTTTAAATCTTTATTTCTCTTGAGAAAAAATAATTTGAGCAAAGCTTTAAAAAATACAGCAAGCTCTAGAGAATTATGTGCCTCTTTGAATTCATGAGTTCAAGCTCTTCTGCCTCTGTGGCTTCCATTTGACACCTTCCAAGAAGCACTGGTTTGCGCTGCATTTTCTCACCAGGAAACTCAGCCATTTTAGTTTGGGGGTCATTTGAATCATATGATTAACTTGATTCTTTTTCATTTTCCAAAATATCACAAATAAGTTGTTTTTTTTTTTTTTTTCAGAAAGGAAAAAAAATCTGGCTTCAGTTGTTAATTTCCTCTGTTCTGTCAAGATTAGACTAGTAGTTCTGAATAATTCTGGCTCATTTTCTCAAGGGACGAAGCCTGAAATAATCCAGTGTTTATTTTTATACAAATTCTCACAGTACTACAACATTTCAGTAACTTCCTGGGATGTTTCTAGTTTTTCACAGGCCAAGAGGCCATTCTCAGAGGTAGCTCCTTCATGTAAACCTAAAAATGGCACTTTCCCACATTATAGTTTATCAGGAAGTTTAAAGTTCAATAGTCCTCCTCTCTTTTCTTTCTCGTCACTGAGAAAGGAAAAAATAAGGGGCAGTTCCAGCATTTTAGCTCATTCCAGCATGGTCATTCCATTTCAGTATTTTGGAACCTGGGAAAGAGGCAGGGACATTGTAGTATATCTTGGCTGAGAGATGGCTGGACTGGGAAACAGGACACTCTGTCATTCCCTGTGTCACTCTCTGTGTGACCCTGACCTCTTCCCAGCATTCCTGACCCCACCTCTAAGTTGGGGAAAATGATGCTCATCATGTAACCCTCACAGCATTCTCACAAAATCATGAGATACTGTGCTGAAAAAATGGGATTCATGTTTGAAAGGCTGGCCCTATGTTCTGCACAACTGAGTCTCAACCTGCCTTCCTGGATTTGCCCTCCACTGCTCCTTCTCAAGAACCCTTGATTTCAACCCTGGTGGCAGACTGGTTGTCTCTCTACATAATGCACAATTCTCTATATCTTTCCTCGATGTCTGCTGCTGATGCTTCTCTGCCTTTTTAAGTTCAAATTCAGTTCTTCAGTTCAGCCTCACGCTTCCTTCCTCTCAAATCATATGGTTCTTTTCATTTGCTTTTCACTCGCATGCAAATTTCTTGCTCCTGTATCTGTAGAATGTAATGTTTTGGTATCTTCAATCTCTTCTAGTACAGAGTATGTGATAGAACCATTCAAGTATCTAATTGACCAAATGATCTTTACCTCAGCTCCTTAGCATTTCAAGTTGGGTTTTAATGACATCATGACCCTTCATGGACACACACACACATGGTTAAAGATGCACACCAAAATGTGGTTATGGTATGTGTATTCACTCATACAAAGTGGAAGATAGAAAAATCTGTTTGAAATATTTAGCCAAGAGTGTTCAATTTGATCCTAGACAAAAACCACTTAGCTGTGTCAGGCCCAGAGCTATATTTAAGTTTATTGTTTCATAAGTTTGGTCTATTTCAGTGTATTGTTCTCTGTACAAGGTCTCCCTGTAACCATGCATTATAATAGACTGTTGCCAGCATTCTCAAAGTTTCAGAGATGGATTGTTGATTACTTGCTTCCTGCCCCAGGGATTCTTGCTGTTAGGATTGTCATTAAACAAAGCAGCCTCCCTGGCATTGTATTCTGACAAACAGTTTTCACCTTTGCAAACTGATTAACGGAATGAGTTTGTTTTGATAATTGATCCTTGACTTGTATTTTAAAGGACAGCAAAATTTTAGAGGACTTCTATATCTGTTACAAATATTTTTCCTGGAATTTTAAAAATAATTTAGAAACTTTAGTTTAAAAAAAAGAAAAGAACATCAAGAAACAACTTAAGACTGGAGACCATTATTCCAATTATTATGGATGTGAATTTACACAGTGACCAGTCCAGCTCCAGGCTTTATCTTCTTAGAGTTTTCCCCCACAACCCAAAGTTAATGATGGAATCTTGGGCACAGAGGCAATGGCCCGCATACAGTACAGCACACAGAGCAAATTTTATAGTCTGAAGTATTATTACTATGAACTAGTCTGCATGAAGACCAACATAGGAATCTTTGTTGATTAACTGGGTTACAAACGTGCTCCATATTGACAACTCTTCTTCATTTCATGCTCCAAGTCAATAACTCTGTCAGTCATGCAGCCGTTGGCAGGTAAGAGGGAAAGTATCTCCCAATAAATCTATTGTAATCATGGGATAATTTGACAGCCATTCCCCTGTTTTCTAGTATTTAATAACATTTTGTTTGTTAGGTTTTTTTTTTTTTAAGAGCTTAGGGGAGATTCACGCAAGTATCAACAGATGTCAAAGAGTTTAAAATAAAAAAGAGAAGCTAAAATAAGAGGGAGGATTACAGATAGTAATTTATATACTTAGCCCAGGTAGAGAATTTGGGTCACTAGTCATTTTGGTGCTAATGAAATCTAGTGTTTAGTTGTTATTGGTAAAGAATATTAAATACATATGAGAAGGAGATTTTTAAAAAGCCACTGAGCAGTTAACAATGTGGCATTAGCTTTTATATTAAAAAAGACTGCCTTTTTCCCTCTAAAGT
>NW_011888792.1:8544977-8547577 GCF_000151845.1 Pteropus vampyrus | reverse complement strand
ATGGTATGTGTATTCACTCATACAAAGTGGAAGATAGAAAAATCTGTTTGAAATATTTAGCCAAGAGTGTTCAATTTGATCCTAGACAAAAACCACTTAGCTGTGTCAGGCCCAGAGCTATATTTAAGTTTATTGTTTCATAAGTTTGGTCTATTTCAGTGTATTGTTCTCTGTACAAGGTCTCCCTGTAACCATGCATTATAATAGACTGTTGCCAGCATTCTCAAAGTTTCAGAGATGGATTGTTGATTACTTGCTTCCTGCCCCAGGGATTCTTGCTGTTAGGATTGTCATTAAACAAAGCAGCCTCCCTGGCATTGTATTCTGACAAACAGTTTTCACCTTTGCAAACTGATTAACGGAATGAGTTTGTTTTGATAATTGATCCTTGACTTGTATTTTAAAGGACAGCAAAATTTTAGAGGACTTCTATATCTGTTACAAATATTTTTCCTGGAATTTTAAAAATAATTTAGAAACTTTAGTTTAAAAAAAAGAAAAGAACATCAAGAAACAACTTAAGACTGGAGACCATTATTCCAATTATTATGGATGTGAATTTACACAGTGACCAGTCCAGCTCCAGGCTTTATCTTCTTAGAGTTTTCCCCCACAACCCAAAGTTAATGATGGAATCTTGGGCACAGAGGCAATGGCCCGCATACAGTACAGCACACAGAGCAAATTTTATAGTCTGAAGTATTATTACTATGAACTAGTCTGCATGAAGACCAACATAGGAATCTTTGTTGATTAACTGGGTTACAAACGTGCTCCATATTGACAACTCTTCTTCATTTCATGCTCCAAGTCAATAACTCTGTCAGTCATGCAGCCGTTGGCAGGTAAGAGGGAAAGTATCTCCCAATAAATCTATTGTAATCATGGGATAATTTGACAGCCATTCCCCTGTTTTCTAGTATTTAATAACATTTTGTTTGTTAGGTTTTTTTTTTTTTAAGAGCTTAGGGGAGATTCACGCAAGTATCAACAGATGTCAAAGAGTTTAAAATAAAAAAGAGAAGCTAAAATAAGAGGGAGGATTACAGATAGTAATTTATATACTTAGCCCAGGTAGAGAATTTGGGTCACTAGTCATTTTGGTGCTAATGAAATCTAGTGTTTAGTTGTTATTGGTAAAGAATATTAAATACATATGAGAAGGAGATTTTTAAAAAGCCACTGAGCAGTTAACAATGTGGCATTAGCTTTTATATTAAAAAAGACTGCCTTTTTCCCTCTAAAGTGATTCTTTAGGGATTAGAATCCTATTCAACAGTGGGGGAAAAACATGACTAAACATAGTTGTCAACAGAGTTAAAATGACAAACACTGTACTACACAAAAATTTTATTTTTAGCATTTCTTGAGGTAACAAAAAGAGGAAAAGAAAAGCTTTTTCATCCTTTGCAGTGTAACATTTTTATAGGGACTAGAAAATACATGATTCTGACATCTTGAACTCTTAAAATTCCCCTAGGAAATGGCCAGAGATGGATTTCGATAGAAACAAATTCCTATTTAAACTCTTTATAAGCTTTTTTTCTTATTATTCAGGTAGTAGCCCTTTAGGCATTGCTGGAGAAAGAAGAGTGAAATAGTGTATGTTCTTAACTGGTTAATGAAAAATTGAGATAAACAGAAGAGTTGCTTAAATATAGATTTTTCTCCTCACATAATTTGTCTCATTAAAATGCTTTTAATATTCTGTATTCTGATTTTCCTTGAAGGAAATATTGTTCTACAAAATTCCAATGAGACATGCTAAAAATAATGTCTGTGACAGAAATGTTAATTTCCTATCTAAATAATTAAATTTAAAACTATTGCATTTTATATTTCAAAAAAGATCATTAGATCCTTTCCCTTAAGGGAAAACTGAGACCCAGAGAACATAAAAAACTTGCCCAAAGTCACAGAGCTAATGATCAATAGTCAGGGTTGGGTTGAACCCAAGTTACTTATCTCTACTCTTATTTTCTTTCCACTATGCTGAGCCATCACTGTTACTGTTGGGATGATGTGAAATCCAGGCGAGGGTGGTGGTGTGATGTGTGGTGTCCCTCAGTTCTTCCCTGCTGACACAGCAAAGAATTACAGGTTGGTTAGATTTAGAAAAAGTAAGATTTATGAAAGCACGTATTAGAAGGAGACAGGCCATGCTAAGGAAGGCTGCATACGTGTGGAATGTGAAAGGTGAAAAGATTAGACAGAGTAAGCTCTAAAGGAGGAGCGGGTTTTCAGTGAAGAGAGCTGTAACAATGCAGAAGTGTGAAGGTCTGTTTATGTTTGGGCCCTAATGGGAGGTCCTAGATGTGAGGTTACTTTGACTGACAGTTGGCTGCTATATAACACTTTTTTTTTTTTTAAATGCCTACAGCACCTGGTCTTCTTAGGTGGTCTCCCATCCAAGTACTAACCAGGCCCAACCGTGCTTAGCTTCCAAGATCAGACATCAGGCTTGTTCAGGGTGGCATGGCCATAGACCATAGACCATGGCTCCACCGGGGTGCGAACCCAGGACCTTCTGTGTGTAAAGCAGATATGCTAACTGCTACTGCTATATAACACTTTGTCTACTGCGTAAGTGCTTACCCAGA
>NW_011888792.1:8500766-8544927 GCF_000151845.1 Pteropus vampyrus | reverse complement strand
TTCATCTGTTATAATTAGATTCATAAACTTCCAGGCATAGTCTTGATTATAATGATGGTATAATGAGGCTGAGGCTGTGGGCAGGTTAGGGTAGTACTTTCTGCGCATGAGTTTGTGGCTGGTTTAGACAGCAGCTTTTATGGCCTTTGTGTTCTAGGATTTAGGGTAATTTATAACCCTAAAAGGGAGGTGTTTCAGTAAGGTCCTAAAGGAAGGTCTTCAAGGGAAGTTTCTATGGTTATAGAGCTGGGACTTCACTCCTGTGCTCATGCCTAACTACCTAACATCACCACTTACTCAAAAGTCTGCCTTCTTTCTGTTGCAAGAGGGAAGTCTTGCTGAAGTCTGCATACAGGACATGCAGTGCAATAACTTGATAGAATGTTAGCTTCCATGTGAGTATCCAGGAGGTTATATTTAGGTTGTGGCACAATTCTGATTTTTATTTAGTAGATTTTTATTCTATGTGGTTGCAATATTATATATGGACTGGAAAATGCATGATTATTAGTTTTTTGTTGTTCTGGGGAATCCCAAAACATAACTGACTTTATATAAATTATAAAATAAACAAAAGTTTTCTTTTGAAACTTCAATTTTTTCGCTTAGTGTCATTCCTTTCACCATCTTTGTAATGTCTTTCATCTGGAATCTACTACTCTATTATTTTCATTTGATCATGTCACTCTAAAGCCTAAATAATATCAATCATTTTTAATTTAATGTGAATTTGAATAATATTCTGCATCTACTTAAAGTATTTGTATTTTGACATTTTCATTGTAGAATAAAAGGCCATATATCTAATTATAAAAATGAATTTAGGCACTGATTATGAGGTTAAAAATAAAGTTTTATTTATGGGTAGAATTTATTCTGTTCCCTTGAAATCATGCAACACGTGTAGTTGTTTACTCAATTATCCTCTCACCTTAAGACTTCTTTTTGGCATTTGCTTCTTAGAACAATAACCATTGGCCCTCTATCTTGTATCAGAATTTGAAAGAGTCATTAGCATGATTTTCATTATATTCAGTTAAATTAATGAACATTTATTAATCTACTCTGTATAGGTAGAGCACTTAATACTATGAGGGAAGGAAAGAGGAGTAGGATGTTGGACTCTCTTGAAAGATCTGGAATATTCTGCAGTGTATTTTTGGGTAAAATTGTGGCTTGAACACCAAATTTTCTAATTTTTTTGTCTTCATAGCCCAAAACATAGATTCTAGGTTCTTTTCTACCAATTCCATGTAGCTATTACCAACTGATCCAAGTTTGTATTGTATTTGAAACCTATTTGTCATCTCTATTGGACCACATAGTGTAGCAGTTTTCAACTTTTTGGGACTCAGGGGCCTTTAATAGTCTTAAAAATTATTGAGGACCAAAAGACTTTTTGTTTTTGTGAATAATATATTTCAGCATATACCATATGAGAAATTAAAAGAGAGTTTAAAACTGTTCATTAATTCATTTGAATATAACATCAACGTCATTACTTTATATAAAGTATGTTATGTAAAGTAATAACATAATTCTATGAAAAAATACATTTTTCAAAACACACATATTTAATGAGAATGGCATTATTTTATCTATTTGTAATATCTTTAGTGTCTGGCTTAATAAAAATATAACTGCTTCTGCATTCAGTCTGTTGTTAAATAATATGCTTATATTATATAAATAATATAAAGAAAATCCAGTTTAATGCACATGTATAATTAGAAAAAGGAGGACATTTTAATAGCATTTTCAGATAATTATGACTATTTTTATTTGCTACTACATCTAAATTCAGCAAGTGATAATAATTTCTTAAAGATTATGTATAACCTAAAACCATGCCAAGAACTTTTACACTTACTACTAAAATCCATTGGACTATCTTATAATTTAAATTTATCTTTTACACATGTATGTTTTTGTAACATTATTGTTGATGATTTTGAAAATAATGGCTTATTTTGCTATGCATATCTACCAAAGGTTGACAGATTTATTATACAATATCAATAAAACACATTCATTAATGATATCATTAAGTCATCAGAAAGTCTTTAACTCTTGGAAAGCTGTCATGATGAGAGATACAAATTTTCCAAAATTCTAAGCTGTGCTTCAAAGCTTACATTTTACCTGTGGCAAAAAAATATTGTTTAGATAGTTTTCTCTGAAGTGACAGATATTTTTATCGTTTCCAAGACAATGTCTGCAAATAAGCAAATCTGAATAAACAAAGTTAATTCTTTCAAGTAAAAAAAATTGTATTCGATGAGGAAAGTGGCTAGTTCAGTAGGAATGTAAACAATCACATAGTGCTTTGTATGGAGACAACCATTATCCTTCAATATGCAGAATGGTTTAAGGTGTGCTTTCCATTTTGTTACGTAGAATATTTAAAAGATGTGTACTAAAACTTAAAATTTGATGAAACTAGCTTTTGACTTTTCTTAATGTGGCAGTGACGAATACAATGACTACTAGTACAGTTTGGTGCCACTGCCTTGATTCACTCAAAGATTTCAGTAGTTTTTTTTCCAACATTTTTGTATTAATAGTGCAAATGTTAATAAAGTGAATTTTAAAAAATTTTAAGATTATTAGAAAACTAATAATTAGCTTTTGGACCCTGACAGAGATAGGGATCTTCTGAACTCCTTGGGCCATACTTTGGCAACTGTTGCTAAAGTGAATAGAACTCTGTATTAGAATACAATCTTAGAATCTGCTACTTATTAGCTGTTGTAATTATGGAAAAAAATGTTTGCTTTTCTGGGCCTCAGTTATTTACAAAATGAGAGGAAGTGGAAATCTCTAGCTCTTAAGTTCTATTCTTTTCTAATTTTCTTTTGTTTGCATCTATATTGCCACCACATGGCAGGGCAGAGCAATTCTAATTCCTGGAAACAGTCATTTGCCCACTGACCAAGCTACAATTTGTGTCAAGTAAAAAAACTAAGAATGTTAAATTTAAATATATTTTTTTACTGGTGTGCTGTTTGGGGATAGGAAGGCCATTTCTTTATATTTCTTTATAGTTATTTAAAAAAAAATTTTGAAATAATTCTCAGGCTTTTTACTTTTCTGTGATTATAATTTTATGCTTTTATATTTTTGTATTAATTATTTGTATAAGAACCTCAGGCCTGCTATCAATAATCACTGCTACTGTTTTTTGAGCAATGTGTTAGGTAATATGGTGGCTACTGTGTGTTCATTATCTTATTTATTTAATATTCTGAAGCAATCAATAAAATACTCAATTCTACAAGATTCTCCCTGAAATTAATGAAAGCAAATTACTAATCATGGGATGAGATATAACTTATTTTATGAAACTGTAAAACACGAATCTTTTACATGCACAATTCTAGCATGCAATAGGTGATATTATATTGAAGGATTAATTTTCTTATCTATCTTTTGTGACTACAATGTTTAGAAATATTTGTGATACATACACAAATACATACGTAAAACATATAAACATAAATGTGTTTTAAGAAAATGCCATCAAGATCTTTGCAAGATAAACAGTAGTAAGTGGATAGTTCAGGTAGATAAAAGCCAAAATATTGTTCATGAAAGAATCATGAACAAATTTAGAAGTAATTTAAAAAACAGAAGTGTACTGTACTGCCAGTGAATGCAGTTGTGTTTATTGTAGAGCATGATCTTTTTCTTAGTCCCTCAGGAAACTGACATCTGTATTTGATTTAATGAACTTCTGTTCATAACCCATGCAAAAGAAAAGACTGTAGTGCATCTATGAGCATACCCAGCTTTTCAATTTTGGTTCCCAGAACTCGAAGCAGGCACTCTGGGAAAAAAAACTCATAAGTTTCTACATGTTTTGACAGACCAAGTCACTTAAAGTTTGCTCCCCTTTGAATCTACATTTATCTTTAGATTGATGAAAATATGTTTTTGTCATATTTTATTATTATTATTTTAAGCAAAGATCAGAATCAGTATGATCTTGCATTAAAATATGTCATGCAAACCTGTTAAGTCCTGTTCCCCCTCCCTCCTTTTTATTTTTGGCCTAAATTCTGAATAAAAATTTAGAAAGAACATAATGACTGCAGTAGTGTATCAAGAAATCAAATAAAGTGTGATTAGATCAAAATCAATCTCATGCAAATACCTGCTATTGAGTTTTACCCTTCTACCTGTAAGGGATAGCTAATGCACTGTTAAAAAGCTCTTTAGCAGGAGCATTTGAAAATGTAGTTTTGTGCTGATGCTAAACTTTAATAACTAAGGTTTTTTTTCCATGTTTTTTAAAAGCCTGACAATAATGGCTCCATAATTACTGAACTAATGTTATCAATTCCAACAGATATCACATTTATTAAACAGAAAATGCTATGTTGCTCTTCATCAGTTAGAAATGTGTGTAATTGAAATATGAAAATGAAGTCTGTTGGAGTATGTGATTCATCATAAATTCTGCAAGCCCTACACTAACTCTCCTTTTCCTAATTAAACTGTCAAATTGAAATCTTATAATTAATGCAACCACATGCCTTACACTAGGTTTTCCACCCTCATGTAAAGCTCAATTCAGCAGAAACTTTGCAAGAGCCTTCTCTAGGAAGAACGCAATTCTTTGCTCTTCTGATCTTTTGAGCAGAAATCCTGGTCCCCCTGTCCCCCCACAGAATATTGTGTAGCACTAGGTTTCTGTTCTCTGCATGGTTAGCAGTGGAGTGGGCTGATGGGTATGTCAGATTGCTGGTAATCCCTGCTCTGAGTTTTTCCTGGTGAGTCAGTAGAGAGGAAGTTGAGAGCAGGAATGATTCCTTCCAGCAATGTGTATTTCTACCACGACTAGGCTTTTATCTTTTGTGGCTAAAATTTAGAGACTGAGGTGAATTCTTTCCTGGTTAGAGCTTTGAGGACATAGAGTTTCACCTTTGTTTTGTAATACCTGATGGCGAAAGTGATTGACAGGAAGTTATTTTATACTCAAGGTATAAACATAGACAGGGTAAGTAACTCTTACACTGGACAGAGTATCTGTACTGAATTCTTCTCTGGTGAGGACGTCTTTTAGTGATAGCTTACTTAGAACTTATTTCTACATATCTCTGTTCAGTCCCTTCGATGGTAAAAATACTTCATTTCTTATGTTAGCTCTGATTCATTGGTAGTTGCTGCCTGGGTTATCATCTTAAGAAGGATTGTGTATTTATCTCCAGCACAGCTGGGCAGTAGCGCTGGGATAGATTAGCAATAGGTAAGCGCAGCTAAGTGATGCTTAGTTCCATCCCTGGGATTGGCAAGTCCTTATAGGTGCCTTTGTCAAATGTGTTTTTATCATCTGTGATGTCTCTAGTCTCTTAGTTTTTTTCAGATTCCATCTCTGGTCAAACTTGAACTTGTCTTAGAAACAGATTCTCTATTTAGTTTTTGAATTTAATAGTCACATACTTCTGATCACCTGGATTTGTCTTTTTCTCATTTTCTATAAAACAATATGTTACTCACTGATCTCAGCTTCTGCAGAGATACAGTGCTCCTCATTCTTTGGTTCTGTTGCATCCATAAGCCTAGTTACATTTTTAAAAATATCTACTTCTTAAATTTATAAATATACTCATTATTCCAATCTAAATAAGATAGCTAGTATACTACTTGTTGGTATACTCAAGGGAGGCAGAAAAGGTGGGGCATTTCTGAAGAGTCACAAAGCATCTACGTCACAGTTCACCTCAGTCTCTCTCTATTAGGGATCATGTGAATGTCTAGAACTATGCAATATGCTAGTGAGTGGGACTGACTAGAGGCAATCCAGTGAAAAGAGGCTTTCTCTTTTTATTCTATAAATGTTTTACACATGCTTATATTCCTTTTGTAATTTTTTCAACAATGAATTTTGTAAATATCATACCATTACATGCACAAATGTATATATCCTGCATGTCAGCTAGGATGTCTGTATTCCTTATAATCGAGACAAGATATTCTTGAACCTCTGTTATTTGGCTTATAGAAAGGGCATGTCACTGCTAAGATTTCTGAGAATTACTGATAGGTGTATATTTTCATGGCTCCGGATCCCTTGCTCTTTTTGCTTTTTTTCTCATTTCTTTTTATCTTCTAGCTGTTTCTTTCTTATTTCTGCCCTGGCTCCAATCCTAGCATGAAGCTCGGACCCTTTCCTTAATTTGCACACACATACACACACACATGCAAGCACACACACACACAAAGTTTTTGTATAGATATGTTTCTGAAAGTTTGAGAAGGTGGAGTTTTTGACACCACAGCCGCATAAGCAATTTAAAATGAAATTACTATAATTCCTAGGAGTCCATTGGCCATATTGGCCAATGTTGCTCTGCCTTTCTATTTTTTCTCTTCCAGTAGTAAATGTTTTACTCCCCGGAGGGAAAATAAATTCTGTGATTTTATTATATAGAAACTGAAACTGAGAGTTGAGTTTTTGTTTGCCTGTGAAAAGCTACAGTACCGTACTTTGTTGCCAGGCCTCTGCTGAACAATGGGTTTCATTTCCATCTCTGGATTTCATCCTTTCTTTCGTTCACACAGTATAGAGATTATATTTAGCTAGACCTAGGCTTTGGTTTGGGGTTTTATATTGATATTTATTAATGTGCACATATATGTATTTGTAAAACATATACAAATAAATACAGGCTTTCTGTGTGTATGTGGGGGTATATTTTCTTTAGCCATTCACATTCGCATTCACATAGTTTCACTACTAGCAACAATGATGTATACACATGTTACTGTGTAGTTTTCTTGGTAGATAGATGCCTATAAGTACAATTAAATTTTCGATAGATAATATTATTCAGATTTCCAAAACAGATGTTTCAAATTATAATCCAATAATCTAATGTATGAAAATCTCCACTTCCCAGAGCATTGCCAACCATCAATATTTTCAAATTAAAACATTTTTTGTTAATCCACGAAGGGAAAAATGGTATCATTATTTTTCTCACTGTTTTGTGAAAATGAGTTATGTGCTAAGAATGTCAGCTGATTTTTATGCATTTAACATTGCAAATATTTTCTCCAAAAATTCACATTTTTTATATTGTTTAAAGTGTATTTTACATTCCAGAAATTTTAGATTTCATTTAGATACAAAGGGAAATAGTCTACCACTAATTTTCTTGGAGATTTCAGATATGACTGCAAAAGCCCTCTTCACTTTCTACTACTTTATTCTAATTCTTTTATAAATTAGTTTCATAAGTGTGGATTTTTAATCCTTATCAAATTTACTTTTGTGGATGGCGTGAGGTAGGAATCTAACTTTATTTTTTTCTAAATAAATGGTCAGTTATCTGAAAACCATTTACTAAGGAACCATTTATTAAAACTGATTTGAAATGCCATGTTTTCCATATGTTGAATAGCCATATATATGAGGATTAATTTCTGTATTCTATTCTGTAGCTTTTAAAATATTTTGATATTTTATGGCTGGTGCCTCTTATTATATTTCTTTTTCAACTACTTTCATGCTGTTTTCCAAATCACTATCATGTATCCAGTGATTTTCTTTTTGGGCACCTTGGCTGTTTTCAACTACCCATTCTCTGCCACACAGGTTTGGCTCAGGCTATGTCTACAAATACTTAATGTTGCATTTTCTCTCCAAATTTCATGAAGAGATGAAAAGAAGAAACTTCCATCATTTTAAACTTGTGGTAAATCTTTTTACCTATGAACAAATGCCATTTCCTTTGCATACATTTTCATTAAAAGCATATTAAACAAATAGTATTCTCGTTAGAAAACAGGAGTTTATATGCTTGTGCAAGGACATAATGGTAGCCTGTTTTTTCTTTCTTTCAGTTTTCTTAAAATGAAAGTAATGCATGTCATTTTCAAAAAGTGCGTGTATGCAAAAAATTAAATTAATGTACAAACCCATCACGTAGTGATAACTATTATAAACTTTTTGATGCATAAATTTTCCTCTTCTATATATGTTTATACACATTTTAATATTATTTTGCAAAAATGAGCCCATAATGTACATATTATTTACTGCTTTTTCACTTAATATATTGTGAACAGTTTAATGAAATTAACAATTCCTTTCAAACATTATATTGATGCCCTCGTATTGATGTGTCATGATTGGTTTAACCACTTCACTATGTGGGGATTTGTAATTTGTTTTCATTTAGTTTTAATACGATAAAATACACTTCAATAAACAACTTTTTAGCTAAAGTTTGTGTGCATTTATGATTATGTCCTTTGTGAATTCATTAGCAGAATTATTAGAGCAAACACGTACATTAAAAAAATTGTTATATTTTGCCATATTATCCTCAAGAAACCACAACTAAGGTGACATTTATGTCTCTACACAGAAAAAGCAATGTTCTTTAGTTCCTGTGTGTGCAAGAGGATAGACTTCATATGACTATAATCCCAACTAGGCTTCTTAGAGAGAGCGCAGAGAAGGTATGCTGAAAATAGAACTAAAAACTGTGGACATTTCTGCAGTTCACACTCTTCGAACTGTTCTGTCTCAGCATGGTAGTCTGTCCAATATTTAAGTGGAGTGACATAAAAATACTTGTTGGTTGGTGGCCAATTTTGGATAATGTTAGATGGGAAGTGATTCTCAAAGGAGAGATTATGGGAGGAAAAAAGGAATAATCATTTTCTCATGAGACTCAGGAAAATGCTAATGCTCTCTGATAAATGAAAATGCTATCCATGTATATTCTGCTGGAATAAGTTGGAATAGACTAGAAACAGACCATGAATTATTATCTGTTTCTAGTCTATTCCAACTTATTCCAGCAGAGTGATTCAGAATATAGTGAATGTAGTCAGAGAAGGTGTGTTCTAGGCTTGGCTCTGCCATTTACTGTCTGTATCAACTTGAACAAATGATTTTCACTTTTCTCAGTTTCTTTAGCTAGTTCTCAGATTTTACCCATTTCCCATTTGCTCTGAGAATACTTGACAGTGGCACTTGTGGCTGCAGCATTTATCCCAAGATAACTCGTGGATTACAGTCCTAACCTCACTCCCAAAGTTTGCCACAAAATATCTCATTTTATTATTATTTTTCTCATTGTTCTAGTATAGTGATAGTCTTTGGAAACAAATTACATCATTGTATTTATAGCATTCTGTTCTTAGTAGTGGTATTTCCAGTTACAAAATATAGTAATTCTTGATCACTGAAAATGTTAAATCCTAGAAAACATATCATTCCAATTGTGATGTTAACATCGTTCTCGAACAGTTGATAGCAGAGGATTTATTTGATGAATCCGATTTATGTATTCATTTCTGTTACATTAAGATTAGAAACAAGTTGTTTAGAAGTAACTCTAAGAACAGGTTTTATATTTTATTTTCACATTGAAAACCAGTCAGATTTGCTTTAGCCTCAAGGAGTGTGTTTATGTAAAATTAACAGTGGCAGTGAGCTGCACTTTTTTTTTTTTTTTCATTGGGAAATGAGTTAAGTGAGGTAATTCATGTAAGCTCTTTGGATAGTGCTTGGCAAATAATAAATGTTCAGTAACTGTTAATATCGTTATTAACTAATGATGGAGTAGAAAAACAGATTTTCTGGTGTCACAGAGTAGATAGGAACAATACCTCTTCCACTACTAGTGGTTTTAAGTTTTACTGGACATTTTTCTTCTCCTCTTCTTCCTTTGGCATCTGCTGAGTAAACCAAGTAAGAGGATAGGAGGGAGAAAGAGAAATCAGCTATGACAGAATTATGATGTATTCAGCTTTTTATTTGGAAGGTAAACTGCTTATATGGACAGACAGGTAGAGAATATTAGCTGGATGCAGAGGAGTAGAAAAGAATGAAGAATGTATTTATATACACTTGTATTAATTTGAACTATTTTATGTAAATGTATCAATTTGTGTTAATCTTGTATTGCTCACTATTCCTTAGCCAATGGAGCCCATCTGAGAAATCCAACTATGTTTAGTTCTTATTTGAGTTATTGTCCATGTATTCGAAATTGATATTTTCAACTCTGTACTGTCAGAATTTTGATGCCCATATTCCACTCTCATTTTTACTAGCCTATTCTTTTGAGGCCAAGAGAGTCTTAGGTTCACCCTAATTATTTCCAGTTTTAATTTAAATCTGTTTTCTTTTTTTTTTTCTCTTCATGGACAGATAAAAGCTTGACATTTTCATGATAAGAATGTATTCATATATGTGAAAACAATAATTAACTAATCTGTCAGGTCTCTATATGGTAGACTAAAAATCTTGATCCCTTTAACCTTTCCTTTCTGTTCATTTGTGAAAGAATTGTCTTAAAGTGCTTTCAGACTTTGTATCTTCCTCTTTACTTGAACTTTCATCTCTTGAACTTAGCATTTCAGTCAAAAAGGGTGTAATTTTCTTACTCTAGGCCACGATATGATTTAATTATAATAAAGTTTAACAATAACGTAATGATTACAGACATCAACACAAACTCAAGGATATCTCTTTAACATTAACAATTGGTCATTTATTTAATACACAGTTATTATCTACTATGTGCCAGGCTAGGTGCTAGGCAGATAATGTTAACTATGACATAATAGTCTGTACTTCACGTAGTTTACATTCTAGTGGACAAAAGACAATAAACAGAAACAAGTAAGATACATAATATAACTTGAGGATAAGGATAAGTGACCTAAAAAAATAAAGCAGGATATGATGATAAAAAATGGAGGAAGTTTAGGGACTATTTTTACAAGGGTGGTCACATAAGAAATGATATTTTATAGAGAGCAAAATTATGTTAAGGAGCTGACCATATAAAGATCTGGGGGAGAGCATTTCAGCCGTAAGAAAGAAGTGAAATGCTCAGAGGTGGAAGAGCTTCACATGACGCAGGCCAGTGGGACTTTCAATGGGAATGAGGTAGACAGTGGTGCCCTCCGAGTTCAGATAGGTTACTGGGACCAGGTCAGATGGCATCTGGAAGATGATAATACTGAGTTTGGATTTTACTCTAGGTGTGATCAGAAGCCACTGCACATAATTGTTGGACAGCGTTGCGACACAATGTTTTAAGAAATCACCGCTGTGTGTGGAAATAGACTATTGGAAGAAATAGCAGAAGTAGAGAAGTGTGTTGACAACATAATTTCTCTTATGCTTCATAAATAGCTTTTCAGTTAGTATGTCTTTTTTTCCCTTTACCTCAGAACATAAAGAGTCTAAAAGAGGATACCTTTAGAATGCTGTGTTGTTGCAGGTCTTAAATAGTGACATAAAGTGTCAGCACAGAGTATTCTCATTGGTCAGGTATAAGTTTCATTGCAAGGTCCAGGGAAGCTTAGCCTTACGGATAAGCTTCAAAGTGGTCATAGAACTCATTTATTTTTTCTGAGAGATAATTTCATTTATCCTGTGCTCAAAGAGTATTGAAAACTAGAGTAGATATGGAGTGAAATAAAATCATTGAAAGGTGAAAATAAAATAATTGAAAGGTGAAGGAAGAAGTCATAAGCAAAATGAATAAATATGTTGATGATGCAATTTGCAATTTATTAAAATATGATAGGTTTAAGTTTGATACGTTTGTTCTTTGCAAATTTAGGTTCTTAAATTTAGGTTTCTTCTTATATAGAGGCAATGGTTCTTGGACCTGTACCCAAGTCTAGTATTCTTTAATCTTTTATTTTCAGCCTTCCACTGAAACAAACAAACAAACCCTGAAATAACGGCTTAAATTATTATTGTTATTGTTAGTATTAAAGTATTATTGTTAGTATTTTAAGAATATTAAATCTACAATTTTTATCACAAATATGCTCACTATTTTCTATACATCAAAGTGAAATTAACTACCCTTAGACAGCTTAGAAATCTAACCCCATATAATATTTTTCTCCTATGGTCAGGCACTGAGCTCAAAAACTGATTTACAAATGTGTTTTTGGATTTCAAACTACTTGCAAAGATGAAGACTGACCGTATTGTGTGCACTACACATAGGAAACTTGAAGTACAGAAAAAGAATTGAGTGGAGTTGATCAGGAGCAATGAAGTATATAATGCATGTTTTTAGTAAGAAATGGTTAATGTTTCCTCTGCTTTCACTTGAAGCTGACTCATCTGCTGCTTGATATTTACTGGGACTAGAGGAGCTTTTTTTAAAACCTTTTGAGCAAGTTGGCTCTGTATACAATTATGCCCTAAAATGGAGCCCTTAAGCTGTGTTTTGAGGGGTAAAAATAATCACAGCAGAACAAAAGTGATTCACCTCTCACTTTGCCAGAGAAAAGCAGACAAAAAGAAAGAGAGAATGAAAACATATTTTGACCATTGAGAGACAGGCTTGTTGGAAGCAGCACATTCAGTCTCAAGATGTTTGTGTGCCCCTTTGCTTCTTCACTACACATCAATCTTGTTCTCATGTATCCAGGAACCTGTCTATGTATTTTTCTTTAATGATTTACTTTTCATCTCTTAAGAAAAGGAAGTCCATATTTTCCTCAGTTCTGGCCATTGGTGGAAGTCATTTGACCATCCTGAGCGATGGAAGTTTCTTCCTTGGCAATGTAGCGTCCAGATTCCACAAGGCTTTTACCTCCCTGGACAGAGGGACGTTGTTGCTGAGTAGGCCCTACTGTACATATTGCTACAATTACACTGGATTAAATGGCAGTGTAATCGCATAATAAGTTTACTTGGCTGAGGAACAAAATGCAACTTGTAGAGAACTGTGATTTCCCAAAGGCCTAACAAAGCAGAGAAAGCATTTGAATAGTGGAAACAGAAGCGAGGAGTGTTTTATTGCACAATCCTTGGGGTAGTTATAACTCGCTGATAAATAAAAGTGTTTTGAATTATACTCTTCATCAGGAAGCTGCTGCTACCCATTTTGAAGTTTGATTTAAGTTATTCTTTCATTTGTTACTAAATGGTAATAGACCAACTTCTTATTACTATAACTTTTAAAAATAAACATCCCCTTTCCATATGTCTATTGGTCATCTATATGTCTTCTTTGGAGAAATGTCTATTCAGGTCCCCCGCCCATTTTTTAATTCGATTGTTTGTTTTTGGTGTTGAGTTGTATAAGTTCTTTATAAATTTTGGATATTAGCCCCTTGTTGGATATACACTGGCGAATATCTTCTCCCATTCAGATGGTTGTCTTTTCATTTTGTCGATGGTTTCTTTTGCCGTGCAAAAACTTTTCAGTCTGATGTAGTCCCATTTGTTTATTATTTCTTTTGTTTCCCCTGCCTGAGGAGATATATCAGAAAAAATATTACTAAGAGTGATATCAGAGAAGTTTACTGCTTATGTTTTCTTCTAGTAGTTTTATGATTTGGGGTCTTACATTTAAGTCTTTAATCCATTTTGAGTTTATTCTTATATTTGGTGTAAAAAGTGGTCTTGTTTCATTTTTTTGTGTGTATCTGTTCAGTTTTCTCAACACCATTTGTTGAATAGACTGTCTTTACCTCATTGTATATTCTTGCTTCCTTTGTCAGAGATTAAATGACCATATAGGCATGGGTTTATTTCTAGGCTATTTTTTTCCATTGATCAATGTGTTTGTTTTTATGCCAGTAGCATGCTCTTTTGATTACTATAGCCTTGTAGTTATCTGGTAGCATGATACCTCTAACTTTATTATTTATTATTTCTCAAGATTGCTGTGGTTATTTGGGGTCTTTTGTGGTTCCATATAAATTTTAGGATTATTTGCTAAGTGCCCATCAGTAGGCAATTGGATAAAGAAAATGTGGACATATATGGAATATTACTCAGCCGTAAAAAGAATGAAATCTTACCATTTGCGACAACATGGACCTAGAGAGTATTATGCTAAGTGACATAAATCAGACATAGAAAGACAAATACCATACAATCTCACTTATGTGTAGAATCTAAAGAACAAAACAAACAAACAAACAAAACAGAAACATTTATCGTTACAGAGAACAAACTGATAGTTGCCAGATAGGATGGGGGTTGGAGGGCTGGGTGAAAGCGGTGAACATATTAAAAAGTACAAATCGGTAATTACAAAATTGTCATGGGGATGTAAAGTACAGCATAGGGAATGTAGTCAATAATATTGTAATAACTAAGCATAGTGCCAGGTGAGGCTAATTGGGGGATCACTTCATAAATTATGTAAATGTGTAACTACTATGCTGTTCACTTGAAACTAACATAAAATAATTTAATATTGACTATAATTGAAAAACAAACAAACGAACATCCCTTTGCAGGCCTCGCCTTGTTTTCTGCCTTTTTTTCCTTTCTCCTTTCTTTTTTTCTTTCTTTTTCTTTCTTTCTTTTTTTTCTTTCTTTTTCTTTCTTTCTTTCTTTCTTTCTTTCTTTCTTTCTTTCTTTCTTTCTTTCTTTCTTTCTTTCTTTCTTTCACTGAAGAAATGATTTAAATTTTTTTACAACAATCACAATGCAGGTACAAATTGAATAACTTTCATAAAATAATGTTAGTTACACCTAAAAGATACCAACTATAGTTACGTTGCCTTTGGAGTGTTTTAGAAGCCAGCTGTGTGCACATACTCTGTCTCTCACCCCTGAGCAGTGGGCAGTAAGCAATGTGCTCAGTGCACAAAACTCCTCAATGCCAGTTGCTAACATCAAAGTGTACACCAAAAAATTGAGGGGGTAGAGTGTGGTATCAAGTAGATACCAAATCCTTATCCAATATGTACTTTACATAAGTAGATAATTTCTCCCCTAAGAATTATTAGGAATAATATTTGAGAGTTGGAGATTATTTTTCATCATTGGGTTCTGATTTAGGAGCTTTGTTGAGGAAGCTCTGGAATAGCCAGAGATGAGATTTTTAGCTTTGATTTCTGACAATAGTTAACCATGGAGAAATGTATTCAATTTATATGGTCTTATCATATATTCTCTTTTCCATGGCTTAGGAAAAATGCAGATCTTATTTCTTTAATATTAACTGTATTAATTCTGGTTATCATTACCTGGGATCACTGTCTTTTGCTTAAATGAAAATCTGCTGTTTCATAGAGAAATGTTTCTTTATTAGAAACTATACTAACTTTAAAGAAACTATACTAATAAAGAAACTCAAAAAATTAGCTTGCTATGACAGTTTTTTTGACAAATATATTTTTCATAAACCTTGTCAAAATATCTGTTGTAATAGGAAGAAAGATTCTAAGGAAAAGAGTTGATATCTTCTCTTCAAAAGTTTTTCTACGCTGATAAAATAACTTTTATTTTCTTTGAAAATCCATGCTTTTACACAATTAGCAGTTTCAGAATTAATCTTTGTTTTTCATTTTCTGTAAGTCAAAACACCATATGAGGTGAGCTTTTGCAGGAAAAGAAAATAAAAGGAAGGAAACAAAAAGACAATAATTTTCTCCTTCAGCACATTCTCTTTTTACTTAAACATTTGTGGAAATGAGAATGTGTCTGTGTTTGGAGCATCAAGCTTCAGTTATTATGGCTTTATGCTGTAAGAACCTGCTCCAAAACCTGCTCTCTGTGTAGCAGCTCAGATGGAAAGACCAAAAGTGTGTAATTCTGCTGGCTCAGCTGCAGGACAACACCATGGAAGACTTCAGACTAAGAGTTATCATGCCAACCTCAGGGATCACCAGGCTTCCAAAGACCAATTGCTATGATTCTGTGTTAAAATTTAAATAACGTTTTGGATGTGCCACAAAATGTCTCCTCTATCTGCCTCTTTCCCTCTTCCTTTTTTTTCTTATATGCACCCACACACTTTTTACCTTTCTTATGAAGTATTATCTTCTAGAAAGAGAGTAGGAAATTGTTCAAGATACATTTTAACATTCTGTGAACAGCAAGCAACTTGGACTTAGGGGATACTCACCTTACTGATTCTGTAATCTATAAGTCAGATCTAGATACGTGCTAAAGACATCTCCGGCTATATGTTTATAGACAAATTTCTATCAACCAGAGTTCTCTTTCCTTGAAATATAATAGGCAAACATTTTTTATTCCGGTAAATATGTTCGACACTTTAATTTAGAGAGTTTCATGTAGGAGAAGTTGCTGCTGTTATATCAGGTCATTGTATCTCCTCAAGTGTCAGGATGATGACAGCCTTAAGGTTCACATGAGCTCGGCCCTGCTTACATTTGTGTGCATGTCTAGTGGTCCTCATAAACATAGCATGTCTTAAAGAGAACTAATTCGCCACTTTCTCGCCTCAGTTAGTTTTCTTCATTCTGCCCTATCTCAGAAAATAGCACCACTGTTTGCCATCTTTCATTTTTGCCTTTTCCTCAACGCTCATATATAATACATTGGCATGTCTCTTTGATTCTATCTAAAATGGGAATTTAAATGTGACGACCTTTCTTTATTTCCATTACCATGACCCTGGTCCAAGCCTCTGTCATCTCTCTCCTAGACAAGAAGAGGCTTTTAACAAGTATCCTTGTTGTTGTTGTTGTTTTTTTTTAACTTGCAGTTCCCCTATTTAACTTTCTTCAGAGACAGATCAAGCCATTTTCCATCCAATGACCTCTCATTACTCCTAAGATAAAACCAGCTCTTCCCCGTAGCCTTCTAAGTCCTGCATCATCTAGCTCTTTCCTGTCTTTCCTGCGCATGTTCCTCTAACATACCAAGGTCATGTCAGTGTTTGACAGCATTGTCTTCTCTTCCTGGAATACTCCTTCCTAGCTCTTCGTGTGGCTGGCTCATGTGGCTGGCTCCTTCTTTCATCATTTGTGAATTACTTTAAAAGCTACTCCTTAGAGATCATTTCATGCTACCTATCTAAAACTCCATCCAAAGGGCTCCACTTAAAGTCCTTCTCTCAGTGTCAATCTCGATCACTTCGCTCTGTTTTCTTTCCTGTATAACTCTTATACAATTTATTGTTATGTGTTACTTATTGATGACCTCCCCACTATGAAGTAAGCTTCATAAGAACAAAGACTTTGCCTTTCACCATTGAATATCCAGTGCTGTGAACAGCGTCTGGCACAAAGCAGATGCTCACTAAATATTTGTTGAATCAATGTTGCTATAATGAATAAAATTTCATATTTTGGGATATAACGATGAAATTTATAAAAACATTAGTTTTCTTATAGTTTAAAAAAACTCATACAAAACTGATAACAATTATAATACTTAAAAACAAATACAATAATTCCTCTCTGTATAAGTATAATTATACTTGCCTCTAAATGCAAATAAAATAGCAAAACTCATCAAACTTAATCACTCATTCAATTCTAGAATTTAAGAATGAAAAATTATTTTCTGGTTTTAAAGAACTTAATTAGTATACAAGCTTATTAAGCTTCAAGTATTCAAGAGTAAGCCAATAATTCATCTCAACAAAGATCAAACTAAATATGTGAACCAAATTTCATTATTTATATTTGTAAGAGCTACTATTACTTGAATTATTTCTTTATCGAAAGCTTAACATCTATCATTTTGTTTGAATTTCACAACAGTACTGTGAGTTTTTCATTATTATTTCCATTTTGCAGATGAGAAAGCTGAGATTAGGTAATCTATCAAGGTGCCACTGTTCATAAGTAATAGAAGCTTGAAAAAATTGAAACCCAACATTCTTGTAAAAAAGTTTGAGGTCTTCATCTGCTCTTTTAGTGTCTGTTTTTTTTCCCCCCTACGCATCTTTATCACGTGATAAACTTGCTGATCAAATGAACCCTTGACATGGCTTTTTAAAAGCAGCATTAAATTGTGCTTAAGTTTGCACTTAAGATGCAGGAAACAAACTTTGGCAGCATATCAGAATATACTCCTACCCCATTCCTAGCTGTGGCTGGTTCCTCCTATCTTGGAGGCTGGAATTTTGATCAAATTGGATGATAGGAGATACATATATCCTTCAATAACTGGTCAGAATAATAAATGTCCAGAACTGGCATGGGACACTGTGTAGGAAGCACCATAAATTTCATGCCGAATCAGCTAAGAAGGCAAGCTGAGGCCAAAGAATCACAGCTGTCATTTGGCTGTGGGAAAGAGTTCAGAGGTCCCTTCTACTGTTCATTCCCATGAACTTGAGGTTCTCAGAGGGGTACTCCAGGAGGCGATGCTCCATTTCTGTGGTAATGTGACCCAGAATATGACAGATTGCTAGTAGTTCACCAACAGGTTATGATAAAAGTTCAAACCTGATTTATTTCTTTTGCTCAAGATTGGCTGTATTTTTACATATGTACTACCACATGTATGCAGCTTAACAGATCTAACAGAAGCCAGTCCAAACTAATATTTTATTCTCTAGAAAAATTCATAGAAATTATGAAACATAATTAAATATTTCAAGTTTGTAAATGAAAGTGACTTCCACTCATGAATGTAATTTTTTATTTATGTTAAGTTTCAAAAAATTAATTTAGGAGAAATTTCTTTTGTCATGGAAGGATATGACTTAATCCTCATATGGAATATTAAAGATGATCATGAAAATGGAACTCTGCCATATGCAGAGGTCTGGTATTACTGTCAAGATTTTTTTGGGCTCCATGGTTTTGAAATATTTGATTAGTTTAGGAATGTCATGATTGACAATTTGTGATAAAATCTTTGTGATGGTGAGAAATTTGATGATGATGAAAGTAGTAATGATGATAATAAAAATAAAACAATAACTAACATTTATCAAGTCTTAATGCATGTCAGATACTGTTCTGAGTGTTTTGTATTTATTAATTAAAAAAGAATTCTTATAACAATCCTATAATATAGGGACTATTCTTATCTTCATTTCATAGGTGGTAAATTCAAGCACAGGGAGGTTAAGTAATTTGCCCAAGCCAAACAGCTAAGTTGTGATTACAAAAGTTATTTGGTGATAACTGTGATAAAGGAAATGAGTTTGCTATTATTCTATCAAGAAAAGAACATGTGAGAGGACACATTTAACAGAGAAAGAAAGTTAAGAATGCTAGTGTTGCCACTAGATTTTGCTAAATAGTTGATGTCCTTTAGGCCAGAAGACATAGTTGACAGAAGATAAAGAAAAAGTAAAAAACATTTTTTCCACATTTTTATTGCATTTTTATTAAGTCCTTTAGGTCTTGATATAGTATATCAAATGTAAAAATATACCCTTTATTTACATCTTGTTTTGTCGCCCATTTTTAAAAAGCCACTGGGTCTGGCAGAACCAAGAACTTGTTGATTTGGGGAGGAATAGAAACAAGAAAGGTGCCAAATTCTCCAGAGCAGTGGTTGACTTATTTTGATGTTGTCTTCCTATTAGCATACTTTTTTGTACTGTTTCAGAATTGAAGCACTGGGAAAATGTTGACTTTTTAATGCTACTCCAATGGAAGAATGCATAACAGCAAAAATTTGAGTGTAGTTTCTAGCAAATAGTTTGAAAATCTAATACAGTGTCAAATGAAAACAAACTTCTTGGTCTTTAAATTAGAACAATGGTGAGAGAATCAGAAACAGCTGTGGCACTTCAGAAAAAAATACTCGGCTGTAGTGTGCAGGGTTGATGTTGAACTGTAAAAAAGTTGTCATTGGGTTTTATTACATGCTAGCTAATTAATAATAATGAATTTTATTTTTTTTGTACATTTTGAACATATTTCACAATGAACAGGCAGACTACTTTGGGTGCATACCTGTGGTAACCTTGGCTTCTGAAATAGTTACTCTCTTATTCTGTAAAACTTGGTATAGGGGAGACTCTCTTCTCTTTAAGCCAATAACTGGCTTGATTTGTATGCTATCTCATCATTATTATTTAATTCTTCCATCATATAAAACTTCTCATTTTCCCATTTCTCATTAATAATGCCTACATTAACTGAGCATTGTGGGACCGAAAAATTAAGTAAAGAAACTTATATACTCCATGACTGGATAATTATTTTAGAATTCAAATAAATGTTGGCCACATTGTTCCAACCACCCATGGTAAACATGATATCTCTCTGTCTCTCCAAAGCTAAGTCGCTCCTTTCTATATTTTATTTGTATATTTACTTGTATTTTTTAATATTTATATCTCTCACTAAACAGGCCTTGGAACAGCAAATAGTCAATTGGTATTTTGGGAAAGTGTTTATTGAAAATGTCATGGGGCTGTTTTTGCTGTATTTCTGTATACACATTTGTATATATGGTCGGGAATATATGTGGCTTTCTAATTTCAAAAACCACTTGTGGAGGTGTGGGTACCATGGTTAGAGTTTTGGGATCTAGATGAGTAGATAGACACCTCAAAATCATCAATTCTCTACTTTTTCTCTGGTGTCAGGGCTGTACCCATGTTTATGGTAGAGATGACATGGCTACATTTATTAAGATACAGAAAGCTTTTATTTTCCTGGACTTCTCCAGCAAAACCACAATGATACCTTAGAAGGAGACAGCCCCTCACCCCTCACCTCAGCTGCTCTTTTATTCACCACAGTCTAGGGACACCCTTGATCCCTTCTGCCAATTAAGTAAAAGGTATAATTGTTCTTGTTTACTTATCTTTTGAAAAAAAAAATTAGAGAACTTTTCTAAAATAAACCCAAAAGCTAGTCTATAAACACCTCAAAAACGTTATGGAGCTTCTTGGTAAAACAGGTTAAATCAGAGCTATATTTGGTGTTGAGACTAATACTGTAACATAGAAAAATTAACATTTCAATATTTTGAAGTTGATATATAATTAAAGGTTGAAGAAAAGAAGGAAAGAGTCACCAGAGTTAGGCAGAAGTCAGAGAAAAACAGTTCAGGCAGTAATTGTCGAGCAGTTCTTTTTCCTTTTAACTTGCAGGAGCGTTAAAACTTCAAATGAACCAAAAACACTTTCATATTTTTGCCCCCTTGGTTTCTGAGGCTGAACACTTCTAAATCTTTACAAGTCACAAAGTATATTCAATGCTCTCAGTTGGTCTCTGAAATAAGTTGGTTATTTATTTATTTACTTATTTATTTTATTTTATTTATCTATGGCAATTCTACATCCATGAAAATAAATCTCTATCATCCTCTCAATTGGAAAAAATTTTAAAATAGACAAAAGCCAAGATCAATTATTGACAAATATGGCACATTAAAGAGAATAACATATATATGTAGGCTAGAAATAATTTCTATAATGTAATTAGAATAGAATAAAACTGGGAAATTTAGGACATTGCCAAGAAAAATAAACCAATAGTGAAAAATGTGGCAAGAAGATAACTGTGATGGTGTTAATAATTAAAACCTACTAATAAGCCCCTGCAAATCAGGACATGTGATCAGTTGGGTGGAGACTAGATGATCTTTACTTTTGCTTAGCAAGAGAAAGTGGGAGCTAATAATATTTACAAATTTTGAGGTGGATATAATATTCATATTGACTAGAAATAAAGTGTTTTCAAGTATACTTACACATTTAGTAACATCTTTTAACATAAAAAGCATTTAATGACATTAATTACAATTGGTCCTATCCATTTATTAAAAAAAAAATCCACTAAGGAAGCTGAGTAGTTATTTGTTAAAATGAAAAATGTGCATTCAGATTTAAATTTTACTTCATAGAGTAATCATTTAGTTGCTAGGGAAAGATTAGATGTTCGTTAAAAATAATTTTGATAATTTTGTAGAAAAGGTACTTAATCCAAATGCTGTGAATTTTAGATGAAAAGCTATTTGAAACACAAGTGTTATAACAAATGCAAAGGCCTATACTTATGTTATTTTGTACAATGTTTATCTTACTATTTCATATTTAACTAATTCCACTATTGCTTATATTATAAAAATTTTTTTCAATTAAAAAAAATTCATTTTAGAAAAACTGAAAAATAGAGAGAAAATAATTTAAAAATCACCTCAGAGGAATAATCACCTCACTTGTGAATTTTTTTATGTTCTTACTCTCTCTTATGTATATACATATGTAAATAGGCCTATATGTATGGTTTTTTTTTACATAGTTCACCTTACATCATGTATGAAAGCTGTTCTTTTAAACTATAAAACATTCTCAGACATTTCTTACATTTTCTTTCTTAATAAATAAAATCTAGGAAGAACAGATAGAAATAATGTTTTGTACATATAGATTATCTATTATTTTTGGGTAGAATTGTAGGACTTCAGACAAGTCAAGGTGGCTAATCTGAAATTCTTCAATAGTCCAACCACATAAATCAGTACCCAATAACACTGAAGAGTTGAAAAGTTTACATTTTTAGGTCAACTGGCCTAGATTCCAGTTTATTGTGTGGAATTCTTTTGTCATTCTTGGACACTATTAATAGGGTGTTTCTTCTTCATATGCTGTGGTGTCATTTACATATTTGGCTTTCCGACCATAGAAGACTCTTTGGATTATAATGAGAGTGCGCTGCAGTGGAGCTATGAACAGACAAGTATAACTTGATTTTACAAAGTAACAAACGTCCTGCTAATAGTTATAGTCAGTGCAGTAATTACAGCTCTTGTTTTTGATCCAGTTACTGGTTTTCACTTTTATTTTATTTTTTTGCATAAATCATTGCCTGTGAAAATGAAGTTTTCTATCATCCAGTACTAGAACTACTTCTTTATAACTTATGACAAAAATGTGCTCAGCGAGTTTCTGGGTAGTAACTGTATATGTGTAATGGGGATCTGAAAGAAAGTCAGGAATACATCTATTAATTGGGACAAGAAGGCTCCATTCACATAATAAATAAAATCTGAAAATGAGGTCAAGAAATCTGAGGTTTAACAGAAGGAAGGTTTATTTGTCATTCCCACAAAGTCTGATGCAATTTGGGGATACTTCATTCTATGACTCCGGGATATGGGCTCCTTATGACTGTGGCTTTATCATCATAACTTTTGGCTTCCAAGGTTGCCACAGAAAAAGCAGAGACGGAAGAGGCATATCAGCCTTTATTTTAGTTGTCTCAGTCCACCAGTGATACACGTCCATCCTTACCTCATAGTCCATTTGCCAAATGAATCACATAGCTTCAACCTAATTGCAAGGGAGGTTAGGAAAATTTGCAGGGTGTATCAGTTAGGATTCAACTAGAGAAGCAGGACCAGTAATAGATACACATATTAAGAGATTTATTATAAGGAATTGGTTTGCACAATTGTTGGGGCTCGATAGGCAAGTCTGAAATCCAGAGGGGTCCACCAGGATGGGGAAAACATGAGCAAGCTGGAACTCACAGGCTGAGGCTGAAGCTGTTATCCACAGGAGAACTCCTTTTCTGTCTCAGGGAAGCTTTAGCTCTGCTTTGAAGGCCTTTCAACTGACTGAATCGGGTCCACCCGAATTATTAAGGATAATCTCCATTAGTTAAAATCAACTAATTGTGGCCTTTTCATTACATCTTCAAACTCACTTCACAGCAACACCTAGCTTAGTGTTTGATTGAATTACTGTAGCTAGCCAAGTTGACACATAAAAAACAAAAACAAAAACAAAACGAAACAAAAAACATTGCAAGGGAGCATGTGGAATAATAGGTGAGCTTTATAGGTCTCTGCCAGGATATGAAATCATTATACTAAATCTCATGAGGCATTATTCATTAACAACTACAACAACAAAAAGAAGAGATGTGAAAGAAATAATCAGATTAATGGCCCTGTGAGTTGATGTGCGAGAAGGAAGAGAACCATTATTTAATCATATAATATGTACATTTCCTAATCTAGGCTGAATTAATAGATTATTGAAGACATTTAATTTAAAAAATTTTATCCAATTTTTAGAAACTTGTCAAGAACCAGCAAACACTTCATCATACTAATTTATCCTAACAGAGGTTGTTTTGATATATTAAGTGTGATATTAACTACATTTATATGCACATTGTCCTTGTTTTTTTTTTTATTCCAACCTATTTTTCTATGCTATTGCTGTTATTGCCTAAGCATTTCATGCATATTTGTTAAATTCTTATTATTAGTTAGTCCAAACTGGCCTATGTCCTTAATCTTAATGCTACAGAATTTAGATTTTACTTGAAGTTTAAATGCTGTCTCTTAATTATCTTCCTTCCTCACTTATGCCTGCTGGCATTGCCTTTACAATCCTCTTTTGCTTCTCATTAGCAGCCCACTGATCTGTATCATCTTCTCACAGCGGCAACAGGCAGGGCAAGATAGCTTTAGTTTAGTAACTTAGATTACTACCAGTTGGTCCTCCCCTTCGCCCAAGTCACAGCTTCTGTCACTGTTGTCAGTGTCACCTTGTAATGGCTGATGGTGTTTCACCTGTCTGCCTGTGCTCTGAAAATAATATTTGCCAAGAGCTGGCCAGATGCTAAAGTGGACAAAATCAAGCAAGTCTTCCATCTGCTGTCTGCATTTGCTGTCTGTATTCACCCTTTGTATTACCTGAGCAGAAAGAGACTCGCTTCCACAGACATTAGTTCTGCCAGGTGAGGAGCCAAAAGCAAGCCCTTTTTGGCCAGGTTGTGCTAAACCTTTCTCTGTTGGAAGTTTCGCTTTGCCAATTAGGCAATAAGTCAGAACTAAAAGCTGTAGAAGACAGACAGTGATGCACAATTAATGAACTTCTTTGTGCCAATGTACAAAAATAATATTTGGGTAGTAAACATTTTAGTTTTAAGGTCAAAGTTATTCCACTTTGGGACTGCTATTAGTTTAGCAAGTGATTCATCAGTCACAGACAGACATGTTTTAGGTGGTCCTGAAGTGAAGTGATTGTGCTAAGCCAAAAGTGTATACTTTTAAAAAAATTGTCTCCTGGGTCAAGATCTCACCTTATTGTAATGTACCAGAATATGGATTTTCTTTGCAGATTAAGACATGGTCTATTGAGTAAGCAATATGTATTTTAAAAATTATCTAAATACCTCTTTATATGCCAACTCTGGTGCTGATTACCAAATGTCTATATCAAGAAAAATAGGCAATTCAGAAATATTAACTTGTGCTATTATTTATGATACACATGTGCTAGTTTGCCCTAAATATAGACATTTGCTATTATCACTATTTGTTACAATTCCAAAGTAGATACCAATGAAATAGAAAATTTTTTTTGATAAAAATGTAAATGCTGAAAAATTCTCATTATCTTTTTGCAGAGTACAGTTCTTAGTTTCCTATTCATATTTCATGTAATAATTTTGGATTAGCCATCTGGTTTGTTGAGGGTTGAAAAATCTGTTTAACACCAACGCAGAATTTTTGTTAAAAAATAAAACAAGTCATGCAGAAATCACAAATGTTTTTCAGGTATTTCACAATGCTAATAATGAATAAATTTTAGAAGATGGCATGTAAATTTGCACTTTTATCTTTAGCACCATCCTTTTTTTTTTCTATTTATGCAATTTGGATTCACCTGTGGCATGATTTTAAAATGTATTTGTCAGGAATGTGTCAATCGGAATGGTTGAAATATAATAATTCTGACAAAAAATTTATGTTGACCCACCCATATTATTTTAGTACCACTCTTTCCCCTGTCCAAATGATTAACTTGGTGGATTAGATAGTACATTTTCTCAATGAATCCAAGTCTATATCCCTGAGTCTGAACTACCTCTTCTCTACCTCGTGTCTGCAAATAGACTCCAACCCTCTGTTACTCATCCTGGATGGATATGGTTTATTCATACCAGGAGACTGGGAAGCAGAATGTGGATTTATCAATAAAAATCATTGCTTCATGAGTGTAAAAAGTGTGTGCTGCAGATGTGGTTCCATAGTGTAGCGGTTAGCACATCTGCTTTACATGCAGAAGGTCCTGGGTTTGCTCCCAGTGGAGCCAGGGTCCATGGTCTATGGCCATGCCACCCTGAACAAGCCCAATGGCTGATCTCAGAAGCTAAGCAGGGTTGGGCCTAGTTAGTATTTGGATGGGAGACCACCTAGGAAGACCAGATGCTATAGGCATAAAAAAAAAAAAAGTGTGTGCTGCATAAAAAGTGGGTCTCTAGTGTTATTCTTATATTTAGTAGCCAATATTCTCACTATTGAGTCTCCTTACATCTATTGCAGAAAGTAGGCTGCTACCTATGGCTGTGGTTGTCTGTGACTCCATCCCAAATCATTGACCCAGACACAGCAAAAATGTATTCTCATGTATCTTGCCAAATTATTTTTGTATCATGGATTGTATCCATGGTGTTAGAACATTTGGAGAAAGTATTCTACCCACCCAGGTCTCAACAGGGTGAATGTGAGTTGACATATCTCTGCTATTGGACTCTGAAGAGTAAAGTTTGTCTCCCATGGCTCATCCAAATATGCTGTTAGAAAATATTTTTTGGAGAGAAAGAATATTCAGCCCCATTTATCACAGATGTGGGATTCTGTTAAGTATTCCTTCAAATACCACCTGTTAGAAATGCAGCTTTGAGGGGAAACACTTAATGGAATTGGAGAAGGATCTTCTCTTTCTGTCAGGACGAGGTCCAAAGCTGATTAAGAAAACCACAATAAGCATGTTCTAAATGCCTAGAGAAACAACTGGGAGGGAGCAGCAGGTTGGTTTTTCATAAGGTTTTGAAATAATGCTTGATTGCATTTTCATAAAGAGAAGAACAGTCAATTTTTTTTACATGATATCTCATTCAAATTCAATCATCTAACCTCTGACAAGAAGGCCAGAGAACTGTTTCTTCCCTTACAGGAGTAGTCTAAGTTGTAAGGGTGTAAGTTTTTTTAAAAAAATTTATATATAGGTATGTACTACATTCAGAAAAAGATTCAGAGTACAGACCTAGGTACCTGTCAGTCTTCTGAATTCTTTATTTTTTTTCCTTAAATATCTTAATCTGAAAAGGAATGAAAAAATGATCCATATGTTACTTACAGGACAGCACTTATAATATTTTCAGTAATAATTCATTTTTGTTGATATTAATGTGGCTAAGTTGGAAAATAGTGAAAAAATTTAAAGGCTAATAAAGGGGTATATGTGCAGACTAAGCATTCCTACCCAAAGCTATGCACAGGTACTGAGGTGTTGCACACAACACTGATTGTTTGATGACAACACTGAGCAATTAGCACTAAATTAGTTTCTTGCTGTAGGTAAAGACACATCAAGTTTTATAGGCATATTAAAGTCAGACAGTATAATGTAGCAGAAAAATACCATGGAATAGCCTAGGTCATATCAGATGAAAATATTCTTCTCAAAGAGCTATAGAATGTTCATATTATAATCACTTTTCACAAGAAAAATGATGCTTGTTTTATTACTTTTATTGGGGGTAATTCCTATCACTAAATGATTAGGAATAAGAGGATAAAAGTAGTTACGAATGATATAATAGGGCTTATAAAATTTTAGATGTTGCTTAAATATTTGGCCATGGATCTGAAATGACTTCTGCTCTTCATTCTTGTCTATTTTTGCCCCAAGTTTCTACATTTGCTTCTGGAAGATGATGGCATTCTCTTACCTAAATGATAGAAGAACTCTAGTAGAAGGAGATGGAAATGTCTAGGTGGGAAGCAGACAACACGAATACTCTCAGAAAAGATAATTGTAGTTTGGAACAATGTAGCAAACTTTTTATGGCGCAATAATTTCTGAATATTAATTTTAATGCTAGATTAGAAGATCTGGGTTTAAAGAGAGTAATTCGGTGGTTTGTCTTCTGGATGCTCTCTTGCTTATCGTATCTATTTTCTGCTCTCTTTTTGCTGTTCTTTAAAGTGCAGTGCTTTATACACACATAGAAGATACTTTGTGTCTACATACTGGTTTATACTGATGCACAAAGTAATTAAGACTATTGTTTTCATATTTAAACTTTACGTCACTCTGTTATCAAGTCTAGAGTGTTTAATTTTGTGTAATTCTTCCAGTGTGACTCTATGAGGTATCAATTTTCTGGTTTGTAATATCCACATTCAGTTGGTTCTGTTAGGGCAGGAGACCCCCAGCAAAGCGTCCATCTCTCCAGGTTCTGCTATGTTAAGTATAGGCAGTCAGCTATTGAGATTCTAGTGGGAGAAAATCCTAGAAGTGTCTGTATGCCAAAATACACTTTTAAAACTAATTCTATTTGTAATCTATAATCCTTCATCTCAGGGCTGTCTGACGCTGTGCTTTCAAGTGCTGATGTTAGAACCAAAGTCTCAAAGCATCACAGAAGCCACTCTTCCTTAGCTGCAAGCTTTAGGGTTAGTTTCAATAGCATGCCAATTGCAAAGCTGCACTAGCTACTGCAGCTATGGCTAATTCAAAACACTAAATAGAATTGGAAATCCCATTTGGTGTGATTATACTATTAAGCCATAATTGTATACCTTCTCGCACTTCTTATTGCTGTTGACAATAATAAAAATCATAATACTTTTTTTCACAAGAAATGCAAACTCTTTAAAATGGTCTCATTACATGTCTCTGTGAAGCTTTCCTAGAAAATACTTTTACTTGTGTTTCTCCAGTCGATGACACTGATCCTCACAGAATCAAAACATGAAACAAATTCCAGTGACCAGAATTTTAACTCTGGGCTAAGGGTTCACTCCACTTAGAGCTATTAAAGGAAAACTAGATAAAAACACAATTATATAATCTTATTATTCTAATATGATAATTTTTATATTTTCTTTTCTAAAAAGCAATACTGTCTCTTTTTCTTAAATTTATTTGAGAGTTAAAACTGAAATCTGAATGTATTCTTGAAGGAATAGCAAAACGTAACCTAACCTTGAAAAATACCAAGGTATTGTTTTAATCAGATATAAATGTTCAACTTTATCCTGCTCATCTCCATTTTAGAGAGAAAGTTCTACCTATGCATAATGTAAATGACCAACTCTTAGAGTTGCTCAAGCAAGTTATAAAACAACATAAAGAAGACACTTTTGAGGAGTGGCCACGTTGTGACCAAATTATCAGAATGCTCTTTATCTTCGATTGCATCTTTAAATTGAGTGCCGTGAATGCCTAGAATTAGGAACCTCAAGAGGCAACTTGCACTAGATAGGGATTCTGCTCCCAAGGTACTGCATGATTATGTTGTGAGATATTTGCAGAGAGGTTTATTTTGGGCTGGGTGAAATTAGCATCTTTGTTTACAAGAATACCATCTCACTGATCAAGTTAAAGTACATGCCTAATAACCAACATTTCTTAGGTTTTTATGTTGCCCTTAATTAGACTCTTCAAAGTTAATTAGGGGAACAAATGATACTTTTTGTTCTTTTAAGTCCCCTTTAACAGCTTTCTTACACTTAAAATATTCCCACGTTTATAGGTACCTTGGCTTGTGCTTTAAACCTGCTGGTTATAACTGCTCATTGGTTAACTCCTCCTTCATTCACAGAGAGCCATCTACTCTATTTCCTTGGATGTCTTTGATCCTTGTTTTTCCCCAATTTTCAACCATTAATATGGTTTATTTTTAGATACAAATTATTCATTAATTTTTTTGTTCTTGTTTAGGAACAGTGTTTTGCTCAAGGCTTAGAAATTGGCAAAACTAAATTCATGGAGCATGATGGCCCATGCAGGGAGACTAGGACAGTTTTACCTTAGAAAATTGCACAGAAAATTTGAGTTTCTGTAACCTCACCCCTGGGTGTGGGGTGGTGGTGGTGTGAGCCACAACGTTGTTTCCATTTGAATTAAAATAAAAATTGTTCACCACATTTTCAGACCTATTATACATTTGGATATTTTTTTTTAAAAAAAGTTTATTTATTTTTCATTTTAATAAAGGGTTTAGTGAATATAGAAAGCTGGCACTCAACATAATAAACTAATCTCAAGAATGTGAGATTTTTCAGGCATGATGTCTGTCTGCTTTGTGCCACTAATGGTAATATAAGACTATTAGAAATAAATGAGAAATAGTCTTTGCATTAGAGCAGGAGTCTGTCACTCTTCTGGCAACCCTGCCGAGAGCAACATATCAAAGCCACCACACTGTGCTAATAGTGTCACTTATCCCACAGCCTTTACACTGTCCCATATGCAGTTACTATGCGGGGGGTGTGCATATGAGGGTGAGAGGGGAGTTGACAATGTGCTAGAAGAAACCGTAGGAGATAAACTGAATGTGATTTATCACCTCTAATCTTTGCAATGGAAAACATTTAGGAAGAGCAAATAATTGAGGTCTTTCAGAAATATGTTTTTATTGAAGAAAAAAAAAGCCCCCGAATTAATTAGAAATCTAAAAGTAAAAGAATAAAAATAATTTTTAAAAAAGTCATGAGAAAATCCTTAATGTGTTTATATAATTGGAAGAAATAAATTACGCTTTAAAACAATCTCTTAAAATTCTTTAGTTTTGATTATATGCCTAAAAGTACATTAAAAAATGCCTTCATTATTGTTTTTGTATATGGCAATCACAATCACAGATATCTACATAACTCAAGTTACAAATTCAAGAAACAAAAATATATCTATAAAACTGAAAGCAATCAGTGATATCTATATTTCACTATTGTCATCTTCTTTACTAGGCTAATATTGTTTTTGTTGTATTTGATTTTTTTGTCAATGTTGTTTATCTATTTAGTAATCAATGAATATGATATCAGATGGACAGGTTGGGTGAGAAGCATGCAGACAGTCCTCCCAGCCAAACTGCAGTAAGCAAAGCTGGGCCTCTCGTGCCCCATAGGCAAGCTCCACAGAACTTAGCCGGTACCTGCTCCAGGATCTCTCCCAGGCCTTGGCTAAGTACACCAATCTTATTTCTAGGTCAGTGTACTCAACTGGTCTCTTAGGAACAAGCTAGCTATAAATGCTTCTTTGGAGTCCTTAAAGCTATCCAAAAGATTTGGGAGAAATGGGAAATATTGAGATGGTTGAGTTGAAGTTTGCCTTTATATTTCAAACATACAGAGAGTTGATATAAAAGATTTGCCAACAATGTTTCTGTCATCAGGAAAATAAAATAATAAGCATTTCATGGAAAAGCCAATAGACCTAAGGATTAAAAACTAATCTCTCTACTTCAAATTACCCACCCTCAAGGCCTCTTTTGAAGATTTTGGCACTTATACCTTTTATTTGAAGGTCAAATCTTATAATTTCAGCTCATTGAGATAAAACTTTTAAACCAAGGAAAAAATCATAGCAGAGAGGCCCTGAAATTTCCACATTTTAATCTAGACGAGTCTCTGAGTCCATCTTCAGGTCCTAGTTTAATCTTACAATTATAATATATAGATTGATTTGATTTACAGTCCACTTGGGGGCTTTGAGAAAACAAAGATATGGTGAATGACAATATCTTAATAAGAACTAGGACAGAGAAGCTTTAAAAAGCAGAAGAAAGAAAAACTGCAAAAAGTAGTTTCCCTACAAAGGGGAATTATCCTTCCAGTGTAAGCTGGGAACCTTGTGCTTCTATGTAAGACAATAAAATAGAAAGGAAATAAATTTTGTCAACTTCAGAAAAGCTATTCCCCTTCTCATAGTCTCATCTCAGTTAACACCGCAATCTACCAAAAATAGAAACCTCTGAGTCATCTTCAGATCTTCCTTTACCCTCACCCTTCCCTCCTTATCCAGTTAGCCAAGTCCTACTGATTCTCCCTCTTAAGTATCTCTTCACTTTGGTATCCTGTCCTTGCTGCCACTATATTATTTTGAGGATGACTATGTGTTCGATACTTTATTTTTCCTTTTTCATGTTCTGTATCCAGTATCATAAGTTAGAGGCAAGAAAGAATGTTCATGTGTAGGCTCTCGATGATTGAAGACAATGTTCTTAGGCTTCATTATTTTCTGGGTACAATGGCCTATCAGTTGATCTCCCCAGTTCTAGTCTGTCCACACTGTCAGAGGTCCTCTCTGAGATCATAAGGCTGGCACTAGAGTGTGCTTTGCTACCATTACATAATCTCAAATGTCTTTTGAGAGAACGACATTCAACATGATCAAAGCCTCTCCAATATTTCCCTCCATAAACCCTGCCACCTTTATCTCTTCTCATCTCCCACATGCCCCCTACGCTTCAGCCATGAGGAACTTCTCACCATTCTCTGAATATGCCACTCTTTCAAACTGTGTGTTTTCCCATATGCTATTTCTTTTCCTGGAGTGCCCTTCCCTCCTTTCTCTGCATGGTAAACTCCCACTCATGCTATAAGACCCAGCTCAAATGCCATCTCCTCTCTGATAACTTCCCCAATCCTGCATAGAAGAACTGCCATTCAGGGATCCACTGGCCTTTTGTGAACACCTCATTTAAGTGTGGCTAGTGCCACCCCTCTCACCCCCTGCCCCAGATCTGGGCAACAGGAGCCCTAATTCAAAGGTCTCCGACATTCCTCCAGCTGCGAAGAGGTCTTTGTGGTCAATGAGACATTCTCCCTGAAGTCCTAGCCTCCCCCTTTCTAAGTTATACTCAGGATGCCTGATACTATAAGTAAGACTCCCTACCCAAATGCCTCCAGTTGCATCCCAAAAACTGAAGAGGGTCCTTTCTAATTTGAGATTACTCCATGCAGTTGGTGCGAGCACCACTAGGTATGAGGGGTGGGGGAATGTGGCTAGAGTTTGGACTTGTTGCCTAGATGTCCACACACATGTGTTCAAGACCCCTCATGATGAAAGACAGAGCTGAAGGTAGGATCATGAAAGAAGGGAGGTGGGTTATAGGAGTGAATCCAGAGGGCAGCCTCTTTGATAACATTAATTTATAGCCTGGAACTCTAAGGAATCCAAGAATTCTAAACTTGAATGTAGTAGTCCATATTGTTAAAAAAGTATATTTGTCCAAGTGGGAAAACAAAATATTTTATTCAACTGTTTGTAGCTTCATTTATAATTTTCTAAAATTATTAAGACATCTGGTATGGGGGCCTCCATTTGTACTCTTGCTCAGGTCCAGCAAATTAGGAATGGGCCTGCTTATACTACAATTATTTCTTTACATTTTTATCTTTCTAACTGGATGATGAGTTCAGGGAGGGCAGGAACTCATCTTTTTTTCTTAATCTTTTTATGTCGATAGTTCAGCATATTGCTTTATAATGTACTTGTTGGTATAAAGAATTATATTCATAATATCTGGTTTATGAAGACAGGAAAATGTATAACACATTTCAAATGACATTATCTAAATTGGGTAAAGAAAAAAAAAAGACTTTCAGGGTGAGAAACAGACTCATGAACTTTGGGTAATCATCAGCCCTTAGCAGGATTAAAAGAGGGTGACATAGGCATTCCTGAACTTCCTTCCTCTCACAGATATACTGGATGTGCAGCTACACACAGAACAATTTCCTATGAGAGAAATTCAGAAACTAGCCGACTCCTACACATTGAGCAAATGAGAAAATATCCACATTGAAATGGGTAGGAAAGACTGAAAACACACTTATGCCATATATCCCAACCCTGGCACAGGGCCATACAGGAAGGAACCTCCACCACCCAACTTCTCCTGGAGGAGTGAAAGGTTTGGACTGCACATCTAGTGCTCCAACTTTTAAGCTCCCATCCCAGGTACAGGTCCCCCAAAAACCTCTTTCTGAAAAACATTGGGGCTTCCTCTACAAGATCCATAGAAAATAAAGAAGCAGTTCTTAATGGATATTCAAGCACTCCCCATGACTATCCTCCCAGGTGTTAGGACTAGGGGAGTAGGCAACAAAGCCCATCTCCCAGTCTTTCCCTGGAAGATGTCTGAATGCATACTTTATGAGCTCCTACCTGAGGGTTTGGCTTCTGATCAACCTGTATCTGCATACTGATTGAGCTACTCCCCTTTGGGACACCGAAGGGTCTTGGCACACCCTCAACTACTTATCAGCTCAAAATAGACTGATATAACTATAAGGTAGTTTACATAAGCCTCATGGTAACCACAAAGCAAAAATCTATAGTAGGTACACAAAAGATAAAGAGACGGAATCTAAGCATATCTCTACATAAAAGCACCAAATCATAAAGGAAGAGAGCAAGGGAAGGAGAAAGGAGCAAAGCAACTACAAAACAGTCTAAAACAATGAACAAAACAGTAATGGTAAGTCTATACCATCAATCATTACTTTAAATGTAAATCGACCAAATTCTCCAACCAAAAGAGTGAGTGGCTTAATGGATTAAAAAAAAAAAAAAGACCCGATTATGTGCCACCTACAAGAGACTTGCTTCAGCTTAAAATGAAAGTGAAGGGATAAAAAATACGTTCAAATATAAACTTAAAGGAAGCAGGGGTAGATATTCTTGTATAAGATAAAATAGAGTTTAAGGCAAAGACTGTAACAAGAGACAAAGAACATCATTATATAATGATAAAGGGGTCAAGTCATCAAGATGTTGTAATAATTGTGAATATTTATGTATTCAACTTCAGAGTACCTAAAAATATAAAACAAATATTAACAGATCTGAAGTGAGAAAAAAATTAGAAAGACAAGAGAAGGAGCTGACAAATCAATTAAATTGAGAGCTGTTTTTTGAAATGATGGGCAAAATTGACAAAATTTTAGCTAAACTTACCAAGAAAAAAGAAAGAAGAGTCAAATAAAATCAGAAATTAGAGAGGCGGTAGGTATTACAGCTGATACCACAGAAATACAAAGGATCATAAGAGACTACTATGAATAATTAGGTGCCAACCAAAATGGGTAAATTCCTATAAACTTAAAACTACCAAGATTGAACCATGAAGAAACAGAAAATTTGAGCAGACCAATTACTAGTAAGGATTTTGAATCAATAATTCAAAATTCCCAACAAACAAAAGTCCAGGGCCAGATAACTTCACTGGTGAATTCTACCAAACATTTAAGAAAGAAATAATATTAATTCTTTTCAAGCTCTTTCAGAAAATAAGAGATGAGGAAATACTTACAAACTCATTTTACAAGACCAACATTACCCTGAAACCAAAGTCAGACAAAGGCTCTAAAATATCCCTGATGATCATAGATGCAAAAATCTTCAACAAAATATTAGCAAACTGAATTTAACAATACATTAAAAATATCATACACCATCATCAAGTAGAATTTATTCCAGGGATGAAAGGAAGTACCAACGTGTACAAATCAATCAATGTGATATACCACATGAACAAAATGAAAGATAAATCATGTAATTATCATAATAGATGCAGAAAAAAACATTTGAAAAAGCCTACATTCTTTTATGACTAAAGCTCTCAACAAATTGGGTATAGAAGGAATGTACCTCAACATAATAAAGGCAATAATTGACAAATCCACAAGTACCATTATACTTGATATTGAAAAACTGAAAGTTTTTCCTCTAAAATCAGAAACAACACAAAGATACCCATTCTTTCTTGCCGCTTTTATTCAACATAGTACTAGAAGTCCTAGCCAGAACATTTAGGCAAGGAAAATAAATAAAAAGCATCCAAATTGGAAAGGAAGAAGTGAAATTGTCTTTGTTTGCCAATGACATATAACATATAGAAAACCCTGAAGACTCCACCAAAACACTGTTAGAAATAAAAAATGAATTCAGTAAAGTTTCAAGATAGTAAATAAATATGTGTACATCAATTGTGTGTCTATATATCAACAACAAATTATCAGAAATAGAAATTAAGAAAACAATTTCATTTATATTAGCATCAAAAAGAATAAAATACTTTGGAATAAATTTAACCAAGTAGGTGAAAACTATAAGACATCAGTGAAAGAAATTAAAGAAGACACAAATACATGAAAATATATTTTATGATTATGGATTAGAAAAATTAATATTGTTAAACTGTCCATATTACCCAAAGTAATCTTGAAATAAACAAAGCAATCCAAGCAGATTCAATTCAATCCCTATTAAAATTTCAATGACATTTTTCACAAAAATAGAACAAACAATACTAAAATTTGCATGGAATTACAAAAGACCTCAAATAGCCAAAGCAATCCTAAAATAAACAAACAAAGCTAGAGGCATCACATTTCCTCATACCAAACTGTACTACAAACCTATATTAATCAACACAGTATGGTATTAGCATAAAAACAGACACATAGCTCAATAGAACAGAATAGAGAGCCCAGAAATAAACCCATGCATATTTAGTCAATTAATTTTTGACAAAGGAGCCAAGAATATACCCTGAAGAAAGGATAGTCTCTTTAATAAATGGTGCAAAAGAATGAAATTGGACCCCTATCTTGTACCACACACAAAAATAAGCTCAAAATGGATCAAAAACCTGAACATTAGACTTGAAGCCATAAAACTCCTAGAAGAAAATATAAGGAGTAAGCTCCTTGACATTGGTCTGGCAATGATTTTTTAGAATTGACACCAAAAGCAAAAATACATAAGTGTGGCTACATTAAATTGAAAAGCTTCTGCACAGCAAAGGAAACCATCAACAGAATGAAAAGGCAACCTATGGAATGGGAGAAGATATTTGCAAAGCATGCATCTTATAAGGGATTAATATCCAATATATATGAGGAAATCATACAACTTAATTGCAAAAAAATAAATATGGCATACAAATGGACAAGAGGTACATGAACAGGTGCTTGACATCACTAAATATCAGAGAAATGCAAATTAAAGCCACAATAAGATACCTTCTCACACTTGTTAGGATTTCTGTTATCAAAATGATGAGGACAAATGCTGTACGCTGTTGGTGGGAATACAAACTCATACAGCCATAATGGAAAACATTGTATAGGTTCCTCAAGAAACAAAATAAAATTACTGTATGCTTTAGCAATCCCACTTGTGGGTATATATCCAAAGGAAATGCAATCACTAGCTCTATATTTCCATGTTCATTGCAACACAATTTACAATAGCCAAAGGTATGGAGACAACCTAAGTGTCCTTCTTGGGATGATTGGATAAATAAATTCTGGTATATATAATGGAGTATTATAAAAAAGAATGCCTTAGTCTCCACAATCAAAGTCAGTTCTCAGGAAAGAATTTGAAATTGATATTAATGTCAGTTTTATCTTTTCGTTCATTTGTTTATTCACTCATTCTTATAACTCCATTATACATTTATATTTAAATAAGATTCATACTAAAGAAATTACATTCCACCAGTTGAATTTCAGATAATATCCAGTGTGGGGTGCAGGAATTGGAATGACGAGGTAAGCAAGGAGACTAGGAGTAAGTGAATATACATGTGACATCTTGGAGTAAGTGAATATACATGTGACATCTTGATATTCCAGGGTATAAATGGCTTACTGTTCTCCCAAGGATAAGATGTGCCAGGCACACTGGATGACATCCTGTTATCTCTAAAATTACATGTTCATACATAATTAATGAGTCTTAGAAGTATGAAGTTGCAAAATATATTTCTTTAAGAAAAGAGGTTATATTAACAGCAAATTATTATAAATGTCAATAGCCACACCTAGGGATCAAAGCAATTGAAAACAGTCTTATTCTTTCATCTTACAATGTGCAACTCTGTGAGATGACACCAATAGTAAAGTCTTTTAGGGAATTTTTCAGTAAATTTGAAAATATTCCTTTTTTACTAGATATCTAAAGGATAGAAAAGAAATAAAGGTATGTTTTATTGGGATGCGATTGAAGGAAGAAATAAAAAAACTTTTTTCATTTTGCTATCTTCCTTTTTATCAAATGTATTTATGAATATGGTTTCCTACCCCTGTAAGTTTAGAGTCAACATAATTTAGACTTTGATGATTGAAGATATCATGGTGTCCAAGATCACCTCTGAGAATATGAAATTTTCCATATCCAGTAGTGAAGCTATATGTGTGGCAGGGATAAGAGGTTGATCTGATTATTGGCATGAGAATACACTGGAAATTATGTGCTGATATCATTTAGTTTTATCATTTGCCCCTCCTTATAAAAACAGAATGCTTAAGCTTAAAGGTTATTTATAATTACAGGTACTAATTGAGAAATAGATACACACACAAATATGTGTGTGATGTTTATATCTTTGTATATATATATAACTCTTCACAGTGCCTAGCCTAGTGTTCAGTATATAGTACACATGCAAATTGTTTCCTGAAGGACTGATGCTATCCCATCAGTGTGGGCTTAATTCTTGTCTCAATGTCACCAAAATCTTCAAATTTTGATGGGTGACAACATCCAAAGCAAATTTATTCTAATCCATGCTTTTTACAAACTCTGGTTAAAAGAGCATAGCCTTAAGTCCTGGGTTCAAATTTTGATTCTACCACTTACTAGTTTTGTGGCCTTGGGCAAGTTACTGAACACCACTGAATCTCAATGCTCTCATTGATAAAGTGGGGTGAATAATACACATTTCATAGTATTGTCCTGAGGATTTATTAAGAAAATAACTGCAATGGTGTCTATCCCGTAATAGATATTTAAATATTGTTAACCTCTTTCCCCTTTTTGTCCTTTCACAGAGATGGTTAAATATGCATCCTAAGACATTATGACCTTTATTCATGATATGCTATTTTAGGTTTAGTGTGGTAGGGCATTTGGGTCATAGGATCTGTTTAAGAGCTAATTAATTGCATTTTTTTACTCTCACTCTTAAAATCATGTATCGATCCTGCATTGTCAGAGAACAACTACCCCATTCATAATTTTCCAAATTATTATAAAGTCAATTTTTTCTATTTTTCTTTCCTTTTAGCTTTATTGAGGTATAATTGACAAACAAAGATGTAATATATTTAAAGTGTACAATGTGATGATTTGATATAAATACACATTGTGAAAGGATTCCCACTGTTGAGTTAATTAACACATCCATCACCTCACATAATTTACCATTCCCCCACTTTTGTGGTGAGAACAATTAAGTTCTACTTTATTAGCAAATTTCAATTACATGATATAATATTAGAAACTAGTCACCATATTATACAGTAGTCTCAAACATAATTTATCTTATAACTGGAAGTTGTATCCCTTTACCAGCTTCTCCTTATTTCTTCTACCCCATTCTGGCAAACGCCATTCTACTTTCTGTTTTTGAGTTTTACTTTTTTTTTTTTTTTAATTCCACATATAAGTGATGTCATGCAGTACTTGTCTTTTTTTCTGTCTGACTTATTTCACTTAGCATAATTCCTTTTAGTTTTATCCATATAGTTGTAAATGGCAGAATTTTCCTCTTTTTTTTTTTTTTTAATAAACAGAATTAATCCTGTTTCTTCAAACCAAATAAGTCAGACAGATTAAGAAGAAGAAGAATTCTAGGAGACATGGATTCACAGAAAGGGGAGTTTGAAAATTATTTGAGAAACATTCAGTCAATTATTCAATTTTTCAAAAGCTTTGACCTATGTGACCATTTCTATTCTATATATGGTTGTAGATTGAACATTAATTCTGGCAAATATAAGCCATTTTTCACTGGGGGTGGTGAAAGGGCATTTTCTGAATGGGGAAAGCTTCATTATCACCTGTTGGATTGCATATTTATGCTTTGCTAAACCTAATGTCTCTGTGACAATCTTCTATCCCTCCTTCACTGGAATGATACAAACTCCTTTGATGTTTCTCTATTGGGTCCAAGAGGGAACATGTTGAAGGGAAAGAGTATAAAATGAAGGAGCCCTTGCAGCGTCATCCTCTCGAAGTCTCTTCTCAACTTCCTCTTGCTCCCTCTCCATATCTTTTTTAACATGGAATTTGTAAAGAATCTCTCAGTCTCTCTCTCTCCCTCTCTAATAAAAAATTGCCTTCATGTTTAAATTAATTTAATAAATGACCTTTCTGATCCAATAGTTCATTGAACAATGTGGCAATGAGGATGTCTTAATCAGCTTGGGCTGCTGACACAAAACACCATAGACTGCGTGGTTTAAACAACAGACATTTATCATTTTTTTCTAACAGTTCTGGAGGCTGAGATGGCCAAGGTCAAGGTGGGAAGATTTGGTTCTTGGTGAAAGCCTTCTTCCTGGCTTGTAGAGCTGCCTTCTTGTTGTACCCTCACATGGCAGAGAGAGAAAGCTCTGATGTCTCTTTCTCTTCTTAAAAGGACACTAAACCCACTATGGAGTCTCCACCCACATAACCTCATCTAAACCCAAGTACCTCCCAAAGGCCCCATCTCCTAATATCATCACACTAGAGGTTAGAGCCTCAACATATTAATTTTTGGAGAATGCAATCATTTAGTTCATAGCAGAGCTCAAGTTCTGAATTCTTTTGGCCATGGAATTAGTAACTCTCTGAAAAATGTGTCTTATTTCGTATTACTTTTGCTGTTATTAATAGAACATTTTATTTCTGAAGTGTTGAACTGTATGGACTTTTTCTTTTCTTGTTCTATTCTCAGCATCCAGTGGGTAGTTTGGGTACCTACAGAATTATATTGTGCTATGGATTTTTTTACTTCATTTTCCTAGTACTCTTTATTACTTCTCTTCAAAGTCTCTCTCCACTTTGCTTTTCCTTTTTTTTTATTTATTCTTACATTAAATCTGTTTTCCATATGGAGCACTTGTCAGTTTTGACCAGTATTCTGTCTTATACAGTGTCGCCAAAAGATAATAAATCACGTATATGGATTTATTATCCAGGAATTTATTCCATATCTTTGAATTTACTTAAAGTTTAAATATAGAATTCAAAATCTTAAATAGTTTTTAGAAATCATCAATTCAACATACTCTTTTTGTAGAGATGGGAATACTAAAACTCAGAGAAATAAAATAACCTTCCAATAATCATGTACCAGGACTAGAATCCAGTTCTTCTGGTTCCAGGGGAATATTCTTTGCATAATCATCATTGTAGTATTTTGTTTCTCTAAAACTTTTTTTCTTTTCCAAAATTGGTTCCCATTTCCATTAGGAAGCATTGAATTAAGTCTGAGATTTAGGTGCAATTCTGCCTGAGTAGATCAGGTTGGACTACATTAGTGATGAAAATTAGCACTTGTGTGTGCCATGAGCTTAAAATAAGTAAAGGCTAATGGAAATCATCCAGTGGACCTAAAAGCAATTTAGCATTTCTTTCTGTTTTTGCTTTGGTTTTAAAAAGAATGTGCATATGTAAGAGTTCTGAGTGGATCTAAAACAGGCAGGTGCTTATATTTTCTGAAGACACATTTTAAACATCAAATATGGCTGATAAAATGCAATCGGTTTTGTTTTTCATAGGGTAAGGGGTATGGGATACACACATATTTCTATTTATGTAGACAGACGAGTGTGTATGCATATCTATAACATATATATAGCATGTAATATATATATATACACATATATATATGTACGGTATATAATACATAAACATGTATATATTTAAGGTCCAGGGTTATGTTTGAATCAGCGTGACTCTAATCCTATGGGATACAACAGAAGTAAATGCAGAGGTGATATGTGGTTCATGAAACTTCACTTGGGTAAATTAAATTTGGGTGGGCCCATTATCAGTACATAGGAATTAACAATATGGACTAGAAGCAGTTCTCAGTTCCATCTTCTCTCTTACCCTCAATTTAAATTAGCTCCTTATCTTTGAATTAGGGCTGTACAATAGATTAGCTTTAATTTCGTGACAATGGGAGTGGGAACTTTGGAGCGGGAATCTCAAACAGCATTACATTTCTGAATTAAATGCTTAGGAAATTTTAATACAGCAATTGTTTAGAATCTGATAGTTTAGGTGACTATTATAGAATGCTATACACATAGATAACTCTCTAATGGTAGGAGATGAATGTAAAAATTGTTTATTTTTTTTCTTTCATTTATTTCAGGCCTCATTTCTTCCCATGCCCTTTTGCATACTGTACTCCAGATATATTGACCTTCTCACTACTGCATGTTCCCATCTGGGACACTATTCCTCCAAAAGATCATATGATTTACACTCTTACTTTCTTAGGTGTCTGCTCAAGAGTCACTTCCTCAGAGAAGTCTCTGCTGACCAAACTATCTGAAGCAGTACTCCGACACTCTAACTCCTTCCCCATGCTTTATGTTTTTTATAGCACTTTTCACTAACAAGTTTTAATATACTGGTTTGTTCATTTATTTTTGTCTGTCTTTTCAGTACACTGTAAGTTCCATTAGAATGGGGAATTTGTTTTATTCTCTGATTGTCTCAAGGGCCCAGAACAGTACCTGTCCTAAGTAAGTACCCCTAAAGCCATTTTTAATCAGAAGAATGATTTCATGCATTTATATTATTCATTTCACTTTCAGAGAGCACCTGCTACCGATGGGGATATGTGCCTTTGAAGGATTGCTGGTTAAAAGCTGAGATATCCATTCTTTTTCCAAAACTTCTTTTTATTTCAAATAAGTTGAATCTGAAGAATTTTATAACTTTGGATTCAGTTTTTTTACTATCAAATTAAAGCTAAAAATGCTGCCAGGAAGGAGGGAAAGCCAGATTGGAGGGGGAGGAGGCGAGAGGTAGAAGAAGGGGAAGCAGAGAGTTGGGGGAGGAGATGGCTGAAAGATCCAGGAAACCTGAGGAGAGGCAACAAAACCAATTAAAGTTAATGAACTACAGCTAAGCTTTTTATTTTAGTTGTTTTTTTTTTTTTCCCCCTCTCACAGTATACCAGCCTCGACTTGGAACTATTTTTTCTTGGAGAGACACTTTCAAAAAGTAGATTATTTCCTCCTTACCCCCACACTCAGAAAAAAAATAATATGACACTTTAATCGACTAAGGCATGAGGGTATATTTTGTGCAGCTATCTAGTGGATTTAGAACTTGGCCTTCAGCCTTGGTCCTACCACCCACTGAATTCTGGCAAAATTCCAGAACATCACAAGTCTCGTTCTTCTCTATCTTCACATAAGCTGAGAGAAAATCAGCCCTACTGAGTAGTTATCTGGAGATAGGAGGCGGAGGTCCAATTGTAGTATCTAATATTAGAAATAGAGACGCCTCCAATGGTTTTTGGCAGACTGAGCCTAGAAAGAGTGGTTCTGGCTCTCCTGCTCAAACGTCTTAAATAGTTTACATATCTGTTTGATTAATTTGGCTGGAAACATGATTGCAGTTAATGTATTAGGTATAAAAGATTAGAGGAAGATTCTTATCTCAGTTATACCCATTCTTTGGAATAACTTATTCTATCAAATGATGAGTGCTAGTAATAATGAACCACTGGCATAATTATTGAATATTCTTTATAAACCACATGCACACCCCAAAATTTAAATATGAATGAAATATACTTCACTAACATTTTATATTCATTCAACATTTTGGCCAAATATTACATTCAAATTTATGATTCTATTTTAAAATGCAAAAAGTAGTATAAACTGATCTAAATTACTTCAAAAGACATTGAAAGTCTGAACAGAGACTCAGGTTTCCCATTTGAAGGTGTTTTTAAATACACTGCTTTTCACAATGATTCCTTTCTCCACCTATTGCCTTTACCTCAGGCTTAAAATTAGAATTTTTGTCTATTTTTTGGCTCTCATTTCATTTCATTCATTCCTTTTGGGATTCCTAAATGATATATAATACTTGTCTTCTTTCATAGAATTTAAGAATCATACAAGTAAAAGTTACTTTACTAAATATTTGACTGGATGCTAACTCACCTGTCACCCCAATTCCTTCTCTACTCTTGAAAATCCTAGGATGCTCACTGTTGGTTGAGGTAACCCATTTTTTTTTTTTTTTTTTTGCTGGGAAAACCTAATGATCAGAAAGGTTATTCTTATAGTGACTAAAAATATATATATTGGAACTTCTACTCATTGATCTTGGCTCATTTGGTGATTTATCCATTCATTCACACTCATGCATGTGCTCAACAATTATTTAATTATTTTCCAAGATTCTACTGTGCGTAGAGGCTATACTAGCTAGCTTAGGGCTCTAGAGCACCACAAAATCAGTCTATTCTTTTATTTACTCCCTCTCCTTTCTACAGTTGGAAAGAGAAATTACATTCGTAAATATAAATATTTACTTTTGCTGGCACAGTATATTTTTAAACTCTATTCTGTTTCTGGTCACTCTTGTCCCAAAAAGTCTTTGTATGCGAATACGTCTTTTTAAATGTGCAAACAAATAGGAGGGGGGATTTTTCACATTTTAAAAAAGGTAAAACCATTACCTCCCACATTTCATATATTTCAGTGTTAGCATTATGTACTTATATTATTTGAAAACTTTAGATTTTGAAGTCAAGAAAGGACAATTAGGTCAGGATTTCTCCATCTTGTGCTTGTGTGTGTGTGTGTGTGTGTGTGTGTGTATGTGTGTGTGTGTGTGTGTGTGTGTGTGTGAAAGTGAGAGAGAGAGAGAGAGAGAGAGAGAGAGAGAGG
>NW_011888792.1:8496995-8499399 GCF_000151845.1 Pteropus vampyrus | reverse complement strand
TGTGTGTGTGTGTGTGTGTGTGTGCATGTGCGTGAGAGAGAGAGAGAGAGAGAGGAACTCAACTTTCCTTTTTGTATTTTTTCATATTAAAGTTTATCTTGCCAAAGAATTATTCTCCCTACCTATATAAAGAGTGCAAATAATTAAACATGATGAACATTCTGCTTACAAATAGAAAAAAAGGGTATGATAAATAATTCACAAAAAGGTGAATGAAAATGTCTAATAAACGAAAATTTAGCCCTCACTTGTTATAAAAATGTAAACTGAAATGTAAATAAAATATATAACCTATCCAATTGCCAAATTTTAGTTGATTTCTTTTCAAATTTTAATTCACTACTTATGATAAGGAAGATACATGCATTTATTTATTACTTGTTTGGGTATGAATAGTTAAAATCTGCAGAAGTCATTTGGCAAATATGGAGAAAGAGTTGAACATTAATAACGTTTCCTGGATTATACTGTAAGGAAATAAATGAGAAATTCAATTAATGATTTATGCACGAAACTGTTCAGTGTTATTTACAGCAACAAAATTTAAAAGTAGATATCCAACAATAGAGAAATGATTAAATGGATTGTAATATGATTTAATGAAACATTATACATTGTCTACCATTTTCAAAAAAAATTATTTAATGACATAAAAGACCCCTTCAGTGTAATTTTACATGAAGAAAATAAATATTCAATTCTATCTAGTCTGTAACATTCACAAGTTTAAGAGTTTTTACCTATTTTATTTATAGCTGACTGTCCAAGATGCCTAGAATAGTGCCACACTAGCAAGCATACTGTACATATTTGCTAAATGAAGTAATGAATGGATATGTTTCCACTTAAAAACACACATACAAAATTAAGAAGAAAAAACACCAAAATACTAGAAGTGTCAATTTCTATGTATTGGTGATTACAACACATTTTATTTTTATTTTTTATTGTTTTCAAATTTTCTGTATTTTATAATCAGACAGTATTTACTGAATAAATAGTCTAATCTTCCACCAATAATTCCAACTTTTGGAAATGATCTTTATTTCTACTTCTGTAGTTCTGTTTTGAAGCCATGCTTGATAAAATTTTGAGGCATACTTATATCTGAAAACTTTCAATTATGAAGTCAAGATGAAGGACAATTAGGTCAAGATTTCTCCATCTTGTGCATGTGTGTGTGTGTGTGTGTGTGTGTGTGTGTGTGTGTGTGAGAGAGAGAGAGAGAGAGAGAGAGAGAGAGAGAGGAACTCAACTTTCCTTTTTGTATGGTTTATCTTGCCAAAGAATTATTCTCCCGACCTATATAAAGAGTGCAAATAATTAAATTAAAAAGGCATATTTGCCTTTCAAGTGTGTACTTTCTCAACAGGATGGAATCCTTTACAGTATAAGTCACTCTCTCTAATTTAAGCATGCTTTGAAATAATGGTTGAAATGATTTTAAAGCCACCTCCTATCAACTGCATAAGGATGTGAGATCAGCCTGTACCCTTCTATTTTGTTCATGATTTGCTGTAAAATGTGTCTTTTTGGTAGCAAAATACAACATAGATTCATCCTGAAGTTAGGTTGATTGGTTTGTTTCATCTTAGTGATCCTTGCAGTAATTGTCTCTTTTTCTTGATCTCATGATCCAAATATTTGAAAATTAGTTCCAGAATTGTGTCTGTATAATATCAAACTTAACTTTCTCTTCTCTCTAAGATCTATATATTTGAAGGTGAATAAAACATCTGCTTGTCTCCTGAGTAGCACCTGGGTACCAAGTGCAATTGTTGACTAAGTTGCTTTTCCCAGATAACTTTAGAGATGCCTTTCAGTTTGTCATGAAGTTGTTCAGTTAGATTTAGATGTTTAAATACATTTTACATGGCAAGATGCCTTCCCAATTTTCATTTTCTAAATCAGTACTTATTTTGCATTTCCCAGTAAAAAATGATTCTCCTTGATAGTATTAAGACACCTTTGTTCTTGCTTCCTGGGGAAACTGACAATAACACTATTATCTCCTGAGATTATTTTTTAACCTCCCAGCTGAATTTTCTATACCATATTCTACATTTCACAAAATTGGAGGAATATGTTCTCTTTTAACTTTCTATTTTAAAATGATTTAAGAATTTCAGAGATGTTTAAAAAAATAGTGCAAGTAACTAAATTTCATCTAGATTCCCTGAATGATCATCCTCTCTCACCTCCACCCCTTTACATCTAAATGTTTCTGTGTGTATTCTGAAGAAGAAGAAGGAGGAGGAGGAGGAGGAGGAAGAAGAGGAGGAGGAAGAGGAGGAGGAGGAGGAGAAAGAAGAAGAAGAAGAAGAAGAAGAAGAAGAAGAAGAAGAAGAAGAAGAAGAAGAAGAAGAAGAAGAAGAAGAAGAAAAGAAGAAGGAGGAGGAGGAGG
>NW_011888792.1:8463342-8496945 GCF_000151845.1 Pteropus vampyrus | reverse complement strand
GAAGAAGAAGAAGAAGAAGAAGAAGAAGAAGAAGAAGAAGAAGAAGAAGAAGAAGAAGAAGAAGAAGAAAAGAAGAAGGAGGAGGAGGAGGAGGAGGAGGAGGAGGAGGAAGAGGAAGAGGAGGAGGAGGAAGAGGAGGAAGAGGAGGAGGAGGTTTTCTTATATAACCAGAGTATAGTTATAGAAATCAAGAAATTAGCATTGATACTGATGAAGTTCAGGACACCCTGCCCCTAAATATGGCACCTTGGCAAACTGAATATCTTAAGCTAAAGGAGTTTGAGAAAACTGTAGAGCAGGAAGTTCACTATGATCCTCACTCCCACTCATCTTGCCCTTCTTCTCTGAGAGGAGATAAATCTCTCATGTGAAAGGTACTCTTTCTGTACGAGGAGGAAAGGAGACATTCTTATCACCAGAGACAGGGAATTTGGGGTCCAGAAATCTATACTACTAAATATAAGAAAAAACTAACCCTTATCTTTCTACCATTTACTACTCCTAGCCTAAACCCCTTTGTCTTTTCAATTCATCACCAATTTATTGTTTCTTTGTCTAAAAGGTATAAAAGCTTTCTGCTCTGGTCATTTCATTTTTTCAGGTCTTCGTTTGTTTGTGAAGGTTCCCATGGACATGTAAAAATGAAATAAAAACTGTATGCTTTTCTCTTGTTATTCTGTCTTTGTCAGTTTAATTTTCAGACCCAGCAAGAGACCCTGTGAGGGTCAAAGAAAGCTTTTTTCCTCCCCTAAAATACAATACAATGTTATAGTAAAACTATATAAGTAAAGAACTTATTTAAATGTTACCAGTTATTCTAGTAATGTTATTTATATCAAAGTAATTTTTTTCTGGTCTGGCATCACATATTGCACTTAGTTGCCATATCTCTTTAGTCTCCTTTGTTTTGAAATGATTTCCAGTCTTTCTTTGTCTTTCATGACTTTGACATTTTTGAGGAGTACAGACTAGTTATTTTGTAGTGTGTCTCTCAATTTTGGTTTGTCTGCTATTTCTTCATGATTGAATTCAGGTTATACATTTTTAGCAGGAATACCACAAATGTGATTTTGTGTCCTTCTCAACAGGCACGTGATATCCATTTGTCTCATTATTGGTGAATTAACTTTGATCATTTGGTTAAGGTGTTGTCTGCTAGGTTTCTCTCATAAACTTACTATTTCCCCCTTCATAGTTAATAAGTATGTTGTGGAGATATACTTTGAGACTTTGTAAATATTCTCTCTCATCAAATATTCACCCTCTAGTGTTAGTATCCAAAGATGATTTGTGCCCGAATTAAATATTATAATAATTATTTCCACATATGAATTTCTAATTTCATAATTATTCTATATTTGTTAGTTTGCATTTTTTTTTTCTGTAAGGATGCGTTTTCCCTTATCCCTCTTTTAATTATTTATTTACTTATATTACAATGGCCTTGTGAATTCTTATAGTCATTTAATTCAATGATTTATAAGCTGTTATTATTTATTTTATGCATGATTTCCTCATTTTGGTCAATGGAAGCCCTTTCAAACTGATTTTAGTTATTTTGACATGTCCTCATTTGAAGTAGGGGGGGCAAATTCTTTTTTTCTGGGCTCGAAGATGTTCCAAAAACATTTTGTATTTTTCCACCCCAAACCTGGCATCAGCCAATTTTCTAAGACTCTCTGTTTCCCTTCATTGTAGAATAATGTTCAGGAACCAAGGTATGGATGCTATGTGTGGCCATTGCTACTGGAGGATCATTGCTTCTAGGTGTTTCATAAGACACACACACACACACACACATTATATATACTATATATACATAATATACATATATATATAATGGAGGATCATTGCTTCTAGGTGTTTCATAAGACACACACACATTATATATATATACATATATATACACTAACTATATATAGTATATACTATATATACAAATATAATCTATATTGTGTATTATATAGTATATATAAATTTTTACTATATAATAGCTATTTCATTTCCTATCTATCATTTATCATCATCTATCTATCATCTATCTATCTATCATCTGTCTATCTTAGTTCATACTGATACCTCTAGTTGAAATTCAACATCAGAGTTCCTTCTCTTCCATAGTTGTAACTCTCTTCTCAGACAGTGGGAAATTTGGCTGGCTGTCTATATTTTGATGTGTCAGAGAAAGCCTGCTTTTCTCCTTGAAAAGCCTGATAGTGTTTTTGGCTACAAATTAAATCATTAAAGGCAAAATAAAGAAGTAGTTGTACATTGTAAACAGTTAGAGAGAATAGGTAATTCTCTGCATATTTTTCCTTTATTTTCCCCCCAGAAAAACTGTACTCTTCACCCATGGAATTTTTAAGCAGCCGTATAGTTGTGTTATCTTAAAGATTATCTTCAGATGGAGGTCTTACTTCACCACTGAGGGTCTTTGCCTACTCAGTAGTTGGTGTGAGTCTTTTGCATCAAGTATGTCATGAAGTCAGCAGTGATATACCACAGGCAGGCCAGCAGGAGCCCTCCAGTCCAGGCACGAGTAATAAAGGACACATGTCTGTAACTAACAAAAACCAAAACCAAAAATAAAACCAAATAAAATCAGTCTCATTTATATTATAGCCATGTCTCAGTAAATTTAAACATTTTTGGTGAGAAAATATTCTTCCTTGCTGGGGCAAAATGCTCCTATCTTGTCTTGCTGGTCTATCACCAAGGTTAGTCAAAATGACTCAACTACACTGCATGAAAATGTAGCTGGACTATGCCATTGTCACTATGTTCTTGTGTTTTCAACATTATGATTCATATTTATTTGAATTTCCAGGTGAAGAATTTGATTTTTCCCCCTCCTCAGATTGACCAGATTTAAGACTATAAATAAATCGCTACAATTATTGTTTCTCAAATGGGAATGATGAACAGGCTTTTTTTTTTTTAATGAAAAAGAGATTCTTATACATCCTGAACATACATCCTGAACCCAATTTGAGAAGGAATGACTTAAGAAACACATGTTTAATTTTTGAATGTTTATTTATTAGATTATGAATTATCACTTCAAAGAAGTTTCTTTATAACTGATAAAGTATTTTTAAGTTTACCATCAAAATGACAAATAATATACAAAAAATATTCTGTGGACCTTTTAATTCTCCAGAGTACATTTTCAAACCCCGGTTTGAGAAATCCTGGGATAGATTTTGAAATTGTTCTCTTGTCTCATTCAAATAAACATCTCACACATTTTTTTTTCTAGAGAAGCTATCAGATCTGAGAATACCTACAACAGTCTGAAACATGCTTTTCTCAGCATTTTGCTTTAATCTTTCTCTGGATACCAGACATTCTCATTCTTACAGATTCTGTGATATATTAGTTTTACTGAACAAACACCATTTATGCTTATGTCTTGAGTAGTATCGATTTGAGTTGAAAACATGTCAATTTTGTTAACATCCTTAAATTCCTCTTTCAAAACTATGAAGAGCACTTAAAAAAGATTGGGTCATGATAAAGACCATTTTAGAATAAATGACTATAATTATTAAATTTTAGAAGATATACACTCAGCTAATGGTAAGAAGGAGGTCCAAGTTATGTCTTCACTCTCATTTTAGAAAAGCATTATGTGAAGAATATCTAGAATCTATCCTTCAGATAGGAAACAAAAATTCCAGGTAGAAGATTTCTTACTTTCTATACTATAAATTTGAGAATTAATATTAAAAAGTGATTGACTCAATTCTCTCAAATTTAAACTTTTTTCTTCTTTATGATTTTATAAAAATAGAATTCTTTGAGGCCATCTGGGACCTTTTTTTTTTTTTGGCAACAAAAGCAAAAATGAAGGATTGTTCTATTTATTGACAAAAACTTTATTAACTAGGACTTTAACAGTTTTAGAATTTATTTAATTTGATATTGGTTAGAGATAGAGCTTAATTTTAATATCTATTTAAAATGGATGTATACAGTATAAACTGTAAGATTTTTAACACTTTCGAATGCTACTTAATTAAAAAGTTTTAAAGAGTTTACAACATAATTTGGATGCCAATGGGTGTTCTTAAACAAACAATCTCTACTACTGCTGATCAACTCTTTCTTTACTTAGTAGTAGCATAAATGTTCTACCACCTGAAGATTTGGTTTCTAACCTAATTCTCTGATTAGCTAGCTTTGTGACGTTGAGGAATTTACTTAACCTCTCTCAAACTCAATTTAATCTTGGAAAATAGAAATGAGAGTACCCCACCCTGTCCAGTCCACCTCACAATAATATTGAGATTAATGCATTTGAAAGTGCTTTGTTATTTGCAAAGCACTATACAAATTTAAACATTTTTATTATTGAATATGCAAAATATTTTGTGGACCTGTCTATATTTGAATTTACTAAATCCTAAAAATGATTATCTAGAACAGTCTTTCTCAAACTTCAGTGTGCGTTAGAATCATCTGAAGGGGTAGTTAAAACAGTTTGCTGGGCCTATTCCCAGCATTTCTGATTTCATAGATCTGGGGTGGGACCTGAGAATTTGCATTTCCAGCAGGTTCCCAGGAGATGCTGCAATTGCTAGTCTGGGAACCACAGTTTAAAACTCACTAATCTAGAATTCAGGGCTACATTTTCCCACATGTGACAAATACCTAGCAAATAATATCACCTAAAATATTTAAAATAAATAAAATTTACCCCCTTAAGTACTTTCCTTATACTTTTATCCTCAACTTTATCTCCATTGCCAGTAAAATAATAGTCTCATTGAATCAGACTCAAGTGTTCATAATGTGTCATAGTCTGCAGCATACTTTCTGCAGCATAGCTTCTTAGTTCTGATCATGAGACCATTTTCAGCTGAGCAGATTCCATGATTGAGAATGTTTGTCCCAACAGTCAGGCCATCTGAACAGAATAGTGAGTCTGTAAATATGTTCTTTACTTCCTTGGTGTATATGTGAATTTTTAAATTGAAAAGGAAAATCATAAACTTTCAGTCTTTTCCTAAAATTCAAATATTCTTTGAAAGAAGTGATTTAAATCATAGTAGAGGAGACTAGAAGAACTGCGCTACTCAAATATAGTTTCCTACTCATTACAAGGAATACATATGTTCTAAGTTATTTTCAGAATATCTTGCCTTTTCACACTTTGAGGAGGCCATATCACCTTAATAAATTGCTGGAAAAATTATGGTAAATGTCTCTGAAAATAACTTACCACTGGAATAGAAATTATTAATGAAGGAAAAATTTTTTAACACCTACAGCACCTGGTATTCCTAGGTGGTCTCCCATCCAAGTACTAACCAATAAAGGAAATTTTTGATAACAAAGGAAAATGAAACATTTCTGAAGCTACGCAAGCGAGAATAGGAACATGTAGAAAAAATCTACTTAGATTGTGTGAGTTTCAAGTTTCATTGACCTTAAAATTAATTTAAATGAATTGAGTGTATTTTCCATGAAATGATCCTGAATGTACTGAGATCAAAATGACTTGGATACTAACTTTTGTTTAAGTTTTCTATTTAAAAACCAGATTCCAAGATCAAGGCTCTAAGGAAGTTGGCTAAATTAGATGATTTCTTTTTCCTCTTTGTATGTATTGTTTACCAGGGACAGATTCCTTCTTAAATTAGACTAGTTCTTTTCATACCTTGTCTTCAGGAAGTATAGTTGGACCAAATAGCAAAAAATATCAGCCAGAGGGTTTATGCACATTGAAACGTATGGCAAAAATAAATAAATAAATTTTGGCTCTTTTTCTAGCTCTGAAGGAAAATCTTTCTTCCGGTTCTCTACCCTGAACATGAATCATCAAAAGGAACTGAAAAAGTGATTGTTGGAAATATTACAAATGTTCCCACAGTATGTGATTGTCTCTTAAAGGTTATATCAAGGTTGTCTGGCACTTCCAAAGTGCATGACCATCTCATACAGACATTATGTAAAACACCTGGAACATAAAAACACATTTAAAAACAAAGACTGGAGAAATGTGAAGTGATTTTTGATCTCATTTCAGGAATTATATTCCTTAGACAAAAGGCTGACACTATCACAATTTGGCCCATACAGAAACCCAGCTTTGATTTTGAGAAATCTTGGACTGCAAAGATTAGAATCTGGTAATTCGTCTTTGTTAAACCATTTTTGAAATGATGTTAATTTAGTACTGTACCTATACTACTTTAACCCAGGAGCAGTAGCTATACTGTTGCAATACATTACAATTTCAATTGCAAATGATAAAATTAATTCTTGAAAGAAGATTCTCTCCCCTCCAATTTATGAAATAGAAACTTAGTTATTATAACTCCAAAACCATAATATCCCTAGATTTCTCTTGCTGATGAAACTACCCTTTATTCCAAGGCGTGCAACTCAGTGAAGGTCTGCAGGTGAAAGTCAAGAAATAATATTGAAACCCAGGAGAATGAGCCATATGTGGAATGGCAAGCAGAATTACACAAAAGGTACAAATCAAAGATCCCTGCAGAGTTACAGAGCAGTAGAAGCTGTCCTGTCGCTCAGGTTAAAAAGCAAAAAATGAAACGGAAAAACAAATATCGTCTGCTGTGTGATAATGAAGAAAAAAAGTTATGTAATGGCAGCTGAAGACTGTTTTTATTGTTCTCACTTAGACATTGGGTCCAAGATTCTCAATCTGTTCTTAAATATTTTTCGAAATCAGGTAATTATTAGAACTTGTGACCCCCCGTTAACAAAATGGCAAGATCTACCAGATATCAATCTTTCCTGATGGATTCTTGTTTGAATGGAAAAAAACGGACTCAAAGTTGAGTTTTGCTTAATTTCTTTATGTGACTTTCTAAAATATTTGTAGTACCTCTAGGCACTAATCTGGTGCTAAAATATCTTTGTTTTTTCTTTTCCACAAAGAAATGGTTCCTTTCTATATGTGTGATTAGATATTATGTCTTATGACATATCATTTGGAATCTCACAGTTTGAACATATGTCTGCTATTCCTCTTCTTGGAATCTCTTTCTTTTCCAAGTAATTTCTTTTTTAGTTTGGATTAAATGTGCTATAGCCTGGTTGACAAACCAAATGACTTAGAAAGGCATGTTTCTTGATTACTACATGAAGATGGATAACTGATTCATGCATTTGTATTCTGCTTTTGATAATGTCAAAGGCCCATTTTTCACTTCCCTCTCCCTGCACTAATGATGATGGCCATTTACTTTCTCTACTTAGAATTAACCTTCAAGGTAGTTCATTAGGGGAATCAGAGCTACCCATTAATGAGGCGGTATTGATTAAGTCACAACTTAATGGTTTAGGGCCTTAAATTCAGTTATTTGATTGGTAAAATTTTGGTTTAAATCCTTGGTTACATGGTTACTTGTGTTTATCATTTAGTAGACACCCACGAAAAACAAAACAGTTCAAAAGTTGGTATTTAATGCTCTGTGAGTAGACTCAAATTTTGCCATGTGGGTCATTAATATTCTAAACATCTATTACATCAAATGTAAATGATATCATTATATCTATTCTGAACTCACTCTGTACTTCCTATTTCTGTCTATTTTTCTGTCTGCACTAAATTGGCTTGATAGATACACCTCTATTCTCTCACATTTAAATTAAATCTCGTAATTGCAAAATTTAAAATTAGGCCTGTCTTATTTTTTACTTTAAATGTCAGATTCTTGGGAAGACACTGGCCTAATGGGCCTGTTAGTAATTACGCACTCAATCAATCAATACAAATTTCACCTTGTTTTTATTGTGTCAGATTAGTTCAGAATATTAGAACTTCTCCCCTTATTTGAAGTCTGATAGCCCTTGTGAGGTGTTTAGTATTGATCTGTGCTTTATTCACCTTCTTCTTGTGGCATTTGAGAGGGACTACCAAGTAGCAATTAGATCACAATCCCTAAATTGTGGTAAGAATGGATTAGGTGTTCACCAATTACTGTTCTGATAACAATTCTCAAAGGGCGGGGCTCATCTTGTGAGGTTTTCTCAGATCCTGCCAATCACTGTCAGGAGCTTTTAAATAGAAACACTTTTCAACACTTTGGAAGCTCCTGAAAAAAGACATACATTTTTCTTTTGTTGTCTCTTTAGGTTTCTTTCTGCTAATGACTGCTGCCAAGATGTATAAATGGAATGGTTCAGTTAAGAGAAGAATCTATCTGAGGTTTGAAAAGTTTCCTGCCCCATGACAATTTTACTCTCATTTTGTGATTGAGTTGGGACAGAAAATACAAGATAAGGAAGCAGAGGCTCTTTTTCAGCTATTACAGTTGAACCACCAGAGAGTAGCTGATTCCTTAGGACAACTTCCCTGACTGACTTATGACTCGAGATTCAGAAACTCAAGCACTTTGGAAAAGAGAATTTAGACCTGCTGAGATTAAATATGAATGTCTGGAATTCATAAGGAAAGATCACATTTGGCCTCTAAAATTTATTGAAATGGATAATAAAATGAATTCTGGAATAAGTACCTATATTTTGGAATTTGCAAAGAACTGAGGTTATCATATTAATATCTATGAAAGGTAAAGAACTAGTCCTAGATTGGAGGAACTGTCCTGGTTTAACACCACAAAGAACTCTTCTATGTCCAGGGAAAACCAGAACAGTTACTTGGTCACCCAAGAAAGGGATATGAGAATAGTAGAGACATTTTTCATTCTCTTTTTTTCATTGGGCTTCCTTTGAATTATGTATTCAGATATGTGCATTAAAGACTCTATTATTGTATGTTTATAAGTATAGCCATGCATGTTATATATATTCAGTGATTTTTAAAAATGGTTTGGTAGATGTATCAATGGAGAAGAGAGGAGGTACAGAATATTCAAAACTGTGGATTCCAATAGCCACTTTAATGGGTGAAATGGAACAGTTCTCATTCATAGGAGGTTTTTGAAATGTAAGTCAAGGCATATTTAAATAGAGGTTCACTAATATTACCACATTTATGCTTAGACACATACTTATTACCTTAAAATCAGTGTTGTGTAATCTGACCCACTAATGGACAAAGGCAGGTGTGACTTTGTCTTGAGAAATCCACAGAGTTATTCGCCTTGAGAGTTCATTTTATATTTCTATTGACATGAATGATAGGTAGCAATGTTTACAAAAGTTGGCATATATGCAGAAACCAAGATGGGAATTTGAATCTCTCTGGAATTTTTCTCAGATCAATTTAATAAAATATTTATGAAGATAGTTTTTCTGTGGAGATCTTGATTGGGCTGAATTGAGTCAATGCACTATATGGTTATAATACCAGAGGAACTGAGCAATCAATCGTGGGGAAGTATGGTAGCACTGATATGCAGGGTCTAAATAGCTAGGACTCAGAAGTAAAACTTGCTTAAGATGGTATTTTATGTGATGCTGTTAGCATAAGCATAGTGGGTGGTAGGCTTTCAAATTCATGTGAATTATGATATTCCTAAAAGGAGGAGAATTTTCAAATACCTATTTTAAAAGTGGAGAAGAAAGAATTGGAGAGTTGAAGAAGAAAGATTCTTTAGTACAGTAGACTGCTTATGCTATTTCCATATACAAATTCATTCCATCTATTTAATTTTTATTTTACATTAGCCTTTGTCATCAAATAACAGATTAGTAGTAACTCAAAAAATGCAAAGGCATAACAAAAGAAAGATTTTAACTAGTGCCATAACAAAAATAAAAATATTATTAGTGCCGTTAAAGAGGCTCTGATGCCAGTTGGTGAGATTAGGAAAGGTTTTACTGAAGACATAGCTGATGAGATAAACCCTGAAGGGTGGGTAAACTATCAGTGGAAAAATGGGGAGAATATTTTGGCCAAAGGAAATGGTATTAGCAAAATCCCTGGTTTGGAAGAGCACAAGGAAGAATAAGCAATCCAATTTTCTGAAACGTAGGATAAAGGTAGCAGAAAAATGAGATACAAAATTAGAAAGATAGGATAGATTTATAATAAGATCTTATGTGACAGAATGAAGAAGTGGTATAGTAGGAAATGGAGGAAATCTGATAGATTTTAAGAAAGAAAGTGGCATAATTGGCATCTTGATAAAAATACAATTCTGATAGAGGTGTTAAGGCTGCATCGAAGAAGGAAAAACTGTATGTAGGGAGATTAGTTCAGCAGCTCTTATGAGGGTCAAAAAATCAGATATGAAAGGTTGATTGAGAATGGAGGAAAGCTTTAGATCATGGTCAGAAGATCACTGATGGCAGACTCTATAGCACTTGGCATCTTATGGCTTATAGGGTGGAGGAAAAAGAGTTGAAAGATAATTCTGAATTTTGTACATGGGCGAATGGAAGATAGACTGCTGGTTCAAATGAATAGAAGTAATAGGGGAAATAATAGATTTTTTAGAGGGAGATAGATGTTGAACTAGTTGAATTTGAAAGGACAGTGAGTTGGTCAAGGGTAGCTATCCTGAGAGCAGCTGAGGAGTCTACTGTGAAGTCTACTGAGGACTCTACTATTTTTTCTGAGCAAAGACCAATTAAGGAAAATAAAAAAAAAATTTTTTTGTAAGGGAATATATACATACATATAAATATATAAAAATATATTTGCAACTAAAATATTTTTAAACATTCTTTTGCCATTTATCTATTATTGCTGGAGGGGTTTTATTTGTTTTTGACAATTTTTTTTATTACATAAAGGAGACCACATATTTTGTGGATGATGAAAACTGGTAGTGTAGGTACAGGGATCTGGAAAATTTGGAAGTGTAAAGTTAATTTGGCATGAAAATTTAGCCTCGACCTGACTCTAAATATCAGCCCATTAGAAGAGACCAGGGTGCCGGTTAAAGTACAGAAGGGATGGCACCATCAAGGCTGATGACTGAGGGAAGGAGGCTCTTTATTGTTGGCAGAACATGTGACAGCATGGAAGGAGCTTGTGGACTCAAAATACTATATAAAAGAATTACTCCACTTTTCAACTACTAATGAATATATTATCAAGAGGGGACATACATGTTGTATCACTTTTCAGAGAGGGGAGCATGTATGAGCTCCTACTGAAATCTTTACTCCAGGTTCTGTTTCTCTTCCATGTCTTTGCAACATACTATCTAATAACTTCTAAGTGAAACCCTAAATATATCCTCACCAGCAGTCAGCTCTGTTTGTAGCTAAGACATACAGCAGTGGCGTGTTTTCTAGCTCTGCTAGTGGCTGTGGTAAATAGTAGAACTCTTGGCTAGATAACTATATTAGGAAGGATAGGCTAGTACATGCTTCAGTAACAAATATACCATATAATCTCAATAGTTTAATATAACAAAGCCTAGTGAAGGGCACCAGTGTTTCTTCCTCAAGCAGTGACTCAGAGATCCAGGTTCACTTCATTTTGTGCCTCCACCATCTGAACACATGGCTTCCAAAGGGGCCACCAAAGGAAAAAAGAGATTCAGAGGAGGTACTGTGCTTTGAACTGTCACAGCCTTGACATGATTTGTGTCACTTCTACATATAGTCTTTTGGGAACCAGAACTAGTCCTCTAATTTTAATCTAACTATAAGAGAGGATGGGGAATGTAGAGAACCATATGGATATTTGAAAAGTAAGTGTTTCTGCCATGATCCAACCTTCTAGTCACACAAAATATCTCCTTGTTCCTTCCATCCCACTCGTAGAACAAACTCAATCCCTCCTCAAGGAGATGATCTAAAATTTGTTCAATTACTGAGTCCAAATCAAAGTACAGGAACTCTGTACTCATGATAGCTTCCAAATTAGGTCTATTTGTGTCTTTACTTTTTCCAGAGTTCCATGAACTTGAAAGACAAATTATATCTGCCCCAAACACAATCGAATACCCTAATTAGAAAAAGGAAAGGATTAGAAACAGTCCACAGTCCTTGGCTCATAGCGAATCTGAAATACCACCGCACAGATAAGGTGAAGGCCCCTACCTTGACAGGGTGGGGGCGGGCAGGGAATGGGTGGGAATTTCCTTAATTAGGTCATAATTCTGCTCTATTCATTTGTCTATTGTTCTCAGTCATCCCAGGTGAAGTGGATGCTGAGGAATGCACCCTCTTTAACTTTAGCACCTTTTTCTCAGCTGACTTCCTGCTCTTAGAAGGCTGGGGTCCAAGAAGTTGTTTTAAGTCTTGAGCAAACAAATTTTTCAACCAGTTGTGTGGTTTCTTAGACAATGAAGTCTATTTACAAACTTAATAGGTTTCAAATTTGTTTGTTTTCAGTAAGTTTGATGTTCCAGATGCCCACCCTCAATTTTTGTTTAAGATAATGTCCTTTAATCTTTTTTATGTCTTTGCTCCTAACATCTTTCTCTCTTGATGTTATAGTGGCTACCTTGAAGCTATTAGGCTTGAATTAAATGGCCACATCCTTAATTTGATTTTTGCAATGAATCACTTTTTTAACTCAGAATGTTTGCAGTATCACAAATTAGAGGCTATACATGTGTTCTGATATAGGTTTGGGAAGAGAAAATGTTAAAATCATTCACATCCATGGTTCTCAGTGCCTTCCAGGAGAGATTGTCAATATCTGGATAAATGGATGGTGCTAGTGCTACTGATATCTAGTGGATCTAGTGGATAGAGGCCAGGGAAGCTGCTAAACATTCCACAATGCACAGGGCAGCCCCCCACAACAAAGGGTTATCTGATCCAAGATGTCGAGAGTTTCAGTGTCAAAAGTGAGAACCCCACCTCCCAATGTGCATCGACATATTCCAGGACTTCCCACTTTTGGTTATTCCAAAATTTTTCAACAGTTTTTAGTTAATTTGAGAGCTAGTCACTTCTGTTGAATTTCTTTAGAATATCTAGGATTGATATTCTGGGATGTAAAACCAATATTCAATGATAGTTTACCATCTTGGAGAAAATCAACTATGTTTATTTTACATATTTTGATATAAATATATGATATGTGTCCTTTACACAATTCTAAGCCCATAGCGTCTACCTAACAATATTTCAGAATAAGTTGTTTCCAGTGTTTTTGCCATAAAATTCTAGAAATATAATTGACAAAATACAATAGAGATTATAGGCAAAAGTAAATTAAAAAAGTGTCTATAGTTTACATGTGAGGTAATATTAAAATTGGATTGCTGGGAAGTTATTGACTGACATTTTCACATGTTTCCCCCCCGCCCCACCCTTTCTTTAAATGGTTTAGAGCAACTGATAATTAATATTTACTTTAAGAGTTAATATTGTTATGAAAGGTTAACTTGATTTTAGAGTTTACTACTTACTGACAAACACTGGAAAAAGTCTATAAAATGAACTTTTTAAATACTAAGTTATTGCTCAGAATTACTAGTCTTATCTGCAAAAGAATGTTTTTTGAATTAAAGGATTTATGTAATCTTGGTCTTCTCATCCATTATCAATACATTTTTCATTTGTATTGTTATGTCTGTTTCCTTCTGGTGCTCATCTTAGCTCTAGAGAAAAAGAATGCTTGAAGAAAATGCCCCTTGGGTAATTTCTCTGCTCCCTAAAGCACATGTCTACATAATAACCACAAACTTACATTGCTCAATAAATATAAGGAGGGTTTATTACAATCTGCTACATTTCTGCACTCCCTAAGCCTTATTTCCATTTTGTCTTCTGTGACAGTTTTAGATTCAAAGCACATGGATCACTTGTTTTAAATGATATACTTATTTTTGCAGAGAAAGAAAAGCAGCCAAAAATTAGAAAAACTGTTCAATTTCTTATAATTAGGAAAGTCACAAGTAGAATGCCAGCTTGTTCGCCTTGTCCTTTGCCCTAACATCAAACTGTTCTATATCTTTTTTGTAGTTATGAGTAATACCCCAAATATTTTACAGCACACTGATGAGTCACAAAATATAGGACCTATAAATACTTTTGTTCTAGAGAAACAATGAAGCTATCTATTCTTTCACATTTGCCCACCTTATATGCAGCTTTATTTAAGGTTAAACTTTTTTTTTTAATCTTTTTTTCCTAGTTTAAACATTTAATCTCCAGTACAAGTTATGTTTTCTAGTAAACTGTTTCATTTGATTTGATGCTTCATAAATGTATCTAAATCTAGCCCATCATGCGCTGCTAGCTACACCTAATCACAGACACAAGTCTGAATTACTCCATTCCTATTTAAAGAAAAAGAACAAAAAGTAAGAATGGCAGATGTGTTTATAATTAATATCCTACTGGGTTAATCAGCAGGTCCCTGGGAATCCTATGAGACTTTCGATGTATTCAGAAAATCACTGCCTTGATCTATATACTGCTTTTTAATATACATACAACTGTTAACATTTTTGGAAATGTGATCCTTGCAAATAAGGTGGTAAATAACATTAAGTCGCAGACTTGTCTCTTTGAATAACCTAATTCCATGCTTGATTTCAAATATTTCAGTGAGGCATGTTTAGAATGTATAGCCAATACTATGTTCAAGTGTTGCAGTTTGCTAACATTGCATTCAAAATTTCTTTTAGGTATTTGGAACTATTTGAAGTATGACTCTTCTAAAACTAACTACAAACAAGGTAGGCTTTTTTGAAATGAATATTTCAGAATTGTTGAATTGTTGAGTACTTGTGAAAGTGAGGACTTAAGAATCATGGTGATTCATTGCAGGGGGAAGATGGGAGAAGGGGTAATTTATAGGAAAAACTTAGGCTTTAGAGTGAGACAACCCTGAGCTGCAGCGTCAGTCTCCAATTGTGCAACTCCCCCAATTACCTAAGAACACTGCTTTCCAGTTACCTTATCTACAAATGTGGAATAAAAATATCTCTGTCCTAGGGTTTGAGGCGTTAAACACGATGGGGCAGTGCTTGGGACATTAAAAAACACTAAATTTAAAAGTTCAGTCTCATAGGAAATATGGAACTCTAATTGCAAAGACACTGTACTACATAAAAAGCTAAGATTTAGTTATATTGTGGTTTGCATTTCAGTTTGGGAGTTAATGTATTCAGGTATGTGCCTGGCACATGGTGGATACTCAATAAATGTTGAATGAGAAAATGCTGGCTTAAACAGAAATCTTAAAATTTAACTAGGAATTTAGTAAAAAAAAAAAAAAAAAAAAAGGAAAGAGGTTCATCATCTCTTTCCTGACTATCTTTAGATCCAGGATTGATGCAGTATTTCCTGTAAGCAGGATACACTACGTGAGCATTTTAGGTTTATTGTTCTTTGATAATTACGTTTCAAGTACTTTCATTTTGTATTTGACTAGTCAGGAATTACCTTCTCCACGACCTAGTTTTCCCTTGAAAATGATAACATTAACAGTTTCTGAGTCAGAAAATGGCATCATCTCCATCTCTGAGGGGGGATCAGAGGTGTGGGAAGGTGAAGGTTTGGGTGCTTACGTCCTGCCATGTGTTGGAATGAGGCATGGCGCTGAGCATCCCTATGTGCTTCCCTAGCAAATACATCCATCTATGCCAGAGGTATATTAAATAGCAAATAAAAAAAATCACTACAGATTGAGAGACTGAAGAAGAAAGCAAAATGGGTTAAAATTTTAGTACTTTAAATTTCATTTCCCTCCAGTTTTCTTAAAGAGGGGCTGCATAGTTTTATTTTGTACTGGGCCTCAGAAATTATGCAGCTTGGTCAGATACATGTGGCTGAATCTTTAGATGCTTAGTGATTCAGCATGATCTACCTGCACCTTCCTCTCTGGCTGCATCTGGTAGAATGTGTCTTCTTCACACTGCTTTCCTGTCTTGCTGACCTTCTGTCTGTTTCTTTAACATGTTTCTTTCTGTTTACTACCTTACATTATACTTGCTGTTGCGGTTGCTTGCTGTATACCATTCCTCTGTCTTGTCCTTTCTTAGCCAAAGTACCACTCCTTTAGACAGTCCCCTCTAAGCACTCTAGCTGAAGGAGCCCTTCTCCCATAGCAGTCAGTTTCTATCACATCTCCCTTTTATTTCCCTTGTAAAACTTAACCCCTATTTTCTTATTTATTTATTGGCTATATTTGCTCAATCAAATGTAAAATTCCATGAAGAGATAGCATGTTTGTATCATTCAAAGTGATACCTATAGACAAGTGAAAAGGTTCTAGTTCATAGTAGGTACACAATAATTTCTTGCTAAGTAAATACATGCCATTTATTCATCCTGCAAAATTATGAAAGATCAGATCTGACAAAATACTAGGATTTAAAAGTAAAGTTAATATGGCTCTTCTAGAAGCCTTTAATTCAGTTGGGAAGATGGAAGCAGATATACAATTAGAGATAGTACATAATAACTTGAATGTTCAAAATTAATGCTAATCGATTTAAATTAATGTTACAAAATACCATATATTTGTGTGTGTGTGTGTGTGTGTGGCAACACAATAGAGTGGTTTGGAAAAGTTTAGGGCACACAAGTCTGCATAAAATACAGTTTCTGTATGGTAGCATTCATAGCAAGGGGGGAAGATACTTAGGGAGGATAGCCGATGAGAGTCTTAACTGAGGGGCGTGAATTACAAGTTTAAATGTAGCAAAATGGTTAAGAAGGCTTAGTTTCCAAAAGTACATTCAGGAAGTCAGAAAAGAACAAGTAAATTGATCTCCAAGAAAGAAAATAAGGCTTCCTGGCAGTATGAGAATTAGCTCAGTTGCAAAAGATCCTCACTTGTCCCCAGGCCATAGGTGTATGTTTTTCTAGGTCAGTGCCTCCTGAAATTGCACCAAGATAAGCCTTGAATTCAACCTCCTCAAACTCCATGATCCATCTGTTGATCCTATTGTAAACTCTTTGCATTAGAATTTATTTTTGCCTTTTTGGAGTTGCTTATTCAGACATTTTATTGTCTCTTTGGTCCTGAGTCTTCTTCCTATCAAAGATGTTCCCTTTAGTTACCTGTAAATCTATAGCATCCATAGGTCCACAAGTCTTGAGGCCCTGAATCTCTACCCTAGCAACACCACCAAATTTCTTTTTATTCCAAGAGAGTAGCAGTTACATCCAAAAGCTTGGCCAAGACATGAAGGTGTGGATAGGCAATTATTTTGAAATTACCAGGTTGGATTTTAGCTTCAGTTTGTTGCAGCAGACAAATAACAAATTTTAGAAGAAATGGTCTACAATCCAGAATTTTGGAATCACACAACCAATAAATTGGGTTATGGCCACTGAGTCCAGGGAAAAAACGAATAAACAAAAAGAAAACACATACTCTGTTTTGGCTTTAGGCATTTCCTTAGATCAATTTCCCTAGAAGTATAGCGCCTCCTAACACAATGCTTAAAACTAGGAAAGAGAGTTATATGTTCAGGAGAAATCTCTACATAAGTGATAGTGGATGGTAGGAAAAGGGAAAAAACTAAGAAAAACTAAGCAAAACTAAGCAGGTGTCCAACTTTAGCCACATCCCACGGGGAAGCACTGGTGAGTCAGAAAGTCTGTCCTGCCTTGAGGAACGAGGCTTCTTGTACTCCCATTAGTTTCTTATTGACTCAGGGTCATCCAACATGGCGATGTTTCTCTCAGGTACCTAAACTTAGGTGATTCCAAGACCATGTAGGGTTATCTGTCTGAAGAGGCTGAAGATATGAGCTGTTATCAGGGAGCACTAACAGCAGTAGGAAAAAAGGATCTCTTTATATCTGAGAGGGCCACCAATAATATCTGCAAGGGATGTCTAGGTGGTAAAAGTAGATATAGATGCAGATAAGTAATTACAGCTAGAGAGCAGAGTCTTCACAATCTCTGGTAGTTAGTTGTCAATTTCAGAAGAGCCAGAATACAAGATAGAGCAGGGACCATGTACATATTAAATTTTATAGAGAATCCAAGGAAAATGAACTAATGGGCTAGGGCAGGTAGATATTGGAAAACTTGAAGACCCACAGATATATTTGTAGGCACTAATTGCAATACCTTAAGAAGGAAAAGGGTAGTAAGAAATTGAGGCAAGGGAGTAAGACATTCATAGGATTAGTCCTCAATTATTCATTAATGTATTTGAGCACAAATTTATGGAGTAAAAACATATTTGAAATTGCTGTGATCTCATGGGATCACATGGCATTTTACTATAAGCAGGAAATTTAGGTTTGATTTTCATTTTATTGCATACACTATTCATCACTTACATGTATATCATGACATTTCAAAATCTCTTTGAATGTAAGAACTGTGAGAAGATACACACAGAAAAAGTTCACTCCTGAGAACAACAAAGGAGTTCATTTCAGAAAATTTTGGCTGTATGTGAGCTGTGTAAAATATTTAATATTAAGACAAAATCACCACTCACTGGATGAGGAACAAGATATTCCTTTGTAGCAGCTATTCAAATCAACCATTAGAGAAATGGCTTTATTAGAACTTTTGGAAAAAGAAGATTAAATCGTCATAGACAAAGAGGCAAATTTAAAGAATGGAGCAGAAGAACATATATCTTTTGATTGTTTGATAGTAGTCTTGACAGGTATTTGTAATACTAAATACACTAAAGGCATTGTGTTTTTGAAAGAGGATACACACTTTGGATTTTGGCTGAGTTGATTTTAAATTGTAGCATGGCTACAATTTATGATTTATGATCTTGAGTAAGTTACTTAAACTCTGAGTTCATTTCCCTCATCTTCTCAATGACCCTTGACAAAATTTTATGAGGATAAACAGTGACATATATATATAGTAACTGACATATAGTTAGAAATTGTTAGAACTCTTTCTCCCGCTTCCCAATACTTGAGGTCTTTTCTCTTTGATCTACACAGAGCATGCCATTTTTTTGCTCTAAATTCCATCTCTCTTATGGCAGAAGGTGTACTGAAGTCTCCACCATGGAACTTGTGGCTATCAAGTGGTGGATGAGTGAGGCTAGTTTCCACAGCAGTCCTGGATGGTGTGTGAGTGGCTGAGCAAATGAGGGAGCAAGTGGATCAAGAACACCCAAAGTTTAAAGATATAATAAAAAGCATTATGATTCCCAAAAAGATATAATAAAGAGCCCAACAAATATCCATAGATTCTTACATAATACGTTTCTTAAATACATAATAGAGTCATAATGTTAAAGTAAAAAAAATAGATTTATATGTTATATAGAGTTTTCTTTTTCCCTTGAGATCTGAAGTATATGATATAATTTCTAATTATATCTTGCCATTTACACACAATCTTCAACAATTTATTTCCAGTATTTTGTACAGAGTCCTTAATCTTATATTTTTTTCTTCATAATTGAACCACTGGGCTTAAATCTATTAAGAGTCTGATTGGGGTTAAGCTGTGCCATAATGGGAATGCTTAATGATTTCATCTTTGTTTCAACTGTATTAAGCTTATGAGACCTATGATTTTTATCACTATTATCAGCATTTTCAATGTTCATTTTCCATTCATTTTGGAAAAATAATAAGGGCAAAGAGCAAAAAATATTCAAATAATTACATCAAGCCTGCTCTGACAGACAAAGATGGCATGACTGCCCAAACAGAACTCTTGGCTGTCAGGCGGTGCCACCACACATTAGTGCAAAATGTTCGTTGATCTGCTGATATATGAAAGTCTGAATTTGGCATACAAAAGGCACTTTGGAATGTCGATGTATAATGCATGAAAGTGTTGGCTGTTCAGAAGCTGAAAATATGAAAGTCAGGGACAGCCTGTATGTATATGAACAAAGAAAAGAAGACAGATATAGTAAACCATGTCTGACTTTGTCCTGTAGGTGTTAAGGAAGACTTCCAAATGGAGGTGGCTTTGAGCGTAGTCCTTCGAGGTGAGTGGATTTGGATCAGGGATTGACCCAAAGTATAAATGTGCACCCATCTTGGAACTGTCAAAGAACATGGTGTGTACAGGAAGGAAGACTGCAGAACATAGAATGTGGGAAGAAACATGAGAGAATTAGAATTTGAAGAGCCCTGCATGCTACGTCAGGGAGTTTGTACTTTATTTTGTAGGTCGGAAGGTCTTTAATGGTTTTGAAAATGAATCAAAAAGTTAGGTGATTTCAATTTAGAAAATCCAGATTTTATTCTTTTCTTAAGAGAGAACAACACTGAGCCTCTGTTCCTATGAGGCAATACTTGACTGGAACAGATTTGCTGCTGCCTTTTTTTATACATAGGGCTTCTGCTCTCTCTCTTTCTTTTTCCCCTGGGCAGGCTTCACTCATCTAAATGACCTGCCTGGATCTGGTAGGCATTTAAATGTATGTGATGGGGGACCATTAGAGGCTTGCAAAGAAAAGAATGATCAGAGAAATCCTTTTGAAAATTTTATCATAAATTGGATACTGTGTTAGGCTCTATACAATAGAAATATGGGTCTGGGAACCACAAGGAAGATAGAGTTGGTTTGCTTGAGAGAGAAGGAGAGAAAAAGAGGTAGAGACAGAGACAGAGACAGAGACAGACAGGCAGACAGACAGAGATAGAGAAACACTAGGAGATTATTTAGAAATTCTAAGTGAGAGGAGAAGATCTGAGTATCTTTGTATTTTTGTGAATTCCACAGCACTAGACTTATTGCCTTGCATGTAATAGGTACTCGATAAATGTTTGTTGAATTAACATATATGCTGATAAACATTTATTCACTTTTTGAACTTTTTCATGCAGTCTTTGGGCCTTAGTTCATCACTTACTAAGTGCAAGTAACTAAATAGAATTCAGGGACAGCTCCAAGTAAAGACTGACGCTAGATTTTGTTTAAATTGTTTTCAATATTTGATGTGGTACACAGACTGATGTATTATTGAATCTTCTCTATTTTCAAATTCTGAGTTAATTTGGCAGAATATTGCTTTCAAAGTCGATTGTATTGAATATGTGAGTATTAATGAAACCATTTACTTTATATTACTACTTTTAATTGTTTTATAAATTTTGAGATTTCAAGAAATATTTATAAAATATACAAAACATACAAATAATCATCATTTAAAGAATTATTATGTACAGATCACAAATTCGCAAAATGAAACATTATCATTCCTTTGCAATCTCCTGTGTTCCTTTTTATGATTCTATTCCATTCCCATGTAACTCAGAGAAAATTACTACTCTGAATTTGTATTTATAATTTTCTTGCCTTTCTTTATATTTTAGCCATATTTTTATAACACTAAATCATATATTGCTTACTTTTGCATGTTGCCTTTAATTTCCATAAATGGAATAATACTGTATGTATTCAATGACTTGCTTTATTCACTCAGTATTAGGTTTCAGAGGTTTAGACATCGATGCAGGTAAATGTAATTAATTAACTTTCAATTGCTCTCTGGCATTCTATTGTATGATCACACCTGATTTATTTAGCTATTATTTTTTCAATGGACATTTTGCTATTATAAAAAGTGCTCTTATGAATGTTCTCCTGGTGTGTGTATGTAAGTGTTTCTTTAGGGTTTAAATCTAGGTAATCTAGATAATCACAAAGTTTTTCGCAAGTAGTTCACTAATTTCCACATTGACCAGCAGTGTATACATGTGTAAATATTTGTTTGCATTGCATGCTTGTCAGCACTTGGTGTTGTCAGAGTTAAATTTTTTGCCAATCTAATGCGAATGTAATGCTATCTTACTGTAGTTTTAATTTATATTTTTCTAAAAATAATGCAGTTTATCACTTTTTCATTTATTGATTACCTGTTTGGATTTTCTCTTTTGTGAAATTCTGTTCAATTCTTTGCCCATTTTTTTTTCTGTTTTATTATTTATTAGCAGAAATTCTTTGGAAATTCTGGATCCTAGAATCTTGTTGTATATGTTGAAAACATTTTCTTTTTTCTCTGGATGGTGTCTTTTGTTGAACAGAAATGCTTAATTGGTTTTTTATTTTCCATATAGATAATCAATTGCCCCAGAATGATTTATTGTGAATTCTTTATTTTTATCATTGGTCTGAAAGGTTACTTTTGTCAGCAATCAGCTTTCCATGAATGTGTAGATCTTTTGCTGGGGTATTTTGTTTGGAGTATTTTTCAGTCTCTATGGCAATACCAAAATGTCTTAATTTCAATAATTTAAAAATCATTCTTAATCTCTAGTAAGAGATATATTCCAGTTTGTTATTCAGAAGATCTTTAACAATTCTTAGCCCTTTGCGCTTCCATTTTTAATCAGCTTGTCAAGTTCTGCTTAAAATTTTTATTTAGATATTGTTTAGAATTTTATTGATAAATGGAAAGATTTGACTTTATGATATTAAATCCTCCAATTTCTGAAAAATCTCTCTATATGTTTTCTTTAATTTTTAATAAATTTTATAATGTTATCTGTAAATATTTTAAAGATTTTTATCATTCCTCATTCTTCAGAGTTTGTTTATTCTTCAGACCATATATTTTTATAAAGCATTAAATAATATTTAAAAATATTGTACATTCTAAATTTGTGGATGGGATATAAAAAGTATAGTTTATTTTAGTGTGCTATTTTGTATCTTGTAAGCTTGCTAAACTTGCTTTCTAATCAATTCTAATTATATATCTGTTGATTTTCTTAGGCTTTGTTGTATATAGGTAATATATCTGTAATTAATGAAAGTTTTATTTTTTTAATTTCCAATGCAAATACTTTGATTTATTTTTCTTATCTTACTTTGCTGGCCATGATAACTAGTACAATTATGAGTAGAAATGATAACTAGTACTATTATGAGTAGAGACAATATTATCTTGTTCTATTTACTTTTCAAAAACTATAAGGACAGTTTTTATTTTACTATTAAGAATTATGTTTACTATAGGTTTTTTCCAAACTACCTTTATCTAGTCAAGGAGCTCCTTTTTTCCTCTTGTGTGCTAAGAGGTTTTATTTTGTTTTGCTTTTTATTTTAAACATGTATAATTTCTGAATTATTAAATAACTTTTCTCAATTTTATAAACCAATAGAGATGATTATAAGATTTTTCCCTTTATTAATGTAATGAATTACAGTAATTTATTTTCAAATACAAAGACAACAATATATTCCTAGGATAACATAACTCAGTTATGATTTTTCATGCATTGCTAGGTTTAATTTCCTTATATATTTATAATTATGTATCTGTGATTATGAGATTTCCCTTCTCATATTGTCAGGATCCAAATTCAAGATAGTCTAGTCTCACAATATAAAATGAGGCATTTTCTTGTTTTTTACAATATCCTATGGTAGATATTTAGGATTTTAATTTTTGGTTCTTAACTGCTATGTAGAACTCACTGGAAAAACTATCCAGACATAGAGTTTTCAGTATAGAATTTTTCTACAAATTTTATTTTTTTACAGGGTTTAGAACTCTTAAGATATTCTATTTCATCTTTAGACGGTTTCATTAAGTTATATATTTCTAGGAATTTTCCTATTTAATAAATTAAATTTTATTCAAATAAAAATTATAATCTTTGTACAGTCTACACTAATGTAGCTCTGCCTCATATTTTATTCCTATTTTTTGGTGTATTTATTTTTTAAATTTTTTTGTGTGCCAGATGATTGACATTTTTATTATTGTTTTGATAAGTAAGACATATTGATTTATTCTACAGAATATATATTTTCTTTTACTAACTACTGTGTTTTACCTTCATAGTAACTTTTCTTATTTTCTTAAAGTTTATTCTTATTTTTATCTTAATTTATTTGATAATATGACTTCTTTATTAAAATAGACATATAATTATAAATTATTTTCTAAATACTGTTTTAATTGCACCCCACAATAATGATACATAATGTTCTACTAAGATTTGAATTTAAATCTATTATTATTTTATTGTTTCCTTTTTGAATCATGATTATTTGGAAGTGTGCTTTAAAAAAATTTTAACATTCTAGTTATCTAATTATCTTTTTCTTAATTATTTCTAATTTAATTACACTGTGATCAGCAATATAGTTTTGTGCTTCCAATCACTATAATATTTTTAATGAATAACCTAGATACTTTAACATCACTATTTAATACATAACCATCTAATATTAAGCAATATCTTAACACTTCTTCCAATAATATGAGAACTTTGGTACTGCTTAAGTCCAGTATCTTGTATTCCATAGTATTTGATTTTGGTATCAGGTTTTTTTTTTGTTTGTTTTTTTTTTTTTTTTTTTTAGTCTATAGTTTCTGACTCCACAATAAATTATTACTCTTACTATTACTATTATTACTATTATAAAAATTATAACATCAAATTCATAGAATTCATTTCTCACAGTTATTTTCCCCATGCATTGAATATATAATTCCACTGAAGTCTGGATTTAAGTTACCTATCAAACAAACCTTCACTCCTTGGAAAATAAATTGACTTTATAATTCTCATATATATTTCCCTTTATCATTCATATTCTGTGGTTTCACTGTACTGAGCCTAGGTGAGGTTTCATTTTTCTAACGAGAATTTGGGGGATGTTGAATATGTGGATTGATCTCTTTCATTCCTAGTAGATAATCCTCAGAAATTTTTTTTTTAAATGTTGCCTATACCGTAGTTTTTCTCTCTTTTTAGCATATGTTTCTATAAACTTAAATTTTAGCTTGAATTTTTCAGAACACTCAAGTTGTGAAAATTAAGGCTGGCTGTAAAATCATGTGAAAGCTGTTTTGTTGTTATTGTTGTTTACTTATGTTTTTAACTTTGCTCTTACTATGAAGGTCGTACTTCGGGGAGGGGGGTGTCACAGATTTTTAGGAATTTTCTCTTAGACTCCTCATTGTTTTACTGATGTATCCCTGATCTATTATTAATCTATCTTCTGAGATTAAAATTTTAATTGTTTTTATTTTAATACTCTGTTGATTTTTCTACTCATATTTTAATATTTAATTTAAAAATATACCAGGTGTGTTTAAATATATTATATTCATAAATCCAATTCTGCTATTTTTATGCATGTTTTCTCTTTTGATGTCTTTGAAGGGTTGAGTGGGTTATGTAGTTTTAAACTATGACATGATGTTTTTTAAAACCTCATCGGTGGGGAATATTTCATCCCAGGATGAAGATAGGTGCTCAAGGGAAAATTTCTATTTACCTCTGTGGCATCTGTGTGTATTACCTAGATTGGAACCAATGTAAATCCAATTTTTGCCTTGAGATTTTTAGAGTACCTACATATGTGAATTTAGACTGCAAACTCTTATGTAAACTATTTTTTCTTATTAAATCTCAGGGAAATACCTTTAACCTCATGTCTGCTGCGATGTCTGGACCTCTGGAGTCACAGCTATTTAAGAATTTTCTCTTTGACGCCTTACTCTGAGCAGTCCTTGGTCTTTGTCTCTTGTGCCTTGAGTCTCTGAAGGCCATGAAAAGAAAACTTTAAGTTTACTTTGTTTAATAAATCCTTCAAGATGAAACATAGTTTCAGTCATCCTCTTAACACTATTTTCTACCTTCACTTAGATTTTAGTTTGAATATTTGTTATTTTCTTGTGAATTAAAGCCATTAAGAGGCTATTAACATTTTTACGAATTCTTCAGTGGTAGGGTAGGTGTGCCATTTTGCCAGAAATGGAAGTCTATTTACTTTTCAACTGGCAGATATTGATGTAATTTTCTTATTGTGGGGGTGGTCTCAAGCACAGGCAAGCCAGATAGGAGAGTGAGTAACTCTTGACTTTGCAGAGTAATACAGGAAAGAGGCAGAAGAGAGCTGTTCCTGTGGAAGAAGTCTCAGGGCTGGCTGGAGGGAGTTTCATTGTGCCAAATGTGAGAGACAGATTAAATACAGAACATCTAGTTAAATTTGATTTTAAGATATACAATAACTATTTTTTTAGTCTATGTCCCAAATATTCTTTTTCATCCAGTCATCTAGTCACCCCAAATATCTATGGTGGTCTTGGATATGGTGGAATATATGATTTATGAGCACTCTGTTGTGACTAATAGCCTTAGGAAAGGACTTCACAAACTTTAATGTGCAATATACATACCAGGAGGATCTTTTCAAATTGTAGAATATAATACAGTAGGTCTGACGTGGGGCATGAAATTCTGCATTTCTAACATGGAGGGGTTCTGCTTTAAGTGTGAACATGGAACCTTCCCTACCAGAAAGAGAAATTTTAATCAATAGTATGCTCTCAACAGATAAGAACTTCTTGCTGCTACCTCCTGGGACCTTCAAGGCAGAAATATTTTCCTTAGCTTTTGTACTTTGTTGTTAAGTATGCTTGTAAATATCACTGATAAAACGTGGCTATGTGTTTAGTAAGCTCAATTCTTGTAGCTAGCCCTTTCTAAAACATATTTGCAAAATGTCACTTCACTCTTAAAATGCTGAGATATTGGACCCCGATGACTTTGCTTGTCTTGTCTACTTTATATAGATATCTAGATATATGTAGTTCTGTATGCTTCACAGACAACCAACTAAATATCAGTTTGCCATAGGTGACAATCTCTGAAACAGGTCAGCAGAAACCCAAGAGGAAGAGTTATTTTGGATAAACAATTTCCAAATTGGTCACAACCTTTTCCTTTATGTCCCTTAAATTTGAGGCAGAATCTTGACTAGTGTTAGAAAATGTAATAGTTTCTGTTATACCGGTTATATTGAGGGAAATTTTATACTTACTGAATTTTTGTATGAACTGCATGTAGCTCTAAATGGGAAAACAATAGAGTAACAGAGATAGAATGACAGAGACATGCTATAATACTTTTCATATATACTCCCTTTGTCCCCTAACTTCTGGCCAGTTCCAGACTACATTTATAAAAACAGATGAGAATGCCTGGAATAAGTGAAGTAACTCTTTGGAGTTTGATTTTCCAACATTTAGTTACAGGCTAGAAATGTTCTCTTTCTCCTTTAGAAAGCCTGTTTTCAGTTTTTCCATGAGATGAGTGAATCATTAAATTCATGAGAAATTCAGAATGTTCAAAATAGCACAATATAACATTATTAATGAGTGTGAGCTCCATAACACCTTATCATCATGGCTCTTTTTATCTGTATGTAAATTTTTACATTTGCTTCTATTCCCATGGTAGTTCAATATTGGTCATTGTTTGCCATTATTCTGAAATTCTTTCCATTTATTTTTTTCTAGAATTGCCATAAAAATAAATACAAATCATGATATATTTAAAAAACAACAATTTGTAAAACTTACTGTTTTCTCCTAATTCATCAAATGTCATTGTTTTTGCATGTGAATGGTTATATCTCATTAATAGCTTCTGTGGTGCAAATCTGTAATTAATATTTATGTATTAGCTACAGTATCTGTTCTTATGGAAAAAAAGAATTATATAGTATAAAATTAAATGTTTTAAAGTATTCAACTAAACCAAAAATATTTCCTCAAAAATGTGTTGAAAGGATGTAACAATCCAGCATGTGATTTTAATTAATGTCCAAGTAACTAAAAATGTATTTAGTTCATAAAGAAAACATATTGACATCTAATTATGGATCATAGAATTTGGTGCAGTGAAACCGTAGTGCATCTGTTCAGTGAAAACATAATCATGGAGAACACTAAATGGCACAATATATAATGAAAAATTAAAATAATGCACAAATAAGACCATTAAAAAATCACAGTGTGAAATCAAATAGAGTTGGAATTTAGCAAGAGAGGTCTGGTAGTTCTAGATTACTGATAGCAGGGATTGTCAATTCACACAAAAGTTACTATGCTAATTTAAATGGCTTTGCAGCAGCATAGTCTCTCTTTTCTCCTTTAATGGAATTAAAAATTTTAAAGTAGAGGGGGAAAGTGCCATTAGCCCTTTCACATTTTCAGGTTTATAATATGTATAGATTGAACTAGGGGTTACCTTTTCAACAAATCTTTCTTTTAAATTAATGATGGCAAAGGGTAACAAATGCCAAGAATGTTGACTTTATTTTATAATATAATTGGATCAACTCCTTTTTCTCTTATTTCCACTGACTTAGTTCAGCCTCTTATTCTCCCACACATGGGATTTCAATAGCCTCCTCAATAGTGTGCTAGCTGGTTCACTTGGTTCACGGTGGACCCCAGACTTCCTGATCTTTTTCTCTTCCAACCTATTCTATACCTTATAGCAGTGGTTCTCAGATTTGAACTTGTATCTGAAACATCAGGAGAACTTGTTAAAACAAAGAACTGGGGCTGCCTCCCCAGAGGTTCCAATTCAGTTGGTTTGGGAAGAGACCCCTGAATTTGTATTTCTAATGATTTGGAGGTGGCTCAAACTTAATAAAGTATTGGGGATCTCTACTATGTAACACCCCCAATTTACCTTTTCTGCTCATTTCCAAGTTGTCTCTCTCTGGGTACTAGATGCTTTAGCACACAGAATAATTCGCTATTAGAGAACATGCCTGGATACTGTTCTACCTTCTTGCTTTTGTTATGCTTTCAGTGTGCCTGGAAAGCTCTTCTTTTTATTTCTATATTTCAGCCATTCAAGTCTCAGCACAAACGCTTCTTCCACTATAAAGCATCTATAATTTTCTCTCATTTACATAGGTCACAAATAATCTCACACTTCTCTTTTACATTTATAATCTCACACTTCTCTTTTACATCTATTTCTTTTACATTCATTTCTGCTTTCTCTATCTTTTATTATATTTACCTGAGTACGTACTGAAATTCTTTTATTAGCTTATTATGTATTTTGGAGCAGATCTTGGGTTTTATCCTCTTTTCTAGCACAATATCTTATAAATAAAAATTACCAATAAATATTTGTGGATTTTGTTATTTATATAATGATTTTTAAAATAACAGTGATAAAGGTGATGATAATAATAATAAAACTAAATAATATCTATTGGACTCAATATATACCTGAACAGGATTCTTGCTTCACACTTATTATTTTATTTAACCTCCTCATTATCCTTATGAGATATTGCTATTCTCATTTTATAACTGAAGAAACTGAGACTCCAAGAAGTTAAGTAATTGTGCATAGTCACATAGCTGGTAAGTAGAATAACTGAGATATTATCCCAGGCAGTAAATCTTAAGAGCTCAGTCTTTTAACTCCTTATATAGTGAAGCTTCTTGTATCATTAAAATGTAGACACTTAACATTTGGCCACAAAATAGGTATGTCTGTAAAACCTTATCTTGTGATTAAAAAACTGACTGAACAATAATGACCACTAACTCATGTTCAGTAGCAGAGTGGTCCTGAATATTCTTTCAGTTGTAACTTTCCATCTGTTCTACTTAACCACTCTTTTATGTTTATGACACAATCACTAGGAACCCAATGTTTCTTGTTTCCACTTTAGCACAGTCTAGCATGTTTCTCTAAGAGTACACCTGCGACCCCCTACATCAGTACTACCTTGGGTACTTGGGGAAAATACAGAGTCTCAGAATTAACCAACATTGGCCAAATTAGAATCTCTGGGAAAATCACCTGAGAATATGCACTTTCCCCAAGCATCTTGATTGTTCTTATGTACATTAAAATTTCAGAAATACATCTCTCTCTGGATCATCAATGAACATAATTTATCAACATTCTTTTAGTGTGTGTGGAATGAGGGTATGGAGAAATAGATTCTAGTCGGTGATTGCCCCAATCTAGGTTTTACATAGGGTCCTGTGGAGGCACAAAACACTAAGTAAAGATTTGTTCGTATTACCAGGGCTTTTTAAAAAATGGTGGTAATTCTTTGAATTAGTGTAGGTTATTTTAATCAAGTAATCAAGTCACTTTTCTTTTACACATATAGGACTCCATTGTTCTAGTGTTCCATAATCTTGGATAATTTACCACCATCTATTCAATTTAAAGTTGATTAAATATTGTACAAACATAAAACAAAATATATATTTTATAAAACTATAAAAATAAACATAACGTATAAACTAAGTTCAGACAAATCTTTCAGACAAATCTATAAAAACATAAAATTCAAGTTACAAACATTAAAAATGAGGAAGGATATTTCTTGAAACTCTATTTCTCACATTATATTTTAAAATAAGAAATGTACCACTTTGTTTACTGTGTCACTTGTCAACATAATTTTTTTATGCTTTTGAATACAAGGGACTATAATTTAATTTATCATCGTTATAATTATTTCTCCTTTTAAAATAATTTTTAATTTTAACTACTACTCCATTATAGTCATTGGCCAATCGATTTAAGAATATGTGCAAAACGTAAAATATCATAATAAAAATGATAATTAGATGAAAAAATTCTCCAGAGTGTATTCTTTATTATGTGCACTGATAATGAATTTACAAGACACCCTGCAGTCTGACTAGCCTCCATTGTCTGTTAGGTAGATTTTTTTCTTGTCAGTATACCTCCACAACAAGGAACTTTTTAAATGACAACTACTGTGTCAGATTCATTCAGAAATCATGCTGGACATCGTTTGGCCTTCAATCACTTAGAATGTGATCAAATGTAAACTAAGTGCCTTGTCATAAGGGATCATATAGATGGGGTGGAATATGCTAATATCAGTATTCTAAGATTCCTTTTAGAAAAGAAAACATTAAAAATGACAACAAAATTTCCAGAACTCCAAAACCAAAATGAGTATACCCTTGGAATCCTTGAAAATCTGGAACCATTCTTGGGAAAATTGGTTGGATTGGGAATGTAGAATACAAAGGGATTTAGTGGAACAGAAGAAAAATTTTACATCATGAACATGAACGTCAGTGCGTTAGAGGTTTGTCAGATATTCAAATAAAAGAGGATCTGAAGGAAAAAAAAGCATATTGCATGGAGAAAATTGGAGAATGAAAAGATATACCATTGGCACTATTCTCGCTTCCTCTGCGCCTCTTCTGGCACTCTCCTTGCAGAGCACTCAGGCAACTCTATGTCATACAAGAGGTGACTTCTGATACAAGAAAATCAAATACAAAAGCTTCATGTGCTCAGGTTGCGTTTTAGTCTCTGTTTTGCTGCAGCATGTAATGACAGCTTTGCATGTATGGCATCTGTCATATAGTCTTCACTGTGGATTTCTAATTGTTTAAGGTCTTTTAAATATCTTTGTTCACTCTATCAAATGATATTACTCACAAGGACAAAAGAATAAAGTCCATTTTCCTGACTTTAGGAATAATTTCTTCTTAAACATCTTTTGCCGGTACAAATGTGAATTAGCTCTCAAGAATCCCATATTAAGAGAATTTAAAATTGTTTTCTTGCAGAAACTTATTCCATTGTATAACACCTCATATTTCTGTGTAGGCATCCTTTCTCATATCTAATCTAAACCCTCTGTATTTCATTTTCTTTTTTTTCCCTTTGCTTGGCTTTAGTATCAGAACAGATGGTCATTCTTTGTCCGCACGTGAAGATTGTTTCTAAGAAACATTAAGTCTGCATCATTCCTTACTTGTTAGACAAAGCTCCTATTAAAGACAGAAGCTGGGACAATCTTTGAATTTATCAAGTGTGTTGTAGCCCCAGTTCCCCTTTTCTTCACTTTCATTTACTTAGTAGTTTCTTTTTTTTTTTTTTTTAACTTTTCTCATCCCTGTCTTAAAGTTATTCACATTAAGGTGTAAATGACTACTAAAGCTTAAAATGTAAGCCCTTGGGGGAGGATGTTTTACCATTAACATACGGCGTTTCTTTTTAGATTGAGGTTTTAATCCCAGGTTTACAATATCTATAAATTGGATTAAGGAGGGTGCGAGGAGGGTCGAAGATTCTTCTCAGCATCACTAAAACCATTGTGTGCAGGCTAGGGGTAATTGCTCCACATGCAAGCAATAGTACTCTTCATTCAATGTTTTTCAATAAATATTCACTAAGCTTCTAGTGTCTGAGGCACTGGGAATCCAGCATGAATTAGACGATGTCTTATAGAATTTACATCTTTTAGGGGTAGAAAACCAATAAACAAACCAACAAAAACAAGAAAGTGTCAGGTATGAGAAATGTTAGGCAGAGAAGTAGAATAGGGCAAAGTGAATAGAGAGTGACTGACTGGCTACTTTAAATTTGGGAATTAGAAAAGGCATTTCCTGGGAGAGGCAACATCTAAATTGAGATCTGAATGTAAGACAGGGCCAGCCCTAGGCAAAGAGGGAGAATAGCTTCAGAGAGAGGTAAGAGCAAGTGCAAGGACTGTGCAGATGGAGATAAACTTGCATCTTATATCTGGCTCTCACTGGAAAAGTAGTCTAGACAATGAGGTTGGGGAGAAAGGGAGAGACCAGGTCATGTAGGGCTTTGATATGCTAGTACAGAAACTTAAGATTTTATTCTAAGCAGAGTGGGAAGACTTTGGAGCTGAATCTGATTTACAATTTTAAATATTACCAAATCTGCTGTGAGTTATAGCAGGAATGTAAACTGGAAGACCAGTTAGGAGACTGAGTATTCTAGATGAGAGAAAATGGCGATTCGGGATAGAATAGTGGAGGTGGAAACACCGAGAAAGATTTCTGTAGGAGGTTGATGGGGCTTGCTGGTGGCTTGAATGTGGAATGTGTATTAAAAAAGAGGGTCAAAAGTAATGCTTAGGTTTGACTAATTAAGGGGTAATGGTTTCTTTATAATTATGGGGAAAATTTAGGGAGAAATAGGTTCACAGGTAAAAACCAAGATTTCATAGTGTAAGGTGCTATAGTAGTTAGAGTCACACTTTGAGGTTAGATATAAATCCTAGGTTAGATACTTTTGCTCAACTCTATGATATTGAGCAAAAATGGAGTTCAATATTAGCATAGGATTGTGAAAATTTTTTAAAAAAGACAATCTATAGAGAGTATTTACAGCAGCATTGCTACTAAATTTGAGATTAGAATTTGAAATACATATTTTTTCTATTGTCTAAGTTTTAATGTTTTTGGTTAAAATTTTATGCCATGACTCTAAGCTATCACTTCAAATTATAGAGTTTAAAAATTAGAAGTGGTATTTTTATTGTCTGACCAAGTTCTTTAACTAAAAAGTTTACGTCTCTTTAAATATGTTGCAGTGTCATTTTAACCATAATTATATGTTGCTTCCTAATAATCAATTTGTCTACTAAGACTGGTAGATATTTATATCATTGACCAGTACAAATATTGGTCATTTTACAGCTTCTGTTATTCTATGTAGCTTTCTTTATGAAGACTAGGAACCAATAATTATCACTTTATTCATATACTTTTAACCTTTTATTAAAAAATGTTGTACTACATTCTGGCCTTCAACAAACACTAATCCTCTTCTTAATGTCTTTATCAAACATAATTCATGAGTATTTCTTGCATTTTTCCGTGTTTCTAATCAAAATGGAAGCCTGGATTCTGGACTTAACTGTCATAGTCAATTTTTTGAGGGGAAGATAGTAGGAGAGATTAGAAAGAGTAATTTTTTTCTAATTGTGAAGGACCTACCATACCTCTCTTTTTTAGGCCATCCTTATGAGAAGTAACCATAAGCTGTTGAGAGGAACAGAGCTTGGGAGAGCACTAAGGTCATTTTTAAATCGTCACTGGGCTAAAATTTTTGTATAGAAGAAATCTATTTAAGTTTTGAAAATCTAGAATTAGTAAATGCTGTTGATTGCTCATTGTCCTGTGGTCTCACATTCACTACCTTGGACTTTCTAGATGAAGAGGATCATTTTCACTGATAGGAGGATGCACACCTCTGAAAACAAATAGATGATGATTTAGTATTTTGTGTATCAAAGTAATCT
>NW_011888792.1:8453591-8463292 GCF_000151845.1 Pteropus vampyrus | reverse complement strand
GGATAGAATAGTGGAGGTGGAAACACCGAGAAAGATTTCTGTAGGAGGTTGATGGGGCTTGCTGGTGGCTTGAATGTGGAATGTGTATTAAAAAAGAGGGTCAAAAGTAATGCTTAGGTTTGACTAATTAAGGGGTAATGGTTTCTTTATAATTATGGGGAAAATTTAGGGAGAAATAGGTTCACAGGTAAAAACCAAGATTTCATAGTGTAAGGTGCTATAGTAGTTAGAGTCACACTTTGAGGTTAGATATAAATCCTAGGTTAGATACTTTTGCTCAACTCTATGATATTGAGCAAAAATGGAGTTCAATATTAGCATAGGATTGTGAAAATTTTTTAAAAAAGACAATCTATAGAGAGTATTTACAGCAGCATTGCTACTAAATTTGAGATTAGAATTTGAAATACATATTTTTTCTATTGTCTAAGTTTTAATGTTTTTGGTTAAAATTTTATGCCATGACTCTAAGCTATCACTTCAAATTATAGAGTTTAAAAATTAGAAGTGGTATTTTTATTGTCTGACCAAGTTCTTTAACTAAAAAGTTTACGTCTCTTTAAATATGTTGCAGTGTCATTTTAACCATAATTATATGTTGCTTCCTAATAATCAATTTGTCTACTAAGACTGGTAGATATTTATATCATTGACCAGTACAAATATTGGTCATTTTACAGCTTCTGTTATTCTATGTAGCTTTCTTTATGAAGACTAGGAACCAATAATTATCACTTTATTCATATACTTTTAACCTTTTATTAAAAAATGTTGTACTACATTCTGGCCTTCAACAAACACTAATCCTCTTCTTAATGTCTTTATCAAACATAATTCATGAGTATTTCTTGCATTTTTCCGTGTTTCTAATCAAAATGGAAGCCTGGATTCTGGACTTACTGTCATAGTCAATTTTTTGAGGGGAAGATAGTAGGAGAGATTAGAAAGAGTAATTTTTTTCTAATTGTGAAGGACCTACCATACCTCTCTTTTTTAGGCCATCCTTATGAGAAGTAACCATAAGCTGTTGAGAGGAACAGAGCTTGGGAGAGCACTAAGGTCATTTTTAAATCGTCACTGGGCTAAAATTTTTGTATAGAAGAAATCTATTTAAGTTTTGAAAATCTAGAATTAGTAAATGCTGTTGATTGCTCATTGTCCTGTGGTCTCACATTCACTACCTTGGACTTTCTAGATGAAGAGGATCATTTTCACTGATAGGAGGATGCACACCTCTGAAAACAAATAGATGATGATTTAGTATTTTGTGTATCAAAGTAATCTTTTTAAAAAAGTTTGTTAATGAAAATGCTGATGAGAGAATAGTTAAGAAAGGAAGATAAATTGCATGTATCCCTTTCTCTCAAATAATAATGCTTTTAGACATGGCTCATTAATTTCTAGCTGGGCAGTAGTATTGATGATATAATACTTCTGTGAAAATAGCCTTTACATTCAACATATTTTACTTATTCATGTTTAACTCATTCAATATGATACATTTATTAATATGAATGAGACTATCAGAGATCCTATTATGAAAATATGCATTCTTTGATACCTAATGCCTCTTTTTTTTTGAGGTAGAAAATGATTTCAATGGGCGCACTTGAGAAATTTTGAATGAAAATTTCCCAAATAAGCTAGAGGTATTTGTGTCTGAAAGCATAATAGGGTCCAAAATTCTGAGGAAAGAATTTTATATTTGCTTCAGAGAGACACTATTTATCTCTGTTGGCCAACATATTTTAAAACAACTATTTGGTTTTAATGGATATATATCTTGCCACTCTGCCATCAGTAATTTGAACAGCTTGAAATACTGTATGTCATCTTACACTGCTTTCCCTTTGAAGCAAACAGAATCACTGGATTGTTTTTCATTGATTTAAAAACATTGACTTGCTGAAGTATGAGCCTGTGTGCAGTCATAATTCTTGTCTTTTCTTCCTCGGCAAAGCCTGTGATAATTCTTTGAGTTTCAAGCAGGTGTCATGCATCAGATCCAAGTGCTTAATAAATGCACTAGAAGTATATTTTCCTTAGGGCCTTGTGTTTATCCCATTTCCATTTATCTTGTAAAATAGCTTCAAATGCTTTTCTAAAATCCTGGGTAAGAATAGGTTAGCATTTCCACTTGGCAAGCAGTGCTAGTAAGCGTAAGTCTCCCCTGTCTGTTTTGACCTTAACCAACATTGGTGATTCCCAGCCTGTGTGCCCATGGACCTTGAAGAGTGACAGAGTTATTGGATGGGGCCCGCCAATCCACATGTGCACCAAGCTTTTTTTGGTAATCTTAATAAACATCTTTAACATGAAAATGTACTTCTTTTTTCCAAATGCATGTAACTGCTGCAGTGATCAATAAAATACAAATACATTTAAAAGTGATCCTGAATTCATGGTGGCTTTTTGGCACTTTCTATCTTCTCAATTAATGGATAAGATTGGATTACGTATACTTTTTAAATCATAATTTACAGTGATCAATGCATTAAATTTTAAGAAAAGATGACGTTATTGACCATAGGTATCACATTGATACCAAATTGAAATGATTTTTTTTATCATATCCATACTGTGAGCTAGTCATCAACAATTTCACATTCATCTCAATCAACAGCATACTAATAAATTAATAATAATATAACATCAACTATAATAAGATTATATTGGGTGCAGGCAGTCATTTAGTTTTTACACCAATCCTGTTAAGTAATTATTATTTCCATTTTCCTAAGAGGAAATCAAAACTCAGAGAACTCAAGGATATTGCCTTAAGACCCATAGCAAACTAGTAAGTAATGTGGGCTTTAAATTCTAGTCTGGCCTTTTGACTCTAAACTCCTTGCTCTTTTGACTTCATCACATTGCAGAACTTTGATATGTATGTGAGACATACATATCAAAGTTGTGCTTGATTCTAGAAGCCATAAACTCATGGAAGGGATGTGACTGGACCTGCCCTAAATTATGTTGAATGTAGTCAATTATGGTTTTTCAAGAATACTTAATCTAAAAAGCTTTGTTTGTGAGATACATGAAGTCATATGAATGCTATTAAAACCAAGCAATTACAGCAACTAATCCTTTCTAATAAACCAGCAACCCACCTACTAGATGTGTCTAATTTTGACTCACTATTTCAATTACCAAGAGAGACTAAGATAAAAAAAAGGAGAAAAACCAAGTAATGATATGGAAATTTAAAAGCGTAGGGAAGAAAAGAAGAAAAAAACTGCATGTAGTTTATGGACTTTAAAAACTAAAAAATCTAGGGCCTTAGCAGTAATCTCTGCTTCCAGTTCATTCTTTTAACTTCTAATTCCTCTGGTGAACTAAGTGTTAGCTTCACCTACCCTCTTCTCGTCCTTTGTCTCAGTCTCCCTTCCACTGTGGAAAATCCTACTGTTTGTTTACAATCCAGAGTTTTAAAGAGGCTGAACTAAAATTGGCAGCTTCTGGGACATCCTTGCCAATGGATGAGATCCAAATTGGCTCTGCCATGAAAAGGCAGCTATGCCCACATAAGGATATTTTGGCTTAGTGTTTCTGCCGTCTTGTTGCCAGGCAGACAATCATCCAGGAGTGGGAAAATACAGCCAGGGCAAATATTTATAGCTAGAGTGGTCAGCTGGTTGAAGCACTAGTCTGAAGGAAAGGCTCTCAGATGTCATGTTTGACTCCTCATGGGAAGCACTTAATAATGTTGGACAAATCACTTAGCCTCTTAGTCCTCAGTCTGATGGACAAGGACCACAGTATGTATACCTACTATCTGCCAAGAGATATTTTTAAAAAGTACTCAGTTTATTTCTTCTAGTCCTGACTATACTGGATCTAACTTTCTTTTCTGATATGAGATCAGGGAAATAACTCTTTCTCTGCTGCTCTTCTAGTGTTATACTCAAGTTCAGGAGAAGAAACAATTCTCCCAGCCCTGGAAGAAAGTCTTCCCTTTAAGTGTTTCTCATGGGCTAATACATTACCTGAAGATAGGAACACAGGGTGTGTGTACAAAAATTACATGTAAGAAACATATGCGTGAAACATAGATGTATATACAGTATTTATATAAAGATGTCTTTATCTAGACATTAAGCTACAACTTTTATAATGGGAAAGCAAATCAGATTTGACTACATTGGCTGTTTAACTGAAGGAGCCACACAGATGGGAAAGAAGCACAGACAAATTGCTTTTGGCTCTGCTTTCCTTTATAACAACATCAGATATTTTTAGTTTCTTTTTCTCTACGCGTTGTGCATGTTTCTGCCTCAGATAGAAAGTCGCTGCACATTGTCTTCATCAGTTTTGTCATTCTCTACTAACAGGCCCATTTAGCATTTCATTTAACTTTTAAATTTCTGAGATCTGAAGAGACCACGGGAAGGTGCATTTTCCAGGTGAAGATGATGGGTAGGTAGAAATAACTTAATGTTACGGAGAAAATTTTTATTAGTAGAAAAGAGAATCTTATATTTTTGACCTCATAGTGGATACATATTTCTGGTTAGTGCAAAGTACATCTCCAGCCGGATACACATATACATATCTTAGTTCCAATAACTAGAATATTTTTTTTTTCTATGACAGACCCTGTATTTATGTGATGAACTGTAAGAATCATTACAAATGATTAATTAGATAATGTCCACATGAACCTTCCATTAAGTTGGCCACTTTGTTCTCACTCTTTTGAACTTTCTCTTCTGTAAATGGCAGTAGTTGCTATTTTCATATCCAGGTTTCTTATTATGTTACAGGGTCAGGTTGGAGGGAGGTGAGTATAGTACAGGTTTCATCAAGTATTCCAGTAGGCTCTCTCATAATTGTTATGATCTTACAAAACTGGTCTATGAGCAAGAAATTAAAAACATGGCTCAACGTAACAACTGAAAAGTTAATCATAGAGGTACATATGGCCAAGCAATTTTACTCCTAGGTACCCCAAACTTGTGTTCATATAAAGACTTATCCACTAATGTTTATAGCAGCATTATACATGATAGCCTCAAATTAGGTATAATCCAAATGTCTATCAACTGAATTAAAGAAAATGTGGTATATTCATACAATGAAGTACAATTCAGACACAAAGTAACAAACTACTACTAATACATGAAACAACAGAGGAAACTCAAACACATTATCCTAAGAAGCCAGACACGAAGACTACATGATTACTTAAACTCAAAAGTTGTATAATGTATATGTTTAATATGTATGTTGTGATATGTAGTAAGATTAAATTTATAGGAAATTACCAGAAAAAGAAAACCTATGAAGGAAAAAATGCAGATCAATAGTTGCCTGGCACTGGAGATAGAAATGGAGATTAAGTACTAAGGACATGAAACAACTTTTTGAGGTGATGAAAGTTTCAAACTGGTTGGTGGTGATGGTTGCACAATTGCACATGTTAAAAATCATTGAACTGACACTTATAATAGGTGAATTTTATGGTATACAAACTAACCTCAGTAAGGCTGTGATTCTGAATACTTATTTGTTTCTATAGCGCTATATTTACCTCAATCCAATTTTGCATGTTGTGTATTTCAAAGAAATTGGGATGTGTGTGTGTTTGTGTGTGTGTGTGTGTGTGTGTGTGTGAGGGAGGGGGCAAGAAGGAGAGAGAGAGAGATACTCCCCTGCCCAATATACTTCAGCTATGATAAAATTCTGTTTCTTGAATCTGCCATATTTTACTTTGCTGCAGCAAATCTTTCTGCACATGCTATAACATGCTTTCCCTGGAATGTTCTTTCCCACCATGCTTTTCAAGGCTAGCTGCTCTTCTTTCAGGTTACTGTTAATGTAACCTCCTCAAAGAGTGCTTCCTTGGCTTTATAAAGAAGATTCCCAGCTCCAGTAATAGATTTTGGCCCCTTATGAATTTCCTTCATCGCATTTTACCTAACCTCGAGTTTGTTTGATTTAAGAATGTATGCATGTATATTTATTTGTGTATATATAGCCCTTTTATTTGTATATATATATATATATATATATATATATATATATAAATATATATACATATATAGTATATATATATGTGTGTGTATGTATATGTGTGTGTGTGTGTGTGTGTGTGTGTATGTGTGTATTTCTTCTATTAAGACATGAAAGATTAGAAAACTCCTGAATAATTTAGGTGGGTATACATTCCAATTTTCTTCAAGGATTTCCATAGCTAGGAATGGACTTAATTCATCTAGAAAATACTGTATTCCTGGAACTATTCTGGAATTAACCTGATATTCTGAGGATCTCTGAGCATGAGTGTAAGTCTTGACTGGCAGAAGATTTCCGTATTTGTGAAGGACACCCTAACTTTTTCAGGACTATCTCCTAAAAATCTCATATGATGTGGGAGGCATAGAAGCTCCAGATTAATTCAGTACCCTGAAGTTATCAGTTGCTAGATATTGCTTTTTTGACACCTCATCAAGCTCTTTTGAAAACCTAGTTTTACAACTGAAGCAGACCTCCCAGTGTGCAAACCATAATACGAAACTAATGTACGGTTAACTGTGCCCTAAATAATAAGGCATCCCAAAAACCTAATCTTCCTCCTAGGAAGTAGCTTATACTCTGAAAAAAATCTCACTCATTACATAATCTGACAAATATAATATAATATAGTTTTAATAGCTACAGTTAATGCATTAAACATATGGTTTCTTCAATAATTACTAATTTTTTTCTCACTACTAATTATGGTATTAAATCGTTCACTCCTTAATTTGTTCTGTCAAAGTTTTTATTTATTCCAGACTGAATGGTGATAGAGTTGAGGCTTATGCACTTCTCCCATTAACTTAACATCATTGATATAAAGCCGCTGTATGTTGTAATGGTTTGTTATCTTGTTATTTTTGGTGATTTAATTTTCCTGTGATGATCATCTCAATTGAGCCATTCCAGATGTGAAATAGTTTCAAAAGATATTTCAAAAACTTATCAGGACTATTGTTATTTGTAGTTTAATATAATTTTAATGCCGTTTTGATAACTGCCAGTTGTAATTGTCCACCCTCTCCAGGATAACTTTACTGCTGCGGTATTGTGCAGGCAAACTGAACAGTTGGTTTGAGAAGAGTCAAAGATCCCCAGGGAATTATTTATGGACTGAAATAATTTAAAATGAGTAAACGCCTTGTTACTTTAAAGTGTGTATATGAGTATTAGGTGTCTGTTTCTGTGTAAAGTGAGGTAGGCTTTGTGAGGGGTATGGGGGTAGACATATAGTAATCATTCACTTTCAGAGGCGTTTGACAGACTAGGACTAGAGTGAGGTGAGTGATGTACTTGCTTCAGGAATAAAATTTAAGGGGATGTCAAAAACTCAGTAATCAAGTTAAATCGTATTTTAATGCAATAGTTTAGAAAATCAAACTGGCAAACTGTGGTCTATGCAGCAGTGTCTGTTTTTTGTAGATAAAGTTTTATTGGACCCAGGGCTGGGAGGGTGAGATGAAAGAGACAGGTCATTCATGTGGAGGGTTATGTCTTGTCTTTATTTAAAATTGTGATATTTTGTTTGTAATGAATTTTTTTGCCTCAATTCTGATTTTTGGAAATTATGATTAATTATTTCTTAGTTTATTTGAGATCTTCTTAAGAAATAGTGGCTATAGATATGCTTAATAAACCACTCTAATTTTGGGAGAGATGTGGAATTAGTGTGTTTGGCGTATGTATGTATTGGATCTCTGAAATTCCAATTTTATTTAAAATGCCTGTATTAAAGAGGTTGATTGTAAAGGACAATGCAATAACTATATATTCTAAATGTTTTACTTTATCTAGAGCTGCAAATACTTAGAATATTGTAAAATTTAATTTTTTTAAAATTCCGACCATAATGTACAGAGAGATCAATTATATCTCAGGGCAGTTGTCTCTATGTAAAAATTAATGCTCTGTCCTTTAAATTGTGTTCAAGTATTTATCTTTCTTCTTGATTTCTATAGATTTCTTGCATTCAAAAATAAGATATTAAGGGAATATATATTCTTATAATATATATTCCATATATATGTACACACAAATAAGAGAAAATAAAATCTGTCTTATCTTGAATGATTCCTATTTCAATATAAAAAATTAAAAGGATCAAAAAAATATAAAACTATATTTAAAAACAAATAATGATTCATATTTATCTCACCATTGATGCTTACTTTTTAGATGCATACTTAGTTGGCTATACTGAATATTTTTCTGAGGCTGACCTTATAGGTGTATCTGTACTTTTTTAGGACCCCATTATTACATGTGTTGATATTTTATTTGCTACATATTCTTCTAAGGGTGTAGTGTAATACAGAGGCAGATGATGATATAGTATGCTTTCCTACAGAGTATAGCAGAGTTGAGTGGCTAGTTTCTGACTTTGGAATATGACCTTTGAGTCTTAGGAAAGTAGATAGTTTACATGTGCTCTGCATTCAGGGCATTTTTTTCTCCCACACCTCTTGTACTACTAGTCTTCCAAGTAAGGTAGTATGTTCCTTGTTTACTAAGTTTCTCATTCCGCCTTAACCCTTTTCTGCCTTTGAGATCCTGTCATGAGACTATTCACACTTCCCTCTTGGTTGCAGTCATTTATAGAACCTTCTAATTTCTGAGTATTTTAGCTTCTGCTTCATTGTCATTTTTATCAAACATTACTCCTCATTGTAATTCTTAGTGATTTAAATATCCACAGAGATGATCTGGAGGCTTTCAGCTTCTTGAGATCTTTTTCATTAATCTAGTCCTTTACATTAAATTAGACATCTACTTCCAAGGTCATATTAGTCACTGTATTCTTACCGTAATATCAGTTTTAGGCATTCTACTTTCTGACCACTTCCAATTTTTTCATCGGATTTCCTGATTATGAAACAAAACCTCCGAAAATTGATCAAGTCATGTTTTCATTGTCCTCCTTTATCTCATTTCATGTTCTTACTTTCCTCCTTACCAGGTTAGATTCCTTTTTATTTTTATTTTTTATAATTATAAACATTACTTCGCATGTGCCCTCATTCCCCTTGTCCCTCTCACCTTTACCAACACAGGAGTCAGGATTTAAGCCCATCAGATTAATGCCAGTGTTTGAGCTCTCTTAATCACTACAATATGCATATATTATTTCAGTTGATTCTTACAACACACCTGTAAAAATAAATCAGAGAATAGAAACTTGGAGAAGCTAAGCCTTGTGGGATCACACAACTTCTAAAGTGGCAGGTAGTATTTAAACTCTGCTACTTTGCGCCTAAGCAGCTGAACTTGTCTAGGTAAAAATTTATGCTGACTCATTTAACTAAATTCACGACCATTTCAACAGGACTTTTAGTGCTGTCAGACAGACCTACATTTCCTTAGTTTGTTTTATTTTTTTCTAGTACCTCTACCCTCTTCTCAAACCTCATTTTTTTTTCATTCTGTCTCTCCAGATAATCTTGACTTGTATTACACTCAGATGATAGAAACGATCTGAAGAGACTGTCCCAGAGTGCTACAGCACATCTAGTATCCCATCTACATGAGCAGCCATATATTTGACATTCCTCTCTTTAACGTGGACTAGCTGACTGTGCTCCTCTGCTATCCAGCCTCTCCAATGTTCACTAGATCCAAGTTCCTCATTTAAGCAATTAATCCTTGTCTCTTAATTATTATCACTAGGTTTTCCCTCCCCTCTG
>NW_011888792.1:8445589-8453541 GCF_000151845.1 Pteropus vampyrus | reverse complement strand
GTTGATTCTTACAACACACCTGTAAAAATAAATCAGAGAATAGAAACTTGGAGAAGCTAAGCCTTGTGGGATCACACAACTTCTAAAGTGGCAGGTAGTATTTAAACTCTGCTACTTTGCGCCTAAGCAGCTGAACTTGTCTAGGTAAAAATTTATGCTGACTCATTTAACTAAATTCACGACCGTTTCAACAGGACTTTTAGTGCTGTCAGACAGACCTACATTTCCTTAGTTTGTTTTATTTTTTTCTAGTACCTCTACCCTCTTCTCAAACCTCATTTTTTTTTCATTCTGTCTCTCCAGATAATCTTGACTTGTGTTACACTCAGATGATAGAAACGATCTGAAGAGACTGTCCCAGAGTGCTACAGCACATCTAGTATCCCATCTACATGAGCAGCCATATATTTGACATTCCTCTCCTTAACGTGGACTAGCTGACTGTGCTCCTCTGCTATCCAGCCTCTCCAATGTTCACTAGATCCAAGTTCCTCATTTAAGCAATTAATCCTTGTCTCTTAATTATTATCACTAGGTTTTCCCTCCCCTCTGGGTCATCTCCAGTGCTATAATTTCTCTTATTAAATAAAATGATGAGAAAATAGACGAATACATCAGCAGAACAGAATAGAGAGCCCAGAAATAGGTCCACATAAATGTAGTCAACTGATCTTTGATAAAAGAGCAAAGGCAACACAATTGAGAAAAAATAATCTTCTCAACAAACGATGCTGGAAAAACTGGACATCCACATGCAAAAAAAAAAAAAAAAAGAAAGAAAAGAAAAGGAAGACAGAAAGAAAGAAAAGAAAAAGAATTTAGACACAGACTTTACATCTTTTACAAAATTAACTCAAAACAGAACATAGCCTAAATGTAAAACACAAAGCTATCAAACTCCTAGAGGATAACATAGGAGAAAATCCAGATGATCTTGGGTTTGGTGATGACTTTTTAGATGCAACATCAAAGGCACAATCTATGAAAAAAAAGAATTGATAATCTGGACTTCACTAAAATTTAAAACTACTGCTCTGAGAAGGACAGTGTCAAGAGGATGAGAAAAGAAGTCATAGACTTACGAAAATATCTGCTGAAGACACATCTGATAAAGAACTGTTATTCAAAGTATACCAAGTATACAAAGAACTTTTAAAACTGAACAATAAGAAAATAAGCAATCTGATTTTAAAAGACCTTAATAGTCACCTCACCACGGAAGATATACAAACGGCAAATAAGTATATGAAAAGATATTTCATGTTGTATGTCATCAGGGAGATGGAAATTAAAACAATAATGTGATACCATTACACACCTATTAGAATGATCAAAATCTAAATCACGGACACCAGCAAATGCTGGTGTGGATTTGAAACAGCAGGAACTCTCATTCACTGCTGATAGGAATTCCAAATGGTACAGCCACTTTGGAAGATGGTTTGGTGGTTTCTTATAAAACTAAACATATGCTTAATATATGATCCAGCAATCACACTCCTTGGTGTTTATCCAAAAGAGTCAAAAACTTATGTCCATACAGAAACCTGCACATGAGTGTTAATAGCAGATTTATTCATGATGGATAAAACTTGTAAGCAACCAAGATGTCCTTCAGTAGGTGCATGGATAAATAGTCTGTGGTATATTCGGACAATGAAATATTATTCAGTGCCAAAAAGGAATGAGCTATTAAGTTATAAAAAGACATGGAAGAAACTTTTTTTTTAAAAAGCAAGTTACTAAGTAAAAGATGTCATTCTGAAAAGGCAATGTATTGTATGATTCCAACTATATGATCTTCTAGAAAAGGCAAAAAAAGATCAGTACTTGCGAGAGGTTAAGGGGGAGAGAGGGATAAATAGGCAGAGCACAGAGAGGTGAAACTACTCTATATGACACTGTAATGATGGATTCACATCATTATACATTTGTTCCAATCCACAGACTGTATAACAAACACCATGAGAGAACTCTAATGTAAACTATGGACAATGTGTCAATGTAGGTTTATCAACTGTGACAAAGACACCTTTCTGGTGAAGAATGTTGATAATGAGGGAGGGTATTTATATGTGGGGGTTGGAGAATACGGGAAGTCTCTGTACCTTCTGCTTAATTTTATTCTGAACTTAAAACTGCTTTTAAAAAGTCTATTAAAAATAAAAGTCCTTTTGTAATTTCATGTTCCTCTTTAGTTTCTTCTCTATTTCTCTGCTTTCCTTTTATAAAGCATAATCCTTCAAAAGATTTGTCAAAACCCACCATATCTAGGTCTTCTCTCATTTTATTTTGTTCCCTCAGCAACAGGCTTTTAATCCCGTTTCTCCGCCACATGTAGCTCTTAAGTTTACCAATATTTGTCATTTTGCTAAATTGGTGGATTCTTGATCATCATTTCATGTGACACATATTTTTTTAAAGGGGTCACTGAGGCCTTTCTTCTTCTTCCTTCTTAAAATAATCTCTTCACATGATTTTAAGAACATCATTCTCCATTGGTCCTATTTCTACCTTTCTGGCCAGCTCCTAAATATCAGAGTGCTCGATCTCCTACATTATACCTCTTTGCTTCTTTATACTCCCTCCTTCAGTAATATGATTTAGTCTGAAACCTTAAACTTCATCCTTTTTACTGCTTTAGCCAAAAACTTTGATTTTATCTTTGATTGCTTTCCTACACATATGGAAACCAGTATATATGGAGTACTATTGACTCTACTTTATACATATTGTAAAAATCTAGAATTTGACAACTTCTCACATCTTTCACTAGTACCACTCTTAACAAAGTCAACATAATCTCTTGCCTGGATTATTACTATAACCTCCTACCTGATCTCCTTGTTTTTGCCTTTGTCCCCCTATAAATTATTCTCAACATAGCAGCCAAGTTAATCCTACATGCAAAATCTTCCATTGGTTGTCCATGAGATTCAGAGTAAAAGCCAAAGTGCTGTGAAGCCTCATAGAACAAGTGCATTCTAGCAACAGTTTGATCACTGTCTGTATCTGCCTTACTAGTCATTCATTAAATACTCATTGTGACCACTCCTCAGGTTAAGAAATTCTTACTCTTTTTTTTTTTTCAGGTTCTGCTTTTTGATTTTAAGCTTCCATTTTTATTAAATAGACATTTTATGAGCACCTATTATAGATGCATAAAAATGAATAAAACATTTCTTGCCCTCAAAGAGTTTTTACATTTGGAGAAAAGACAAAAATGCAATGAATAATTACATGAGCAGTAACTATTATGGTACTGAATGTGTGCACAAAACACTGGCATAAAAAGCAATCAATTAAAATTACCTGATGTAGACATAGAAGATCTCAGAGAAGCAGCATTTATTCTGGCTGATGCAAGGTGAGCCCTGTTCTTTGAATTGTTTCCAGTTTTCCATACTACTTTAGTCATACTAATGGACCTGACTAAAGGCAGTAGGCAGGCATTTATATACAAAGATGATTACTTTTTTTGTCTCTTTTGCAGTAATAGCTCCAGATCTTTTTCAGCTCCAGATGTTCATTGGTCTCACTTATGATAGAATGGTGCAAATTTGCATGTCTGATGCTGCTTGTGGTCAGTAAAAAAAATGAAAATAGTTTATAACCCCAGATTCCTTATTTTGACCCAAAGTTTCTTATATGACATGTACAAAAATGCTGTCACCCTTTTGAGGTGATCTCTCATTGATGGAGGCAAGGTTTTGTGCAAATGCTGACCTCATAGTGATAGCTATTATTGCATGACTTCGTGTCCACCCAAAAAAATGTATTAGAATACAATCGACTGAGTGACTGCAACAGGTATATCAGCTCTAAATCATAGAAAAAGTAGCCATTCATGAGCTTTAGCACAATATTATTAATAATTAATTACTTGTAACATCTCTCAGGTGATCAAGATAAATTACTAGGCTATAATACCATGGTTTTAAACAGCTGTTATATTCAGTAGATCTGCTGACCTTCCAGAAGCTGCAAGGTTCTTTTATGATTTCAGAATTTATGTTAATCTTTTAAAAAAGTAGCATGATGTATTGACAAGAACATAACATTTTAGACTCAGAGGACTTCAGTCTGGTTCTATGCTCTGAGGTGTATCAGTTACATAACATTGAACAACTCACTTAAGGATACTGAGCTTCAGTTTAATTATGTGTACTATGGGATTTTGTAAACTGCAAAATACTCAACAATTTTGAGTTGCTATTATTATAATGGTGCTATCAATGCACAGTGCTTGTATTTTTCTATTTTGCCCTCATCTCTTTCATTTTTTTTTTCTGAATAGAGTTAGCTCCATAGTACTCTGACAACTTATTTTTTCTAGTTCAACATGAGCTTCTCCAGTGAATTGGGAATTTTACAATTGGATAGTTAGAATACAGTGTATGATCAGGGGACTTCTGAATTACCTAGAGAATTTTGCAGTGTTGAGTTACTCATTATTTCAAGAAGATTTTCTATTTTTTAAAAATTTTATGGGTATGGTAAGTGAGAAAGAAGGACCAGGCTGATTATTATTTCTATAGAGGACTGGAAGAAATAGGGGAAAGAAGGCAGCAGAGAAACCAACCAACCAACCAGCCAACCAACCAACAAACATCTTTAGACAATGAAGGAAAATGTTGCTGGGGAAAAACCGAACAAATGGCGTAATTTGTGATTAGATGTGTCCACTCTACTTTTACAGGGAAGGGGGCCCAGCTATAGCTTTGCTACTGGGGGCCAACTGGGAAGCCACCCTCAAGGACTGAGGCTCTTACACACTACTGCCTCTAGTTCCAGGGAGTGCTGCTCCAAGAGCAGTCCGTATAAAAACAGGGTTTGAAGGGTTTGAGCTTTAGGTAGAAACTGATTGTACGAGACTAATCTGTTCATTAATTTCACAAATATTTATTTAGTGCCTAATATATGACAGCAATAGCAGTAGACAAAACACACAACAATCCTATCCTCAGGGAGCATTTGTTGCAGAAAAGTATAAATCTTTACTGTAAGTAAAAATCTTGACTGGTTCACTGGATTTTCACTCCTTCCTCCCCACCCCTCAAACAACTAGATTGTTTGGATTATCAATATAATAACCTGAGCATTCTCATTGTATATATTTATTGATTCAGGTTATCTTGTTGGAGGCACTTCAGTGTAATGGAAAAAGCACCAAACTGGGAGTCAGACTACATAGATGCTGTCCCCTCTGCCACTAATCAGATCTGTGATCTTCAGCCTATCACAGACTCAGAGACCAAAGAAAGAGGTAGGCTCTTTGATAATTCACATCTCTTTTCTTGTTCTCAGTCTGTGTGGCTTATGCTCTATCAGGCAAAGGAGAAGTTCTCTCCTCCTGAATTATCTTCAGCATAAAATCATACCTCCTTTTGCAGCTTGCTCTCATTTCTCTACAGCATGAATGTTGGGTACAGATAGCATTCAGGCTTCCATGGCACCTGGATTATTTTCAGTTAGAACTTCTTGGATGTGCCACTCTGAGAATAGTCTGTCAGAAAATTAAAATAAAAGCCTGTTTAACATCTCCCAGGGTGGGCTGCTCTGCCATATTTGGGATCAGATGTTTTGGCTAATGAAATACAAAATGTTTTCTGCTTCTGACAGTAACAGCAAGACTGAACTTGGTTTAAAAACTAAAAATATTTCAAAGTGTAGCAGAGCCTTGTAGATGTCCCAATACCTATTTCTCCTTTTTCTTTAGTAATAGAAACTTCAAATTATAGACTGCCATCTGACTACTCAAAATCAAGGCAACATTTTCCAATCTCTCATGTAGTTTAGAGTGGCTAGGTGACCAAGGGCTGGCTAAAGGGGTGTGATATGAATTACTTCTTTAATAGTGTCTTTAAAGAAAGGGCATGCTAACCACACCCCTCCCCCCACTCGCCGCAACTTTCCCATGCTGAAATGAGGACATGGTGGACGTGATGGTGAGCCATCTTCAACTGAAAACAGGCAATGCTGTAGTGGATGGGTGGTGAAATGACATTATAGAAGGATTTAGGGGTCTTTAGCTCTATGGAACTGTCACATTAACTTTGAATTAATCTTCGGACTTTGATGCCTTTCTTAAAAAAAGCTTAATAACCAACAGCCTAATGTATATCCTAATTAATACAGAGATAAATAATTCAGATAATAAGTAGACATAAAAATAATACATTATCAGTAATTTTCTTTGACCTGTCCTAAAAAGGTGACTAAGGCAGTTCAGCAATATTCTATGTGAAAAGTGCCTCTCTTTCTCTCTCTCTCTCTCTCCCCCTTTCTCTCCCAGGAGAATAGGGAACATTGCATTTTAGAAATGATCTAGAAAAATATTTATTTCTTTTCTTTATCGCTCTTCTTTGGAGTAAAAGTTTAAAAAAATGAGAAAAAAGAAACAGTTGATTGAATGTGAAATTCACATAATTTTATAAATTCTAAATTGTGATTCTGTCATCGATAAAAACTTTGTTATAATTCATGATTATTGAAAGTCAAACTAAAATAGAAGAGGCCTGAAAAGTACAGGTAGAAGGTGAAAATTGTTGTGTTGTGCATATTCCAATATTGAATTTCCTGATTTTAGAAAATTTATTTTTTCAGCATTAATAATATATCCATGCTTGCATTGGGTTGCCAAATTTGTTTGTAAAAAGGTTGCTTGTTAACAAACAAGAATAATTAAACCACTCAATATTAACTAAATAATATCTTGATGAAGATTTTTAAACTGTTTGGTTAGTGTTTTTTCTGCTTTAGTAGTGATTTTGCTGTGAAATGTGAGGATAACACTTCATGTGTTACTATTTGTTGTGAAGTGATTTAATAAATGTTTAAACAAGTCATTACCACGATGACAGCATTTTTTATCATGGAGTTGTGATTTTGATATTGATTGTCATGCTAGGCTTCCTACCCCCTTCCTCTGTCCAGAAAATGTGAGGACATATAAGCATGACCCTCAAATAGTGCTAACAGACTGCATTAGTTATTTTTATGTCTGTTCTCAAGTCTTCCTCTCTTTTATGTCAAAGGAGGAAAGACAGTAGCCCTCCTTTCCACACCTAGATAGTAGCATATGTAGAAGGGACAAACCCTGTTTAGCACATACTCATTTGTTAGGAGAACACCAGGCTAGCAACTTTGTAAGAAAACAGTAACCTCAAGAGAACCAGGAACCAAGAAGCCCCTTCTCAACTTGTCTAATAGGTTTCAAACTTGCAATTGAGTAATAAATATAGTTTAACCTTCCAGATCCTCCAAGAGAAGGCCACTGTCTTACCTTCACAAATAAGTAGAGCTAAATTAGGTCTATGATATTCATCTCTTCAGTAATAAGTATTGGACTACTATGTGCCAGATAAATAATGAGCAAAACAGGTGTTATTTTTGTCTTCTTGAATCTCTCAGTCAAGTAGTAGACCTGCATCCTTGCTTTTAGCTTTCTGTGATATATGTTTTTCCTGAGTGGGGTTCCCTTTCTCTGTGACCCTCAGGCTACTCTACCAAGAACTCTTCTCCACGAGTTTCATCAGTAAGAAAAGAAGGCGTGATTTGAGTATGGTGTAGTGCTCAGTTATACAATCTTAGAGATGGAAGATTTCTTAATTTATCTGCTGTACGTCACAGATATTATTCTTCCCATTAGAGTAACAAGTAAATACATGGGTTTTGTTTGTTTGTTTGTTTGTTTTTGGTATAGTCTAAGAAAATAGATTCATTTTAAAATAGTTGTAATTTTATTCCCCCGGGGGGGTCATTTGACAGTGTCCAGAGACATTTTTGGTATGTCACGACTTTGAGGGAAGAGATGTGACTGATATCTAAGGAGTAGAGACCCAAAACACTTACTAAATACCTTACAATGCACATATTATCCTCCTCAACAAGGAAAAGTATTGACAAATATTTAATACAAATATTTATTTGTTTTTATTAAGATTTTTTTT
>NW_011888792.1:8422750-8445539 GCF_000151845.1 Pteropus vampyrus | reverse complement strand
ATAAGCATGACCCTCAAATAGTGCTAACAGACTGCATTAGTTATTTTTATGTCTGTTCTCAAGTCTTCCTCTCTTTTATGTCAAAGGAGGAAAGACAGTAGCCCTCCTTTCCACACCTAGATAGTAGCATATGTAGAAGGGACAAACCCTGTTTAGCACATACTCATTTGTTAGGAGAACACCAGGCTAGCAACTTTGTAAGAAAACAGTAACCTCAAGAGAACCAGGAACCAAGAAGCCCCTTCTCAACTTGTCTAATAGGTTTCAAACTTGCAATTGAGTAATAAATATAGTTTAACCTTCCAGATCCTCCAAGAGAAGGCCACTGTCTTACCTTCACAAATAAGTAGAGCTAAATTAGGTCTATGATATTCATCTCTTCAGTAATAAGTATTGGACTACTATGTGCCAGATAAATAATGAGCAAAACAGGTGTTATTTTTGTCTTCTTGAATCTCTCAGTCAAGTAGTAGACCTGCATCCTTGCTTTTAGCTTTCTGTGATATATGTTTTTCCTGAGTGGGGTTCCCTTTCTCTGTGACCCTCAGGCTACTCTACCAAGAACTCTTCTCCACGAGTTTCATCAGTAAGAAAAGAAGGCGTGATTTGAGTATGGTGTAGTGCTCAGTTATACAATCTTAGAGATGGAAGATTTCTTAATTTATCTGCTGTACGTCACAGATATTATTCTTCCCATTAGAGTAACAAGTAAATACATGGGTTTTGTTTGTTTGTTTGTTTGTTTTTGGTATAGTCTAAGAAAATAGATTCATTTTAAAATAGTTGTAATTTTATTCCCCCGGGGGGGTCATTTGACAGTGTCCAGAGACATTTTTGGTATGTCACGACTTTGAGGGAAGAGATGTGACTGATATCTAAGGAGTAGAGACCCAAAACACTTACTAAATACCTTACAATGCACATATTATCCTCCTCAACAAGGAAAAGTATTGACAAATATTTAATACAAATATTTATTTGTTTTTATTAAGATTTTTTTTTAACAATATGTTTTCTATGTCCTCTTTTATATCCAGTTAGAGAAGCTACTGGTTATTGAAGTATTTTAGTATGCTTTCTTTCTTCACTGATCCATTTTTCTACAAACATTGGAATATTTACCTGTACTAAACACGCTAGATAATATAAAGGTTAATAAATCTTTGTCTCTGGCTTTATAGTAAAAAAATCAGTATCTGTGAATTAAGAGAATTATACTTAAAGGTAAAACTGATTAACCATGTCAGAGCAGACATAAAGTACCAGAGGAAATTGGAAAGATGGATTGTTTCTGGCTGAAGGAATATAAAAGATATAATGGGATAGGTAGCATTGGAGCTGAGTCTTAAAGGATAATCGTAATTCAACCATGCTACGATGAGGAAACAGTCAGGAAGCAAGAAGGGAAGAAAGTACATGGAACCAGGACAGGTTCAAGACACTGTTGGTGGTGGCCAAGCTTGGCTTGAGGCAGAGTGCATGGAGAGATGTGGTTAGAAAGTTCTTCCTTTCCTTACCTAGATGTTAATGGTATAGGCCAAATTGTTTTTGAAAAGATGTACATCAGGATCATTACAAGAGGTTTTAACTTTTCTGAGTTAAAAAATATGTCAAATTTTTATATCGTGTATTAAATAAATCAGAATTTTCAGTTGTAAATGAGCTTGTTTGGCATTGTCCTGAGTTTCCATGGGTATTTTTACTGCTTTTACATCAGCTAATGTTTTTCATAATCAGCAAGCAGAAAGTTTTTTCTTTTATTTTTGTCTCAAAATTCACCTTGAATAAGTACATTCTCACAGCTTTAGGGGTCGAAATAACCTGAAAATGCATAATTTAGAAGAGGGTTCAGTGATTCTTTCCTTCAGTTTGAAGTGAAAGTAAATTCTAGCCTGAGATAATAAGATCTGATATAGAACATCTTTGGAAATTTTTATAAAAATGTGGCATTACAATGGAGGGACAATATAAAACTATCTTCCTGTGGCCTTGGAGGGTCATCAGATTCCCCGGAAGAATGAGAGAAGGCTGGGGGCTTGATTTAATCAGCTAATTTCTAGTCATCTCTCTACATAGACTGTATTGAATCAGAATTGGGAAGGATACAAAAGGAAATTTTCTTTTTTCCATTTTTCTTCTTACATGTGCTTTAGGTGATATTTGCAAAACTAAAGTTTAAAAACCACTGTTCTAGAAAATGGAAGAATCAGAGGACTCTGTGGTTAATCATGCTGTGGATGTGATAGTCAAAAAGTGTAAGTAGTGCACAATATTCCAGAAATGTTGTGGCTTTGTGGGAATAAATGCGGCCTAGGAGAATAGGTTGAATTATGTACATCAAAAGAGTGGAGATGGGAGAAACTATAGAGAATAAAAGCAAAAATATTCTTCTGTGATTAGCATTACTTAAGGAGAATTCTTATAGTTTAAAAAAATAATAAATGTATTTATTCTTCTGTAAAGGTAGAAACTTACATGCCTAATCATTAATTACCAAATCTGTTTTGGGGATCCAGCTGCACATGATTATAAAAATACGTTGTTGTTTTAGGATTCTCAGAACAAGCAAAGTTAGGTTCATAAATTCTGCTCCTTTCCCTTTTGTAGAGCTAGTAAAAATATTAAATCATTAGTTTTCATAGACATTCCATCTACCTTTGTCCTCTAATGGTATAGAACTTTAAGGTGATGGCAACCTGAATGATTTTTTTTTTTATGTTTCTTATTCTCTAATCATAAATTTCATAAAAGCTTAACTTGTTTTATGTAGTATAAACATTTTCCCATTGGCTCAAGTATTGTTTTCATGTTTTATTCTGTTGTCTATAAAGTATGTATGTACCAAGTGTGTCTCTAAGATTGTCAGCTCTAAAAGGGCTATGTCAGTGTGGTTCCTATTACATAAAGATGAATTCTTAATAATTTTTTTTATGATTAGGATGGCTCTCTATATACTTGGATTAAATGAGTGAATTCATCTGCAGTTTGGTATGGTATTATAACATTATTACTTCTTAGTACGGTTATTTTTTCTTCTATAAAATCAGGCTCCTTTGCCATCCCACCCTGTATTGAGGTGATTCTCTGGAATAATTATGTACAGCACTTAGCCTGGGAGGTGTTTTCACTCTTTCCTCCATTAGCCATGTAATAAATTGACTAAAACAATTCCTGGCCTCTCTCTACTATTTGCAATTAAGAGTGAAGATTACTTTGATTTAATGTAGAAGATTGGAACACATTTCACTATATTCAGTGCTTTTCCCTGTGGATCCGCTGCCTAGAGGAGGCAGGCCTACACAGCCCTGCACTGTACAACTTAGGCATTGCCCTATGACCAGCATTAGCCAATGAAATGTGAGTAGAAGGGATGAATCACTTCCTAGCAGAAGTTTCAGAGCCAGTGCATGTTCTTTTTTCCCCTCTGCCACAAGAACAGGCAATGCTTCCTGCAGATGCTGCTCCATCAGGCTGAGTCCAGGGAGAATGCTCTCTGAACCAGGGGCAGAGATATAGCCGAGCCACAGTGAATACAAGTCATGAAAGAGAAATATCTGTTGTTGAAAACACGAGACTTTGTGATCATTTTATGTCACATAATTAACCCCCACAAGAATTTTGAGAGGAATAAATAGCAAGGAATACTTGATCAGAGCCTGTTTAAAGAGCTGCCTTTCATCTTAAGCCTTCCTCACTGTGGATATAGGTCATAGGAGTCGCTTTTGCCCTCATTCTTCTCTGGCCTCCTCACTTGGTATCCTGTTATAACCAGCTTTAAGATATTATAAATTGTTCAAGGATGTGTGTGCTTTTTGCAGCCTCCATAGAGAGGGCACGTACCAGTTTCTGCGAACATAACTATAGAATGTTGGGTAGATGTATTTTACATTTGAATGTAAAGGAAGTTTTAATAGATCAGTTTACCATTGCCAAATGGATCTGGCTGGTAGTCAATATGAATAAGAAATGAGAAAGTTGTTCCTAAGTTAGAGGCCTAAAAGTTTTCAGAGATAGGCTGTTGTTCCCAGAGTCCAGGAGAAAACATCCTGCTTGAGTATGATTCTATCAATGAAACTTTTTTATGGGAGAAAATATTTTTGTAATTTTAGCACTTTCTGAATCATTCTCTCGGTAAGTCACACTGTTTGACATAGTCCATAGAACTCTCCTGAAAATTCCAAGAAAATGTAAATGGATTTTGAGCCCACATTTTTATAAATAAGATGTCCCATTCTATTTTAATTGGAAATATCAGTTTGATTCAAAGAGGATCTTTGATAAATATTAACTTGTTAAGCTGAGCTGCTTTTGTTATTTCTAGAAGAAGAGTCATAAAAATATTCAAAATTTTATAGAATTCCACTAACCATCCAGTACAAGGGATTAGAACATGTTTTATATCTTTCTTTTCCTAAAACAAGGGTTTCCTCTAGGCACCAATACAGCTTAAATATTTCTCCATATCATTAAGTGTGGATGAACATAAGGGTACTCAGTATTTCTTATGTTAGATTGTTGTGAGGAAGTACCTGGCTAAATGAATATATCTTTCACTGTTTATTTATTCAGAAATAATGATTGAATCCTTTCTCTGTGTCATATGCCGTGTACATTGTGTGTCACCATAGTGAAAGGGCAGCTTGTACTGAGGTATATACTCAGCTTTTGTTATTTGTGATAAAATATCTTGAAAATTTTTTCAGCTTGGAAAGCTTATTTTAAAGTGGGAACCTAGTAAAATAATAGTACAAAAAATTACAATATACTGTATATTTTACATTAGGCAGATCAGAAAGATTCAGTTGCATAAAGGTGTTATTGATCTAAATTATTAAACTAAAGTCAGCTGTACTAGATTATGGATATTGAAACCCTAAGCAAACTGAATGCTAAAATAGCAGCAATATGAACAAGAGAAACTAGAATAAATTTTTGGATGTGTTCTAAGAGGGAGATTCTCAAATGAAAGAGATATGAGTTTGGTCTGCATTAATCTTGGATTTGCTGGTAGTAACATTTTATGATATTGTGAATTCTCTCCTGTAAAAATTTATTTTTGTAAGAATGTTTACCCTACTTAGTAAATCTTAATTCTCCTACAGTTTGGGTTGTCAAGCTTAGGTTTATGTGCCAATAATTGCTAAAGTCTGAATCATAGTATTGAGAAAAACTCAGGAGGAAAGAAACAGACAGTCCTGATAAATGAGTGATATTTACCATGTTTTGGGTGGGGAGGATGGCTGTGCCATATTGAGAGAGTATGATCAGTTTAATAAATGTCATAAGTATCAGGAACTTGCCATCTTTACCTTAGAACAGTTTATAATTGGGGAGTCATTATATAAAATTAGAATCTTTTACTTTCTTATGTTCTCTGGAAAAGATTACTTGATGATTTCTTCATTGATTCATTACTACGGTCTTATTTAATATTGCTAAAATCTCATTTAGTTTTTACGATGTTGATGCACCCCGGTCTTGGGAGGATGTTAAGTGATTGTTTACTAGGGAGCTGTATGAGACTATATCAAGACCTAAAGACATGGTGGAAAGAAATCCTGAAGTAAAAAATACCAAAATTCATTCCTTGATAATATTGTTCAGTTCTTATTATGGATGTAAATTGTTATAATGATGAGAGTTGGGAAAGATTTGAAATAAAAAGATTTTTGATGATATAAAGTTGAAAGAATTTTAAATATAAATTTATATAAAAACATACTGAAAAAGTATGATGATATAAAGTTGAAAGAATTTTAAATATAAATTTATATAAAAACATACTGAAAAAGATATTAAGATATTATATTTCTACCCTAACAATGTCAGTGTGCTTCATCAAGTCAATAAGGACTAATAAAGTCCAGAAGCAGATTTGAATTCCATGACTCTAGTGACCCCAAAAATCAGGTCATTGTAGAAGGAGTCCAAGTACTGATAATTCTGTTGATATTTCACTCTTGCTGCATGTTTGTTTGTTTGTTTGTTTGTTTGTTTTCTTTTGTTTTGTTTTGTTTGTTTGTTTTTGTCGCTTTATAATTTCCACTTTCCTTGAAAGGAGGTTAAATTATGCTAAGGATAATTTATCCAATATTCCAGTTTTAAGATAATTCACTTAACTCTCACATACACATTTACATTTAACAAACTTTTTAATTAAAGTATAACTTATGGCAAAGTGCAGAAATCAAAAGTATACAAATTGATAAATTTTCATTATGTGGATACACCCATGGAACCACCACACAGGCCAAGAAATAAAATATTACCAGCATTATAGGTTCCTCTAAGCTGTAGTCCTTTTTTGTCTCAGAGGTAATGAACTGTCTGACTTTAAAATTATAGATTTACCAGTTATGAACTTATATGTCTGGCAACTTTTGAACATATAGTGTTTATGAAACTCATTAATATTGTAGGGTATAGTACTAATTTATTCTTTTCATCGCTCTATAAATTTCCACTTATGAACATTCTAGTTTATATATTTTACTATTAATGAATATTTGGGTTGTTTCCACTTTTGGCTATTGTTAATAATGCTGATGTAAACATTCTTAAACATGTCTTTCAGTGCACAAAGGTATTCATTTAGTTAGAATATACTAGGAGTGGAATTGGTGTGTCATAGAGTATGCATATGTTTAATTTTAGTAAAACTGCTAAATAGTTCTTTAAAGTGATTGAACCAACTTACACTTCCAGGAGGAATATGTAAGAGTTCCAGTTGCTCCACATCCTTACTAACAATGACAATTGTCAGTCCTTTTAACTTTAGCTTTCTGCGGTTTAAATTTACATTTTCCCCAGGATTGATAAGAATGAGCACCCTTTTCAAATCTGTTATCCTCTTTTGTAAAGTGTATACTTCCCATTTTAAAATTATTTATATTTTTATATTAATTTGTAGAAGATTTTGCATATTCTGTATTCAGGTTCTTTATCATTTGTATGCATTACAAATGTTTTCACCTGCTTTGTGGCTTGCCTTTTCACTTTCAATGGTGTATTCTTAATTTTGACATAGACAATTTCTATAATAGTTCTTAATTTTAATGTAGTTTGATTTCCATATTACTTTTTTATGGTTAAGGTTTTTTGAGCCCTTTACAAGCAATCTTTGTCTCTTCAAAAAGATGAAGGTATTCTATTTTATTTTCTAGATTTTTTTATTGTTTATTGCCTTTCATATTTAAAGCCATGCTTTGGAAGTTAGTTTTGTTCATGGAATGAGATACAGATCGAGAACTGCTTTTTTTGTTATATAAATATCCAATTGGAATAGTAGTATTTATCGATAACACTATTCTTTCCCATTACTGTAGTGCCATCTCTGTCATGAGTGTGCTTATATTTGTAAGTTTACTTTTAGACTCTTTAATTTCTTCCAGTGGTCTGATTGTCTATCCTTGCATCAATACCACACTATCTTAATTATTGTATTTCAGTAAGTCTTGAGATCTGCTCATAAGTCACACTGGTATACTTGACAATCATATAATTTTAGGGATCCTGGTGAAGCTTTATAAGAACTTTATACAATGTTATCTTCATCTTCAAATTTTCACTATGACATTATTTTTCTTACCCTGTAACAATAGATTTCTGAGCTATAAGTTATTTCATAAGATTATGAGAAATGTTTATTATTATAAACAGTACCTAAATATTAGTGGTACTGCTACAGTTACTACTACTACCACTATTAATAATGTCATGATGAAATTGGGTTTTATGAACACTTAAAAAAATAATTCAAGGAATTTAGCCAAGTTTCTAAATGTGTCAATAATATTTTTTATTCAAATAAGAGCTAAAAATATCTACTGCACACTAATCCACATGAATTTTTTATTCCTATTTAACGTATATTCTATAAAAGTACTGAAAAGCCGTAAATAATATGCAGGATTTATTTGTCATTTTTAATAGGTATATTATAACAGCATCTCAAGTTTGTGACCAAAATCTCAACTAGCTATTTTCGTTTAATCAAAATGTTGCAAAAAAGAAAATAACAATTCATTATGTTCCTACGAGCTGTTTGAAAAAGTTCAGCCTTCTCTGTGTTCGGTTTCTCTGTATAACACTTGGTGGAATTGTAATGCTTTTACTGTCACCTCTAAATATCATTACACCTTAGAGAATCTGCAGAGTTATATAACACTGTGATTAAAAAGAGTCACACACTTTCATAGCAGACTCCAACTTTTGCTGATGTAGAAAATGCAGAATCCCAAGATATCCAACTGCCTTACCTAAAGTTTGTAGAAAGGAAGAAAAATGAGACAATGGCTAAAAAGAAATTAAGAAAAAACCTTCTTGCAGCACAAAAGAGAGAGAATGGACAAAAATAAATCAGCCTTCCCTAGCTTCACTTATAGTTCTTTTTAAACAATAATATATATATTTATATTTATATGTATGTGTATATATATATTTTGTTCTTGGCTTACTGCCATGAAGAAATTCAGAATTTTAATGCAAATGGATGATTAAAAAGATAGAGTTTAATTTGGAAATGAACAAGGTAATTAAGAAAGAGTAAGAATATTTTTAATTCTTGAGATTTCAGGAGTGAACTAAACCCAATATGTAGATCATACAGTTGTGGATCATATGGTGGCGCAGTGAAAAAAAACACAGAGCTGGAAAATTATTTGTTTCAGGGCTTAAAGTGTTATGTTTTTCATAGCTGACATTTCTGTCATTCGAATTACTAAAGTAAACACCCCGTTTTCATTAACAATGAAAGGAGTAGCATCAGAGCTCAGCTATTTATACAATGCAACAAACGTCACTTATACAGGTCAATTACAATTTCTAATAATTAAAAACAAGAAGGAAAAGTGTTCATAGTCTCACATGCTTCTGTCTAATTTGGTGATTTTCACACATTTCAAAACTGATACTTGAGGTTGACTGCAAAGAGCACGCAGGCCTGGCTGACACATCTAGAGTTCCCGTGAATGCTGCTGGAGAAGTCACTAACCTTCATCCTGGAGCTGACATCCCACTTCCTCTGGAGAGCAAACTTACCTTCTACCTGCATCTCAGAGACTTGTCTGTCATGATTATGTCTATGTTCTTCAATGCTTGGTCTTATTTCACACTGAAGAATCAAGGAGTATTTGATGAATTATTATTTGCCTGCTATTTTTTTAACTTCATTTGCAAGTTTCTATTTTTACTTTCTAAGCCAGGATTTACTTTTATAGTGCTCTGCTAATTATGTAGGTCATCAGATGCTCTAACAAGGCAGGCAATGACAGGTCTGCTCCTAGTTTAGGTGAACGGCTCAAAAATATCCTTCAAGTATGTGGAACTACAGCAACTCAGTGTTTCAATCTGAAGAGTATTTATGGATTTATAGAGAAATGTCATCAATCAATATTTCTATTTAAAGTTACCCTTCATTATTTTATTTTATTTATTTCCCTGAATGTGTGTGTGTATTTTTTTCACGTATGTATTTTATGGCACAAAAAGCAAGCAGTTCGTTCATCCATCCTCTGTACCCAGCAGAGAAAGAGTAGGAAATAGCAATGTCTGGATAAGCCAAAGTTTTATTTTCTCACTTGGACAGATTACAAAAGTTTGATTGAAAAGTCTCCCTGTATTTTTTTTTCTTATTCACTTGGAAGAATTATTCCTGTTACGTACTTTTTACCCTTCAGCCTGACCCTGCTATTTTGGAAAGGTCAGTTTAACTTCTCATGTACTAGATTTCTTTGATAATGCTGTTTTGTACCTTCTGTCACTGGCGATCTGTGATTGCTGTTAATTATCTCAGAAGTTATGAAAATATACTCCACCAGTGGGAATCAATTTTCTATCATGTGCTTCCCATGCTTATGTGGAACCTCCCACAAAAGCACTTAACTTTAACTTTTTATTCCCATAATGGGGAAAGTCATGATTTCCTTATATCCATGATTTAAGAAAAACCAAAGACAACAAACTAAGATTTAAGTGACTACTGTGTACTCGGCACTTTCACATGTGATATCTGATGTACATAGAAACTAGAGATGTAAATTTACATCTTTAAATAGATCATTTTAGAATATCATTGAGTAGCTTAGAAAACTGAAGCTCAGAAAGGGAAAATTATTTTTCTAAAGTCACACATCGAGTACCCGTTTAGTACAGAATTCTACCACACCACAGCCTGCATTTGTACCATTTTTTCCTTTATCACCACAGATAGCTGTCATTTAAGTGTTTACTATGTATCAAGCCTTGTGTTAAGGGCTTTATCTACTTTAATTCATTTAATCCTTACAGCAGTGTGAGAGTGTAATCCCCATTGTATACATTAAAAACAAACAAAAACAAAAACAACTTCATGTTCAAGAGCTTGAGAGACTTGTGCAAACTTAACTAGTAAGAGACATTGCAAAGTTCACCTTGAGTCCTCATGAGACCACAGCCCAGGTTCTCTCTCTCTGTGCTAGAGGACTCCACATTAGTCAGCATGAAGTGAAGAATTCTCATAATTGATTTGTGATTCTTGGCTATGATTCTCAGATTTGGCCTCAGAATCATTTGAAGTGTGTGCTCCATATCAGATCAATTAAATTAGAATCTTTTAGCGAAGGGGCTGGATGTATTTTTTACTCAGTAGGTGAATATAATAATGTGCAGCCAGACTGAGAACCATTGCTTTGGTTGTATTTAAGGCCTGCCTTATTTTTCTTCTTGACCATCAATTAGTGAGTTCTGTCTGCAGACACATGCCTGCTCCAGTTTTGTGCCAACCATGACACAGTCAACTGCCTCGACCTCAGTGCTCAAAAAGGTAATTTGGTGCATTTACAGATTACGTTATAAGTGATAGGACATCTGGCCCTCACTGGCTTAAGCAAAAGTGTATTTATTGGCCTTTGAAAGCTTTCTAGTATCAAATGTAGTTTAAATTGTGGTTCACACCATATCACATAGGTTCATCTCTGGGCTTCACTTCTTCTAGAGTGACACATAGTTAAGATTATTAAGATAATAATTATTAAGATTATTATTATTACGATAATAATCTTAACTAGTCCAATAAAAGAGATACCACTAGAGTTTTGCGGCCATCTGTACAGACTCCTTTGTAGACAAGGAGTTCTCTGCATGGGGGTTGACTTATCCTAGGCTACCTGCTCTATCTTGCAACTTAAGAAGAGAATCAGCCTTAACCTTAGCAGGGAAGTGGGGGTAGGGAGAAGTGGTTCTTACAAAATAAAATTAACATATAATTGCCTTAAGAAAGGTAAAAGAATCCCTTCAAGCTGCTCATCAGTGTGCTCATTATATTCACCTGAGTACATTAAAAACTACCCAGACTCCTCTGGAGAGATTCTTACTGAGCCCTAGGTGTCTAATTGAACCCCGACTTGATTGACACCTTCTCCTTTCTATGGTTCTCCTCCCAGTTATTCATCTTTATTCTGGATCTGATCCCCAGCAATAAAATCCAGGCTGCTTACCTGGAAATTTAGTTCCTTGCTTAGACTTTGACAACTCTTTCTTATGAAAAGCAAAACAAAACAAAATATTGTACTGAATTATCTTTTAAAGATAATTTGTGACAGAAGTACCAAATCAAGTCACTCTGGCCCTACCAGGTTTAGAAATTGATTTCTCATTAAGAATTTGGTTAAATTCTTTGTTTTCTGGGCCTCAAATTTCTTTTCTGTAAAATAGTGAGTGAGGCTATATGATTCTAAAGTCTCTTCTAACTATAAATTCTATAAATTTATCCTAAATTCATTCTGCTCAGTTTATTTTTTTCTTGAATAATTAAAACATATACCTAATGAAATTTAAGTGTCAAGGAAGGCGATTATATATATCTACTTTCCTGAGACTGTCTAGGTTTTCACCTTTGTTCCCATAAAATTAGTAAATGTGCCATGGTTAGTCTCAGAAGTTTCCTGGTTTGAATGATAAATTATATGGTCACTGTAGGGAACACATTATATGAGAAGACACAACATCTTGTTTATACTGCGAACAATTAATACTTATCAAGCAGTTACCATGTGCCACACCCTACTGTGAGTGCTTTAAATATTTAATTTACTTAATCCTCATAACAATCCTATGAGTCAGGAACTATTTTTCACCTCATTTTATAGATGGGAAGAATGAATTTCGGAGACATTAAGAAGCTTGCCAAAGATCAAATAAGTGAATAGAACACTATATTCTCGTTCCCCTCATTTGTTTGTTAACTGAATTAATTAATAAAAATGAACAAAGTAACATAAATGAAACACTAAATCAAAATATTTATCAAAATTTTGGAACTTAAATAATACCTATGAGTACCAATTGTAACCAAAACTGTAAACTAGAAAATGTCAATTATGGAAACTCAGTGTAGGTAAAATCCTACAAAAAAATAGTACAAGCAAATTTAGTATACTACGTATGTAATGTGTTTCCTGGAAGATACCGTTTGTAATATTGCTTTCTCACCCCAAATCATACAGTGTTAGTGACAAATTTGATTTAAAATATATATACATATAATATATATACTTTATTAATATATACCAATTTAATTTTATCACTAAAACTGTATATTAGTATATATGAATAAATTGTAGTAATTTTGGTATGAGATGTGCCATCTATACGGCAATTTACATATATGAAAATTTACCTAATAAAGCATAAGCAATGTATATATTTTTTATGAAGCCTATCTCCCCACCTCTTTCTGCCATTTTTGACTCAATTTCCAAATTCCCCATTTAAAAAAATTTCTTGCTTAAATAGGTATGGCATACAGATAAATGTCTTAGAAAAATGTTTTCTCAATTTTTTTTTCGAGCACTGTGTGACAAATTTGTCTGATTCTAAGTATTTCCTGGGAGCCCCAATCCAAATCTGCTGCTTTGGCTTTTTAGGGAGAGGCCCAGTAATTGCTATTTTTGATAAGTATCACAGGTGAATTTTACATTAAGATCTTAAGAACATGAATGTCTGGGAAGCACTGTTTTAGACTAGGAGTGACTTTTATAATATTGAATACAACACAAAGTATGAAAGAAACCTAGTTTATAAAGATTGGATACAATTTTAAATTCCACAGTAAAACAATTTTTATATTAGCAAATATCTACCTTTGAACTGTGAGAGTAAATTATATTTTGGAGGACTGAGTTTACTAAAAGAAAAAGTTAAAAATTAAGAACATAGTAAACTCATTGAATTTCCCAGAATTCATTAGATTTTATTTTTTGATAATTTAAATTTATTGGTATTATTTTTCATAGTAAGACATAGTGCCAGATATGTATTTTTTGCTCTAATGATTTACGTGAAAATGACTAGAACTATATTTATTTACCTACTTTTTCAGTTTTTCTGATATTAAATATGAAAATATACATACATTTTCATTAAACTTGTTAGAAAACAATTTGGAGCATCTTTGTATATTTTAACAACACAAATTATTTTGTTATTGATGTGATTCTCTCAAACTGTAAATTTTGTCGCTTTTGCCACAAAGCCACAAGTCTGTCACATTTCTCTGTGATTGACAGAGAGCCCTTGATTTAGGCCAGCTGTTGGAGTGCTGTGCACTTATTGCTAAAGCTTTCTGGAGGCCTTGGCTATCACATTTTCATCGAATGTGAATTCCTTTTTGTACGTGTACATATTGTACAGAGAACAGAAGAGCTCACAGCAGCCCCTAAACGGCATCTGTTCTTTATAGTGAGATGAAGAAGCTGCAGAAGGTTTGTGGAAACTTGCTGAAGCTTGTTGTCACTTAGCAGGAAGTGTTTAGAAGTTTGCGAAGAACAGAATTACAATTTGTCAAATGTTGCAAACTTCTCAGTGAGCACAATGTTTGATTTCACCGTTGCTCTAAATAAGATTGCATTTTATATACTTTCAAAATGACCAACTTCCTTTTTTAGTAAAATACTAAAAATTCCAGCACAGGAATTCACAGTCAGTCAGGTGAGACTTACTTTTACTTTTACTTTTTTGACTGGTACTTGTTGGGGGTGGTGGAAGGTGAAGGGAATGGGACAATGAGGGAGTGAGAGAGAGGGGCAGTATTTAGCAGTCACAGTCCAGAAGTTCTGGCACGTGCCTTAGTAACAGGGATAAAGAAGTTTGTTTGCTTGTTTTAATTATAAACTTTACTTTCAGACTTTCAAGAAATTCTTGAAGAAGCCAGTGAAATGCTAGAGACAATCTTTATCAATCTGCACATAAAGCCCATTGTTTAAAACTCTCCACACCTATTCAGAATTCATCCTTTGATCATTATACATGCTGATCTAGCTAGAGTCTGTGAAGAATACATTGATTTCCAAAAGTTTTAACATTTTTATTATGGTAACACTTTCTTTCTTCCCCTATCCATGTGTGATTTCTAAATTCTTTATCATTCTTTCTTTTACTCTATCCCATATGTGTTTTTTTATCTTCGAAGGGGGAAAAGTTCTCTCTTCTCTTTCTGTGATTTGGTTGATTTGGTTTGGTTAGAGAAGGATTGTGTTGCTTTGGTTAAAGAAAAATTTAATAAGTGTTTGGAGTTTACCAGAAATAAGTTATTACTATAAAACATTTTACCTCAAACAAATGAATTAAGACTGTACAGTATATGAAAATTGGGTAGCAAGCACCCTTTTTTGGAAAAAAAAAAACAAACCTTTCAATTTCTGTGCTGGAAGTATACATTAGACATAAACACATACTATTAAGATGAAGAAGTCGGTGAAAATGTGATTTTAGTGTAAACATATCTAGGTACCATAATGAACTATGTAAGCTTTGAGTCCTTCTTTACTTCTAGGGCTAAGAATAAAGGCACAAGGAATTTAACAGCAACAATTGGAAAGTCATCTGCTAACTAAATAGATCTTTGGGGTTTGGAAGGACTTCTTATCTTTATTTTTTTCCTGTTGGTACAGGTTGGGTCTTTCAAGAGACCCTGGATGATCTAATAAATTCTGAGTTTTCTTTTTATCTTGAATTTTTTGCTTTCCTATTCAAAATAACTAAGGCTTTCTCTTGAGGTCAGAAAATAATATTTTCTATTGTTTTCATCTCTCCTCGAAGCAGTGGTGCATGATTTAGCTGTTCTTACTCTTGGATTCATTCTCAAATGTATGTCTCTCAAAGTCCATGCTATTAGGTGTGTAGAGAGATTCTCTTGTCTTTCAGGAATGGAGTTTGAGCAACCAGAATAGAATGTACCAGAATGTGCTGGAGCTGGTCTTTGAAGCATTCTCCAGCCGCCGTGGGCTTATTTCCATAGTAGAGGTCCATCCTCTGATATAGCACTCGGATTCTGCAAGGCTCAGGAACAAACTGGGAGCTTTGTCGTTCATCTAAATTTACTTACCATGTTAAGAGAAGTCCTTTCTAACAGGGTTCTTAACATGGAATGCTAAATTTTTTAAAAAATATCTTTTCCCAAAGTGACATTTTCTGATTATTCTTAAGAATCTTAATTTTGAAACTTGGCTGAAAATCTGAATCCATTCAGGATTAAACTGAGCCTGCTCTGTTGTTTCCCCTGGGCAAACTGGAAAGGAGGAGAGGATCATCTCTGCAAGTCTCGAGTATACTTGTTCAAGAGAGGGTATGAATGACCATGTGTTGAGTTTTTTCAAGGAAATTTTATCAGTACCCAAGAACTGATGAAGAAACTCATTAATTTCCCCAGGAACATTACCTCCCTTAATGAAAAGAAAAAAGCCTATTGGTTCTTTAAAAGTAGCCGAGTGAAATACAGATACTTCTAGGCTTTTATTTTTAATCATCATTTATAGGAGGCCTCACTTTTTATCATTCAGTCTAACCAGAAACTATCAAAAAGCAGTTTAATTGTAACGTGGATCCTCTTTTCCTATAAAGATTACATTCTAACTTGAAATTACATTATCAAATAATTATGAAATTTTACCAATAGTCTCTTATAAAAATAAACTTTCAAGCTCCCAACTTGATGTCACTGAATGAGGAATTGGGAAGAGCAAATAATTGTCATTTGCACTATACACATATAATAGATGTAAATAACCCCAAGAGCATAGATAATAGTAAAATGTAAAAAAAATCAGAAAGCGATACATTTTGAGTATTTGTTACCTTTGTTTATAATTCATTTAACTATAAGTTTATGTACTTTAACTTTAATAATGGCTGTTTAACAACTAGCTGGAAAATTTCTGAAAACTTAACAATTGCTCTTATAAGTCTGTACAAGCCAGCTCTAGTCAGATATACCACTGCCTAATCCTTTTAAAGCTGCCACTCTCAACTTCAAGCATTTCTTTCATGATGAGATCATTGTATTCATGAATGGCCTTGTTCACTGGATAAATCTCCATTGTCTTCTATATATTTCTCTTGAAATTACAAAATCTCGGAGAATTTATTATACTTCTGTTAAAACTAATGTGTCAAATATAAGATCAGATCACCTTCCTTTATTCTCTTATCCACCCAATGATAATTCTCTTTTTCATTCTTCTCCATTTATGTTAAACAGTATCATCTTTCTTTCCATTCCAAAATTCTTAGCTTTGCAAAATGGAATCACATTAAAATTACAACTTGCTTACCTTACTCTCCCTCAAAAATACAACCTGGAAGTCACTTTAAAAGAAACACCAGACTTTTTCATAAAACCTTAGAGTTATGTATATTTTTAACATAAATGTTCTTAACTTGAAATATACCAAGAGTGAAGGGTCATCATAATTTACCATCTGTGTCCAATTGATCCTTTTTATTTATTTATTTGTTATGTCATTATATGAAAAATTTAGTGAAATAAAAATAGAGGAATAGTGAAAAATAAGTTTATTAGAAATCTTAATAAGAATTTTAATAAAATAAGCTTCTTGTGTCAAGTAAATTTTGGCATTCGAACATCAGAACTGATGAAAGCATACTGTCATATGTCTTCTTAGCTAAGTCATTTAATCCAGATTTTTGTTGCAAGTGTTACATGATGAAGTTCTTTCTGTTGAATAACTAATTGAGTAAGAATACCATATTTCCTCTTTGTCTTTAGAAATATATTTTTCATTGAGGATATTATTTAAAGTCTCATATTTTGAAACCTCACTTATATGATTTCACCATCACTATTATAGTCCAGAGTGCTATTTGTCTCAGATTCATCTAATAACTGTTATTTGTCTTCCTCTGTAAGCGTTCTTCTCTTTACCATGGACAGAAAATGAAAAATTCTAAATTTTTAACTCTGTTCAAGTAAAGCTAAAAACATACCGCAAAGCAGGGTGGATGTCTCCGGTTTTCTTCATATCTTTTTGAAAGATAATGATATATTTTGGGTAATGCAGAAAGAAAACTGAAATGATGATTAATTTCTCTGTTGCATCATGTTTCTAGTTGTTTGTGTCATTCTTCTGTTTTTTTTTTTTTTATTGGAGTCTTTTCTGAAGCATAGTTGAGAATAACTGATGAGTAATAATGAAATAATTACTAGATGCTAAGCTAGCAAAAGTTTTAAAGTATAGGAAAATAAAACCACTAAGATCTCATAATATAGCTCCTAAAAGGGTCCAACTGTTCAATAGGTTTTATTCTACCTAATTTTTTAAATAAGTAAAGTTTACCTTTGTTCTTTGGAATAATGAATGAGTCACGTAATATTGATCCTGTTCAAAAAAGAAACTCAAAAACTAAGTTGGGTCTATTGGACCCTATGGCATGATAGAGGTAAAGGTTTTGTTAAAGTATAGCAAATCTCCTTTACAGATGTTTTATTTAAACAGTTTCTCTGAAACCCCATTTGGACAATTATCTACACAGTCTTCAGAGTTGCTCCTAAAATTTCTTTTCTCTCTTTAATCATACAGCAGCCCTACTCAATCCTTCTTACCTTAAATCTATTTTATACCATATTTTAGACATACTACCCTCCATTCTGAGTGAACTTTGAGCAAGCAATGCTCATTTTTGTATCCTTTGCTTTTCTTTAGGAAATCGTAACTCACCGTGTCCTACCCTTCTAAATACACACAAAGCCACACATATACAATTCTGGTCAATAAATTATTTAACTCATAATGTCTGTTTTGTCACCCTTATATTTAATCCATTCACCATTCCTCCAAATCACCTCTTACTTTCTATTCTCACAGCTGCCTCCTTCTTCAGGGATGTGTCCCCAGAACAGTTACCTGCTGTTTTCCATCTTCTCAGCCTTGCCTTTCCCAGACCTATTTTATGATGTACACACTATTGTGTATTTATTTTATTTAGACATCACTTTTCCAAGTTACTCTACCATGTGAATATGAGTAGAGGTTTCCATGTGATCCACAGGCTTAGCACCAGGGTGACTGTGTGGCCCGTGCAGGCACACAGGACCAGCCCTGAGTAGGACCCCATACATGGTTTAATGCTCTGCTGTCACCGTCTGGAAATTCTTAGTAATTTTGAACAAGGGACTCCACATTTTCATTTTGTACTGGGCCCCACAAATTGTGTAGCCAGTCCTTCTTAGCATTGGGGGACCTTCCTGGATTTACTTCATCTTAAGTAGGTTCCTTACTAGTCTCATTTTTTTCTCATTCTCACATCAGTTTTGTTCATATTACTCTTTTTTTACTAATAAAAAGTGCATGATAAATATTTGTTAAATGAATTAAATATTATTTGAATAATTTTCTATATACTTTTTAAAGATTCATTGTAAGAATTTTCTCTTTCATCATCTTCTCTGAAAAACTGCATTTCAAAATTTTTCTTTTTCTTTAAACATCCTCCGTACATTTTCCTTATCAGTTGTCCTACCCACTAATAGACTTAGAGGAGTGTTTTGGGTTTCACACTTACGTGTCAAAGTTCTCTTCAGGCACTAGAGCTGAATTTCTTATCAATTAGTAAGTGATCCAATGATAACATCTTGTTTATTATCTGAGAAAGCTTGTTGCTTTTCTTTAGTTGTTAGTCGGACAGGATATGATTTGAAATTCAGTTGCCCATTTTCTAAGAAATCAAGAATCCAAGGTTAGTTGAGAAAGAACTGGATGTCAGTACTCATGGGTAGATTATTAACAGATGTAGAAAGGTAGTAGAAGAACATATAAGCTATTCTCAGGATAAAGGCAGTTGGGCAAAGTGGCAAAGTGAATTATCCTGCCTCGCCTCACTTCCCCTACTTTTTGGTCACGGAATGTGAGCATTCACAAAGTCCTGTCACAAAAGGGCTGAGATCTAGAGCGGGACATGCAATAATAGCCTGAAGGAAAGATTTTTTTTTTTGAAGCATATATTTGAGTAGATATTACTTTTATTCATGCCACCTTTTATAGAAAGGTATATTTCTCATTTTGCCGCCAACTATATTAGCCTTTAACTTTTTAAATGATATTTATAGTATAATGTATAGTATGTTGTAGTATAACATGTATGCAGGTTTTATAGTATAAAATATCCATGATTAATTAATGCACAGATTATATGATTGAATTTTCAGGAAGTTCTGAATGATGAATTTTTACAAATTGAGTATATCTTTGTAGCCCAGATCCTGAGTATCACTGACTAGCACCCTAAATTCCCCCTTCACATCTTCTTGCAATCAGAGTACCCTCAGAGTTAATTAGTATTCTGATAGCTAACATCTTAAATTGGTTTTGCCTGGGTTTGAACTTTAGATAAATGGAGGGGCTATTTCAAATAGACCTAATATGAATATTCTTGTACATATCTTTATGTCTTTGGTGAACATATATAGACCTTTTTAGGGTACACAACTAGGGATAGAATTGCTGGATCCTGGCCATTGAGTATAAATATGTCTTATTTTAGAAAATATCACCAATTAGTGGTCGCACCACTTTGATTCTCATCAAAAATGTATGAGAATGGTCTTTACCTTTTCACAAGTTATCACAGGGTCTCAGAGAACTACAACTGCTATAGTAAAAGTCTGGCACCAGAAACAATAGTTATCTACTGCTTTTGTTTTGTCCCTTAATAGTTTTATTTTTATCTGTCCTGTCTTTTCAATCACATTTTGAGATATTAAAGGAAATTAAAATTACTTTTCTTTCTTAATATATTCCGCAATTATAGACATTTATTAAATCTGAACTGTAAAAAAATTTATAAGCAAAAACAAACAAAACAAAACAAAGCAAAAAAAAACACACAGCCTTTTTTCCTCATGAGGGAAAGTGAAGTTTTAAAAACATTTTCCATTTGCCAACATGTAAGTATTATACTGAGTTTTATTACTCTATTTCTTTTTAAATGGTTGTCTAAAACTTAGTCTTCTAATTTTCCATCTTTCAACTGAGTGGCAAGGATACATTTTCTTAAAAACCATAATTACCAATTATTCTGCCAACTGTAGATATTGCTGTCTAGTACTGTAGACAGTCCATATGTAGGCAATTGCTTTTGAGTTCTCAGGTCATCTACCTGCTATTAAAATGGCTCCATAATTCATTTTAAAAAGAAATAGGGTAATAAACCCGGTATATTAGGTTAGAGAAAATTCCAAGTTATCGTCAAAAATGTTTCTGACATTCAGGCAGTCCTATACCATGAGTTTTGAAAAATACAATGAACAGAAAATGATAAATGGTGCCTGCAATTAAGTTATATCAACAAAATATCATTTTAAAGCTCTACTTTGACACAGGCAGTCTTGTTTGAAGTCAGTGCAAACCACTATAAAGTTGTGGGAAACCTTTGCTTGGCCATCAGGGAAACCAGCACAGGGCATTTATATCAGAAAAGCAAAGAGTTTACAAGGATTTGAGAACCAAGACTGGGCAAGACTGCATGCTTGAAAGTTGTATAATTCATGTCTCATTCCCTCTCAAGCATATGCATGATAACATTTCTTTAAAACTTTAGAGAACTTGCTCATAGTTTTCCATTCAGGTAACACAAGGTGCAGACAAAGGATCTAACGATTTGTACAGGCACAGGATGCATGGCGTTTTGAAAATCTCAAGATAGTTTATGCACTTTTTTTTTCTTCACAGTAGAAGTAGAACTGGAAGTTCTGAATCAGGAGTGTAAATGCATTGCAGTGTAACAAAAAATTTAAGAAATAGTAAAAGAAATACAGATTAACTACCTAGAATTTTAATATCACATCTCACTCAAGTTACCATTAACCATAGTACTGCAGGTGGTTTAGAGTCTAGATACCTGCTGATAGAAAACTGAAAAAGATAAAAACCATATACAATGTTAGAATGAAAAGTATAATGAATTCCTACTTTTATTGAATTATTCTCAAACCTGAATCAAATGTATACAACCACATCAGATCCTCCAGGAGTAACATAAGCCTGTTTATTCTACAATTCTGGAATCAGAGGTCCAGATAGACTGATTTGATCCTTTATTTATTCATTTATTCAACAAACAAGTATTTAAGAGTTTGCTATCACATTTCAATGTTATAATAGTAACAATAGGTGCATTTGCATGGTTGCCCTGCCAAAGAGGAGATATTGTCTGGGGTACCGTCAGATGTAAATGCTTACCAACCTCTTGGGGCCATAACTCATGACTCCAAATTCCTTGTTATAATCCTTTTCTAGTCTGCCACATAGCTTACCTTTTTAGATTAGAATATGTAAATTGTATTATATTACTTGATGTTCTTTACTATGAAAAAGCATGTCCTTTAAGGAGCACTAGCTTAACCTTATTGTCATTACTGAATTGGCCTATTCATTATGAATACCCCTTGAAGAACATTCTCGAAATTCTGTTATTCAATACAAATAAATAAACAATGGTCTAATAGCATTATATGATGTCTACTGTAAAGAATTCATAGAATGCAAAAGGAAAATATGTCTATTCTTTTTGTTGTCTATTGAAATTGTGTGTGGATTATATATTATATATTTTTCAATGTAAGTATTTTACATATGAAAGAAATAAAGTTGGTAAAATGCATTTAACTTACAAAACCATTTTATATCAATTTAAATTTATTTTAAAATACTATCTAGTTCATTTATAGGTTCCCCTTTTACTTTTTAAACCATCAAACAATTATTTTAGCTTATTTTTCTATTCACATGTTGCTCATAAAATAAATTTGAAACAGCATTTTTCTGTTTAGTATAGCCTTCAGACCTGGGCAAGTGGGGCCTGAGTCCTATATTTCAGAATGCACACACATACACAATTTATTAAGGAACACAGGAACATCAGCTACTAGGGGTTGGGTGCTTAGTATTGGCACAGATGTTTAGATGTTCCTAAACATCTACTCTCGCGGTGAGGGTAATTCAGTCCCCAAGGAAATGCTTTTCCACATTTTTGTCTTTAGTTTTGGAAAGAAAGGTAAATGTGTTTAAATGATATGAAGGATTGTTTGTTACCACAGACAAGAGACATAATGTAAAAAGATTTGACTGGGGATTTTCTAAGATAAAAAAAAAAAAAAATTCTTACATAACAAAGTACTGTTTCTCAGTTGTGTCAAACATTCATTTTCTTGCTATTTTATTACAATTTATAATTCTGGAGAAACCATATATTAGCAAATGTGGACAATTTTGAAATATTGATTAACTATTGAAAAGATAGAATAGGAAGTATGCTACATTTAAAAGGTTCTAGCTTCATTTATGGTCTTACACTCTTTCCTTGAACCCCGCAAATGTTAGCCGCATGACTACTTCTGTTTGGAATTTAACCTGCCCAAAAGGACAATGTCTAAACTATGCCAGATATGTAGAAGAAAATAAGAAATTTCAATTAAAAAAACTTAGTCTGGCATTCAGAACACTCCATGGTATGAACCGGA
>NW_011888792.1:8419729-8421925 GCF_000151845.1 Pteropus vampyrus | reverse complement strand
CTTTAGGGAGCTTTTCTATCTCTTATAACACATATCACAAACCAGAGAGGTTTCTGCATTTTTTTTTCAGTTTTCTATGCATGCATTATCTCCTTGCTTTCCTACTCAATCATGTCACCCACAAAGATAAGATGCTATTTAGCCTTCTAAATACAATGTTTAGAACTACTGCAAGGAATAGCTAGAGATGAGTAACTAATAATTATATATTAATTATATTAAATTGACAATTAAATATTGCTTAATTTTTTATACTGATTTTTTTCATCCGCATATCTGGAAAAGGAAATTCTGAAGTTAATATCTATATTGACTATTTTTTAAACCAAGAAGAAATATAATCAAACACGGTAGAGCTTCTTCAGTAGGTAATGTACTAACCACAGTGGTAATCGAATTCTGAAAAAGTTATCAACAGAGAACACAGGAAAATGTTACCAAAGAGTTAAGTATATAGACAGATTTCTCACCAGCTTTGAGGACTGCTTATAGTACATATTGAGGTAAGAATGATTTAAGTAAATATTAGCCTTAAAATATTATCTGTTAAAAAATTATGAAAGGCTTTTATTTATTAGCAATAAAACTATTTATTAGCAATAAAACTATTATATTGTAATTTACTCAAAAGTTTATAAAAGACAAAGATTTTGCATGCTTAATTCAATGATAACACTCAGAGCATATATAAATATAATTTTCAAGGATAAATAAAATTGAACCAAATTGCTAAGGGGGGGATGATCTACCTTCTATTTTTATTCTGTTTATTGATGTGAACTTCAGTAGAACCTGATGTTTTGACTGAAGACTGTATGTCGCAAAATCTGCAGGGATTTGCCTGAGAAATGGAATGAGAAGTCAGCAATGGCCCGAGGAGAGAGAGCATGCCAAGGCCTGTTAGGGAGTATTGACTTGATGCAGTGGTTAGAAACCAGCCACTTCTCAGCCCAGCTCCTGTAGATGTTGACTTATTCCACCTCTCCCTCTGAGGACCTCATCCACTCCCATGCCTTCATTATCACTTAGATTCATGACCCCGAAATCTAAATCTTCAACTCTGAACTCACTCATAGGGACAAAACCAATGTGTAGTTAAATTGTCACAAGTTTTCTCCCTCAGGTCTCTCAAATTCAACATATCCCAAACCAAAAACATTAACTTTTCTGAATGTTGTTTCTACATTAACTCTTTTGGTTAATTTTCTTGCTACCTATAGTTGCCTGTGTTATAAACCTTTTAAAAATTATCTGATTCTTCTCTCTCAAATTTCACATCTAATCAGTTCTAAGTTTCTCTATTTTACTTTCTCATCTTGTCTATTTATACACTTCCTCTAGTCCAGGCCCTATCGCTTCTAGAATATTGTAAAAATCCTTTTAACCGGTCATTTCAACCCAATGTCTTTCCATCAAATTTATCTTTTTCAGTACTATCATGATTATTTTTCTAATATCAAGATGAGTTAGCTTGTATAACACTTTTGCTTAAAACAAACAAACCCATGAATATACAGCAAACACCTTTGATAGTTCCTCCTTGCTTCTAGAGTGAAATCAAAATTCTTTACAAATTGTTCAGCCAATTTTCTGTCTTCTGATTTGCATCATATCTCTTATATCATATTAGAAATCACTTGCTTTTTCCAAAGATTTTCAAATATGCCATATGCCTTCACTTTTATGCTCTTACCAGTACCTCCACATTGCCTTCACCTGGTGGAGCCATGCTTACTTTTTAAGATCCAGCTAAAATCTTATTTTTTTTTATATGAAAACTTTTCCAATCATTGCATCATCTCTGATCCTAAAACATTTTGCTTATTCCCTAGATTTGCCTCAGTGAATTTCAACAAGCGTTCATTTAGTGGTTACAATTTATTGTGACTCTACCATCCATAAAATAAAAATAATAAGTCTTATCTTCTATACTCCCAAAGACATTTGTTGAGGTCCTTGTTGGAGGTTTGATTTCTGCAGGAAAAATGCAAGTTTCTATGTGTACTTTGTTAAAACAGCCCTCACCTAAAATATATTATATTTATTGGCATAGTTTTGCATATAATTTAGGGGAAAAAAAAAAGCCAAGAAACTACCCAAACAATAGCAACCACAACTAGAAAATAATGCCTCCTCTTGTACATACCTCTCTTTTTTGAATCATACAAATATCAGAAGAAAATTAACTCATATTTT
>NW_011888792.1:8412576-8419679 GCF_000151845.1 Pteropus vampyrus | reverse complement strand
CTACCTATAGTTGCCTGTGTTATAAACCTTTTAAAAATTATCTGATTCTTCTCTCTCAAATTTCACATCTAATCAGTTCTAAGTTTCTCTATTTTACTTTCTCATCTTGTCTATTTATACACTTCCTCTAGTCCAGGCCCTATCGCTTCTAGAATATTGTAAAAATCCTTTTAACCGGTCATTTCAACCCAATGTCTTTCCATCAAATTTATCTTTTTCAGTACTATCATGATTATTTTTCTAATATCAAGATGAGTTAGCTTGTATAACACTTTTGCTTAAAACAAACAAACCCATGAATATACAGCAAACACCTTTGATAGTTCCTCCTTGCTTCTAGAGTGAAATCAAAATTCTTTACAAATTGTTCAGCCAATTTTCTGTCTTCTGATTTGCATCATATCTCTTATATCATATTAGAAATCACTTGCTTTTTCCAAAGATTTTCAAATATGCCATATGCCTTCACTTTTATGCTCTTACCAGTACCTCCACATTGCCTTCACCTGGTGGAGCCATGCTTACTTTTTAAGATCCAGCTAAAATCTTATTTTTTTTTATATGAAAACTTTTCCAATCATTGCATCATCTCTGATCCTAAAACATTTTGCTTATTCCCTAGATTTGCCTCAGTGAATTTCAACAAGCGTTCATTTAGTGGTTACAATTTATTGTGACTCTACCATCCATAAAATAAAAATAATAAGTCTTATCTTCTATACTCCCAAAGACATTTGTTGAGGTCCTTGTTGGAGGTTTGATTTCTGCAGGAAAAATGCAAGTTTCTATGTGTACTTTGTTAAAACAGCCCTCACCTAAAATATATTATATTTATTGGCATAGTTTTGCATATAATTTAGGGGAAAAAAAAAAGCCAAGAAACTACCCAAACAATAGCAACCACAACTAGAAAATAATGCCTCCTCTTGTACATACCTCTCTTTTTTGAATCATACAAATATCAGAAGAAAATTAACTCATATTTTTCCTAATATTTCAGATACAGTTACATCCTCTACATTACTCTTAATTGTGAGTAGTGCATCTTTAAATGAAATAGTTGGGTCAGGGTCAAGCCTTTTGCCATATTTAAAAGACTGACACCACTCTCTTAGGCGTGTTTTTGACCACATTGTAAAATCTCCCTACAGTGTGAGAATTGACATTCTTCATCACAGAAGAAGACATTATCATCTGTCATGTGACTGCTCTGAGGATAACGAGAATGCCTGGGACATGTGGGTTGAAAAGAAATGGCTTTATTTCAAGTAAAATAAATCTAAATAATACGAATGCAGTGGGAGTGTAGCTAAATATTTCTGGAGACTCTTGAGGTGCTTGGGGAGAAAATGAATTATGTCAGTAATAATGTTTGCTTCTTTTTCTCCTAACTCTGCCAATTTAAAAATATCACACAGACAGGACCTGTGTTTGAAATTCTACTTGTACTTCCAGCAGGGTGTCCTCAGGGCTTTGCCTGCAGGGAGGTCACCAGGAGTCAATGCAAATCAGGCCAGTTGCCTCACCCACAGTAGGTTACCTCCAGGACCCTCACGGCACAGGCAGGCTTCAGAACAGCAGAAACACTACCAACGTGCTGAAACAAAACAATGTTGTTTATGATCCAGTTTAAAAGGAGGGCAAGGTTTTTTTCCAAGTCCTTAACCCTCTGCTGCTGCTCAACAAACAATGCAATCACAGAACTAGCAGGCTGTGTCTATCCCGGCTTCAATGCAGGGAGTGTAATGGGCTGAGTTAAAGGGATGACAAAGTCTTCACTCTGAAGTTGTGCCTTCTGTCAGACCTTTTAATGTAATCTTAACATCCACTCTGTTTAATAATCTTTTGTCCAATAGACATAAATAAAGCATAAATATGTGTTTGATTGCACTGAATTAGTTTCCTAACAGAAGGAATCCTTGCCAAGATTCTTTAGCGATCTGGTCAATATAGATAATGTGATACATTAGAGCAGAAGCTGGCAGTTCATTATTCTAAGAGTAGATATAGATTGGACATTTATGGGAGCTTTTGAATAGGAAGGAACAAAGCAATGAGTAGCCGATAAAAAGTAATATATATTTCTTTGCAAGTGCACTTTTGCCTAAAACATTAATACTATATGTAAATAACGTAAAAATAATTAAAAGCCCTATTTTCACCCTGTTCATTAATTCAATTTTTTCTTGAGTGGAGAAAAATGTTTATGTGTGTGTGTGTGTGTTCCCTAGGAAAGTTAAATCAACTGAAGTTATTGAAAAGGCATTGACATTGAGACTGGGAGTCTTAATTGGGTCTTGTTGCGGCCATTAGCTTCCTATTGAGTTTGGACAAGTCATTTATTCTCAGGTTTATAGTTCCACCCTCTATATTTCAGGATTTGGAATCCGTTGATCACCAAAGTTTCTTTTAGCTTTACAATTTAATGAATAAACATCAAGATAATGATCCTGTATCTCACCATCTTGAGTTGGTTATGCAAGGCATACAGTTCTTTTAAATAATATTGTGGCTTGCATTTATTAGTGATTCTTTTATGGTACTTGATTTTAATCATGTTTTCAAATTTATTTTGATTAAAGTTTATTTGTGTTTTCTTGTTAGAATTCACTAGCTGATTTGAATTGTCAAGATCTCCTAAATGATTGCTCACTTTCCTCTTTTGTCTAGGTCTTTTTCAAGGTTAAAGCTTGAATATGAGTATCAAGAATGTCTTTGAACAGCTCCTAAAGTAATTAGAGACAGTCTCTATAGCTCCTTGAACTTCTTACTCTTCCTTCTGTCTACTATCTTTCTGCTTTATTTTTCCTCATTTTTTTTTCAAATAAATTTTTGTCTCTGTATTCCACAGTCCAAAGCTTTTCTGATTCCCAGAACCTTTGAGAGCTTGGCTCAGTATTTAACAGGAGAAAGGGGACTCTGGAGCTGAAGTGTGCTGTTGCCTGTCCTAAAGTTAATGTATGAAAAGTGTGAATGACAGACTACTCAGCCCAGTATTTGCCACAGAGCTGGCGGTCAATAAATAGAGATCTTTTTCACCTAAATATAAATATTCTCTATTCCATTGTTTTAAATCTTAGTCACTGATATGGCTTTTCCTTGATTTTCAATAAGATTGTTTAGTCGAGATTGAAGACTAAAAAAATGTGGTTGTACCAGACACATTTCAGATCTGTAGTCATTATCTGTCTTCATTTTTTTGGCCGCTTGTCCTGTCTAAGTAATTGTTGCAGGGACCAGTTCTGCTTGGGCTCTGACAGGTTGCATGCAGGCATCACTTGACCATGTGTCCTTTTAAGATCATATTGAGGATTTTGCCTCCTGCCCTGGGGCTTCCTTGTTGATATGAAGCATAAGACCTAATGGAACAATGTGGCATTTATACAAGTACAATCCAGAAATACAAGGAGAAGAGGGGAGGAACAGAGGATAAGGGGCTGGAAATTTCCATTTTGTAGAACAAAACTTTGACGAATGGAGAATGGAACTAGTAGATTAATTCTTGCCTTTTCTCTGACCTAGAGAGACTTTTAATTTCAATAGTGAACATGTGGGATCTTTCAGGATTCATCAGCCAATTGCACTTGATATCACCTTGATAAAACATCCAATTATTCGCTTGTCTGTTTTACCCTGTCTCATTCTCCTCTCTTTCACTCATGTTTCCCTGGGTTTGCATTCACTAATAAAATAGTAGTATATGAGCTTTTCTTCACCCTATGCTTTCTGGGGAACTCTGACTAAGACATTGGTCAATTTAGACAATATTTATGAACACATAGAATTATTCACGGTCTGATGAATTATGACAGAGTGGCATATAGGATAGTGGAAGTTTATGAAGGCCACATGCATTAACTAATTACCTATACCTCCTATAGTTTCTCCTTGACTTTCTTAAATTTAATGCTCTATGGAAGGGTAGAAATGCATGGACGTGTAAAAATCAGCACATGTAAGTTCATAATGATTCTTTCTCTTCTATTTTGTAGATGATATCTTTCCTAAATTTAAATGGCAAAAATACTGTTGAAACCAAATCTATTTTCCACACTGATTTTTAAAGATACACTCACTTTAAAATGCTTCTTGTTCTTTTGAAAGAGATGGGTAGTATTAAAAGATTTTGGAAATACAATGTTAATTATGAAAAGTGTTATAAAATTGTTGGAAGAAATATCATATCTTCTGTCTCCTTACACAATAATTTCAATTTCATATTTACTATCTTCATCTAAACAGATTTTTAGAGAAAATAATAAAGTAGATATTCAAATATTTAACATATACTTATTTAGTGTCTACTCTGTGCTAAGTACTTTAGGTGATTATTTATTCAGCAGTAAATAAGATAAGCCAGATCCCAGCTTTCATGGAGCTTATGTTCTACAGGAATGGACTAGACAGAAAAATTAGCAAGGTAGTTGATGTGGTCTATAAAGATTGAGGTGATAGAAGCACTGAATTTTTCCTAGAAGCTGCTATATGAGCCCTAAGCTAGAGATTTCCGAACCAAGAGAAAATCAAGTGCAAAGAACCAACATAGAGTATGAGCTAGTACAGATCAAGGGTAAAAAAAGAAGCTAGTATGGCTGGAAGGTAGTGCCAAAAGCTATAGTGGTATGAAATGAGATAGAAGTTAGAAATGGCCAACATTTCATTTTAGCCACATTAATGAGTTTGAGTTTATTCTAATTGGCAGTGGAAATCCATTGAAGAGTTTAATAACATGTAAAGAACCATATGAAATAATCCATTTTATAACACTTGTAAAAGTTGGATACTGATATAAAATATATATACATATCTGTGGATGATTTTTTAAAAAATATGACTTTTTTAGATCAGTTTTAGATTCACAGTTAAATCGAGCAGAAGGTACAAGGATTTCCTGTATACCCCTGCCTCCTTACATGCATAGCCTCCTCTATTATCTATATCTCCCACCCAAGTGTTACATTTGTTATAATTGATAAATCTACATTGACACATCATAATCACCCTGTGTTCATAGTTTACACTGGATCAGTTTTGTATATTGTGTGGGTTTGGACAAATGTATAATGACATGTATCCATCTTTTATGGTACCATACAGAGTATTTTCACTGTCCTAAGAATGCTCTGTGCCCTGCCTCTCTATCCCTTCCACCCTTTAACCTCTAGGAACCACTGATACTTTTACTGTCTCCGTATTTTGTCTTTTCCAGAAGGTCATATAGTTGGAATCATACAGGCGATAGCTTTTTCAGAATGGCTTCTTTCACTCAGTACTATGCACTAAAGTTTCCTCCATATCTTTTCATAGCATGATAGCTCATGTCTTTTTAGTGCTGAAAAATATTCCATTGTCTGAATGTACCACAGTTTATCCACTCACCTACTGAAGGGCATCTTGGTTGCTTACAAGTTTTGGTAATTATAAATAAAGCTACTATTAACATTCGTGTACAGGTTTTTGTATAGACATAGGTTTTCGACTCCTTTGGGTAAATTCCAGGGAGTATGATTGCTGGATCATATGTTGAGAATACGTTTAGTTTTGTAAGAAACCACCAAGCTGTCTTCTAAAGTGGCTGTACCATTTAGAATTTCCAACAGCAGTGAATGAGAGTTCCTGCTGTTCCATATCCTCACCAACATTTGCTAGTGTCAGTGCTTTGGATTTTGACAATTCTAATAGGTATGTAGTGGTATTTCATTGTTTTAGTTTCCATTTCCCTGATAACATACGATGTGAAATATCTTTTCATATGCATATTTGCCATTTGTATATCTTCTTTGGTGAGGTGACTGTTAAGGTCTTTCGCTCATTTTTTAAATCAGATTGCTTTTTTCTTATTGTTTAGTTTTAAAAGTTCTTTGTATATTTTGAATAACAGTTCTTTATCAGATCCGTCTTCTGCAAATATTTTCTCCCAGTGTATGGCTTCTCTTCTCATCCTCTTCACACTGTCTTTCTCAGAGCAGTAGTTTTAAATTTTATTGAAGTCCAGATTATCAATTCTTTCTTTTATGGATTGTGCCTTTAATGCTGCATCTAAAAAGTCATCGCCAAACCCAAGATCATCTGGATTTTCTCCTATGTTATCCTCTAGGAGTTTGATAGTTTTGTGTTTTACACTTAAGTCATGATCTATTTTGAGTTAATTTTTGTAAATGGTGTAAAGTCTGTGTCTAGATTCTTTTTTTCTTTTTTCTTTTTTTGCATGTGGATGTCCAGTTGTTCCAGTATCATTTGTTAAAAAGACTATGTTTTCTCCATTGCATTGCCTTTGCATCTTTGTAAAAGATCAGTTGACTACATTTTTGTGAGTTTATTTCTGAGCTCTTTATTCTGTTCTATTGATCTATTTTCCCATTCTTTCATAAATATCACACTGTCTTGATTACTATAGTTTTATAGTAAGTCTTGCTGTCAAATAGTGTCTATCCTCAAATTTTATTTTTCTCCAATAATGTTTTACTTTTCTGGGTCTTTTGCCTCTTCATATAAATTTTAGAATCAGTTCATTGATATCCACAAAATAACTTGCTGAGATTTTGATTGGGATTATATTGAATCTATATATCAAATTGGAAAGAAGTGACATCTTGACAATATTGAGTCTTCCTATCCATGAATATGGAATATCCCTCCATTTATTTGGTTTTCTGTGGTTTTGTCCCATCAGAGTTTTATAGTTTTGCTCATGTAAATCTAGTACATATTTTGTTAAATGTATGCGTAGTTCATTTTGAGGAGTGCGAATAAAAATGATATTGTGTTTTTAATTTCAAATTCTACTTATTCATTGCTAGTATATAGGAAAATAATTGACTTTTGCATACTAATCTCTTACAATCTTACAATCTTTTCATAATCCTTTATTCTGGAGGTTTTCTTTGACTCTTTTGGATTTTTTACATAGTTGATCATGTCATCTGTCAACAAAAACAGTTTATGTCTTTCTTTCCCAGTCTGTATACTTTTTATTTCCCTTTCTTGTCTTACTGCATTCACTAGAACTTCTAGTACAATGTTAAAAAGGAGTGGTGAGAGGGGACATCTTTGCCTTGTATCTGATTTTAGTCATCTCCCAATCAACCTTGACACTGTTATAT
>NW_011888792.1:8405105-8412526 GCF_000151845.1 Pteropus vampyrus | reverse complement strand
ATTATCAATTCTTTCTTTTATGGATTGTGCCTTTAATGCTGCATCTAAAAAGTCATCGCCAAACCCAAGATCATCTGGATTTTCTCCTATGTTATCCTCTAGGAGTTTGATAGTTTTGTGTTTTACACTTAAGTCATGATCTATTTTGAGTTAATTTTTGTAAATGGTGTAAAGTCTGTGTCTAGATTCTTTTTTTCTTTTTTCTTTTTTTGCATGTGGATGTCCAGTTGTTCCAGTATCATTTGTTAAAAAGACTATGTTTTCTCCATTGCATTGCCTTTGCATCTTTGTAAAAGATCAGTTGACTACATTTTTGTGAGTTTATTTCTGAGCTCTTTATTCTGTTCTATTGATCTATTTTCCCATTCTTTCATAAATATCACACTGTCTTGATTACTATAGTTTTATAGTAAGTCTTGCTGTCAAATAGTGTCTATCCTCAAATTTTATTTTTCTCCAATAATGTTTTACTTTTCTGGGTCTTTTGCCTCTTCATATAAATTTTAGAATCAGTTCATTGATATCCACAAAATAACTTGCTGAGATTTTGATTGGGATTATATTGAATCTATATATCAAATTGGAAAGAAGTGACATCTTGACAATATTGAGTCTTCCTATCCATGAATATGGAATATCCCTCCATTTATTTGGTTTTCTGTGGTTTTGTCCCATCAGAGTTTTATAGTTTTGCTCATGTAAATCTAGTACATATTTTGTTAAATGTATGCGTAGTTCATTTTGAGGAGTGCGAATAAAAATGATATTGTGTTTTTAATTTCAAATTCTACTTATTCATTGCTAGTATATAGGAAAATAATTGACTTTTGCATACTAATCTCTTACAATCTTACAATCTTTTCATAATCCTTTATTCTGGAGGTTTTCTTTGACTCTTTTGGATTTTTTACATAGTTGATCATGTCATCTGTCAACAAAAACAGTTTATGTCTTTCTTTCCCAGTCTGTATACTTTTTATTTCCCTTTCTTGTCTTACTGCATTCACTAGAACTTCTAGTACAATGTTAAAAAGGAGTGGTGAGAGGGGACATCTTTGCCTTGTATCTGATTTTAGTCATCTCCCAATCAACCTTGACACTGTTATATCTGTGTTTCCTGAATTTGTTAATAAATTTATTGTTTAAGCCAGTTGAGTCAGGATTCCCTGTTGTTTGCAGCCAGAGTTAAACTAAGAAAGCACTCACATCCAAAAGGAACTTACAAGCTAGAGATGGAGTACAAACAAGGTAAAAATAAAATTCCAGAATGCACTACTACACAAAGTACACCAAGGGACAGTGAATTTAAGAAATACTTTAAGTATTACTAAAATACTTTAGGTATTGGTAAAATTATATCTATTGCTTTCATCTAAATGCAGTTCTTCTCTGATGTTTCATAGCATACTGTTTACATTTTACCTATGCCATTTATGTTCTGATTTGTAGTTCTATATGAAATTTTCTTATGGGTCTAGCTTGTAACCTTGTAGGTCTATATTTTTGCTCCTTGTATAACTGTGTACTTTTATATCAGTAGAAAATGAATAAAAAATGTTCAAATAAATAAATAAGTAGTACACAGTTAAGATATCAAAAGAAGGAAAAATCACTGAAGAGAGGCTTATTCTACTTCCCAGATATAGTTAAGTAGGAAAGGCATCAAAGGAGAATTTGAACCTGTATCTTGAAAGATAAGTGAAGTTTGAATAAGGATAGAAGCCATGGGAGGTTATTCTAGAGACAGGATGTAGAGACAAAGGGACATTTATGGGAAAGTTTTAGAATTATCTAGCTATCATGATGAGTAAACATAAAACTAGAAAAGTAGTTTGGAGTCAAACTGGGGAGGATCTGAAATGTTAAAGTGAAGAGTTTATCATTGTCCTCTAAGAATTAAAGAGGAACTAACATTTGAAATAGATTTGAAGTTATATGAAACTGATATTTTATAGAAGTATTCATCTAAATTTCCTCTTCTCTTGTCCTTTGCCTCATGAATATAAGGACCTCTTTTTTTTTTAGAGCTTTCCTTTATGACCAGTTGTTCTAATTGCATGCCCCAAACCACACTATGACTGAGGAAAACTATTTTGACCTAGATATTTTCTAAATATGTAACTTTGCTGATTATTATACATGGTCATAATATTCAATATAACAGAATTCAAATAATTATGTTCTTTCTGACTCTGCTTCTGCCCTTCACCTATATCTTTTCTTCTGCAACTCCCTCCTCATTCCAGGCCACTACTTTATTATATTTCCTTCTGCATTGTTATCAGATACCTGTGGCTGTACACAGAGCAAGGAGAGATTTAATATCAATGGAGCGCTCATGGAAAAAAAAAGAGCATCACTTCAGCAAACTAAAAAGAGCAGCAATGTTATAGAAAATATGGGCAGTGAACATTTTTAAGATTGCTACAAAGTTTAATAGGGACTTTTGGAAAAATCTAGGGCTATATAGATAGTGTGTCAAATGTGGACTTTCCCACAGTGTAGGTCTTGTGGAGTGAAGTGATATTAAAGTGTGCTCAGTGATGGTTGGTAGGCGAAGCAATGTAGTCTGGTCACAAGCCCAAGAATACCTAGGCATAGCCCCAAGAGAAGTTTGTAATCAAATGCAGCTTGCAGAGAGAGTTTCAAATCTTACATGATTTTCATAATGAATGTTTTGGATTTTCACAGTATGTTTTCCTATGCTCATTTTCATCTAGATGGAGAGGGGATTTCAAGAATCCATGCCTTATACTTTTTATTTCAGTTCCTTAAGGTACCCAGAATTTCCTTGCCAGAAGGATCTATGTAAAAATTAGAATCCATCTTGAAATTCAGCTAAAGATTGCATTCCTTAGTTGTTTCAAAAAATTGAGAGCTGAGCATATTGTAATCCTCAGAGCTGTCCCTAGACAGACAATATTGCAAAAGTTTTGCCCATGTGTCTTTGTTTTGCAAATGAATATGCAACATTACAGTCAAGCAACAAAAAAAATTAATCTTGGAATTGAAGAACCTAACAAATGCTGAATTGAAAAATGTTAGTTAACTTCAGAGAAAGAGAAAGGAAGCATCTAGTAAATTTATTAATTCCTCAAATTTTACAGTGATGTTTTCATTGATGGTCAAGGGAAAGGGGAAGGAAGTAGAGATTGCATGTAGTATCAAATGCTGTTTTAAATTAATATTATTATTGTTCCAGTAAAAACCATATAATAAAACTAAATTATTCAAATATTACTTAGAAATGTATTTTTATAAAAGGAACCAGGCACGTAGCCAATATCGTTGCAAAACAAATAGGCAACGACAATAAAAATTGTGCCATTTACAGAAACCATGGTTTAGAATACCTCTCACGACTAGAATTGTGAGAATTCTGGTGTAAAAACTGGTAGAATTATTCTTTGTATTCTTATGTAGCTATCACAATGAAAATACCTTATTGTTTAATATAGTATTATAGATAATATGTGGAAAAGTTTATTGCATATCTTTCGGTAAATCTATTTCTGTCTCTTTCAAAGTTAGTTACATTTTTAATAGCTTCTTGTCTTCTTCCTGATTAATTAAAATACATTAAGCACCCTCAATTTAAATAATAAAAATACATGACTGAATTTTCTACAAAGTTTAAGACTTAGAGTGTCTGCAAAGAGACTTGAAAAATCATAGTAAAAATAGTTTTTCCTTCATAACTTAATTTTAATATTCCTACTAAATATTTCTCCTTGTGGGGCATTACTCCAGGTAGTTTGAGAAAGAAATCTTTTAATAAATGAATTATATCTATGTAGATATCTAAATCAAAGAGAGTTGATTAATTGATATCTTCACCTTAACAGTCTTGGGAAAGAAAACCATAACATCCTGCTTAGTAGTGTCAGATGGCTGATGGTAGCAATGGTTGGGTTAAGAAATAATCTCCATCCTTTCTACACTCTAAAAATGAGGTCATTTTTAGCTGTGAAGTATGTCCCCTGCCCCTCTTTCTTTATTCCCATCCCCTCATCTAATTTTTTCCTTTGCCATGTTTGTTTTAGTATTACTACCTCTGGTAATTATATTTTGGACAATAAAGTGTGCTATTGAAATTTATTCTTGTTTAATAGGGGTTTCTTCCATAATTCATTCAACTTTGCAATGTGATTTTACTACTTAACATAACCCATTACAATGTGAAAACTGGCACACTGATAGGTTTAATGTTTTAGTTCCTAAATTATTGACCAAGATATGACCAGAATTCAGTTCTCTTATTTTCTAACATGGCCCTCTTTGCATGGTTCTGCATAGCCTTCCATCAAATGAAGTAAATATATTTTGTTGAAAACAAGTCATTTTTCAGGCGGGGTCTTAGATTCAGCTCTACCTGCCTTCCAGCATGGGCACTCTTTCCATCTCATTCCCAGTTCTCTTTGAGGCATTGATTATGGCATTAAAGATACAGCTTGATTGTGAGTTTGAGGCTGCTTCTCCCAGGCCTGAGAAACCCTCCTTGCCCCAGACTTAAATTTTGCTGGGATCCTTTGCCCTTCTAGCAATGACTTTCTTCTGAGTCATAAAGTTCTGAGTTCAAGTTGGTTGAGAAATTTAAAGAGGAGAGAATTGGCAGGTTATATATTTTAAAATAGTGTACTTACATACCTAATATATGCATAGATAGGATTAAGAATTGTATATCTTGGAACCATGTATACTATTATTGTTTGTTATAGTATTTAACGTGAATGCATTTAGTAAAACTTTTTGTATTTATTCAAATTGGAAATATTAAATGGCTTTAGAATATTTTCATTTTCATCAATTTTGTTGAACATGTTAGAAATTAATCCAAGTTGAACTGAATGAACCCAAGATATAGTATTTAATTCTTATTATAAACATTAAAAATTATCCAGCTAATACCTATAAACTCCTTGAGATTTACTGAAATATATTTGTCAATCTTTTCAAATCTACTGTGCTTATGCCTCAAAGAGAAATCAAATAAGGAACAAACTCTAAGAATAACTTTGTGTTAGTTAATAAGACATATCATTCTAACTTTGTTTCTTCTGAATGATTTGAGGTTTGTTTTTTTTCTGGCATTGTTTTGTGATTTTCTTAGTTTTTGATAACTCGGTTTAGTTTCGAATTGTGCTGTTATGGTTCCTTGTACAGTTGAAAATGATTTTTAATTCTAACTCTCAAGATGCTTTTTAAATAGAGTTGTTCCCAAATTTTATTAGAGATATAATATCTAGTATTTTTACTTGCATAATTTTTACTTAAACAATTTTATTAAAATAATTATTTTTTAGCAGTTTAAGCTTTGTTATATTTGAGAACTTACTCTTTATGTGAAGGTCATTTGAAAATAATTATCTATGGTGCTTATATGACTAATTCTTAATTCTGCTAGTCAACACTGATGAGTTGCCTTTAGAAATAAAATTGTGGATCGATCTCTTTCTCTCTCTCTCTCTCTCTCTCTCTCTCTCTCTCCTAAAGAATATGCAAATGTTAACTGTTAATAGACTCTAGAAATTAGTCAATTATGAATGAGGTTTTCATCTTTCTAACTTTGATCTAAATTTCTACAGAACATTTTGGAGAGAAGTACAAATCTCATTTGGTCTGAAAACACTCTATGGGCTAAATTTTTTGACTCTATCTGGCAAACTATTTGGCAGCTAGAAAACTAATATCCCTTTAAGTCCTTTCTCCTTTAAAGTAAGATGTTTCTCCAAATATTAAAGCAAATGACAATTTTTTTTATTATTATAAAGGCTTATACTTATTTTTTAAACTAAACTGTCACATTTATCAGTGTAAAATTATATACTCATCTTTTTTCTCTTTTTCTGTAAAATGGAGCATTATACTTCCCATCTTGAAGTGGAATTAAAAACTGAGCAACAGAAATGATATAATTATCTAAAAAATGTTGGCAGATAACTAAGATTGGCATATTAGCCTCTGGCATGAAGCACGGGAGCCATAACAAAACAATTAGAAAAAGAGAGAGAGGAAACAGATGAGGAAGAAGAAAACTTTAAAAAAGAAAAGAAATATTTTAATCATGAAACAAGAATAAGGTACTACAAAAATGGACATACAGAAGATAAAAAAGCAGTTGACAATTAAAAATTGCATGAGAGAAAAAATATTAATAAAGCATTGGAATATGAAATTGAGAAAATCTCTCAGAAAGTAGAGCAAAATGTTAAAAGATTTAAAGTAGAAAAAAGGAGATAAAAAATTTAGAAGACTGGTCTAGCAGGTCCAATATCTAAAGAATAGGAATTCCATAGAAAAAAAGAAAAAGAAAAAAGTAAAAAAAATAATTATTTACTTGGAACAAATCAAGAAAAATTCTTTTCAGATATGAGTTTCTATGTAAAGATGGAAAGCAACCTCATACCAAAGCATACTATCACAAAATTTCATCACTGTGGGGACAAGGGGAAACAAAACAGTATACAATACCAGAGGAAAAAAAGAAAAACAGGTTTATTAAAAATTATGGTAATGATCCTGGATTTTTCAAGAGTAACACTATTCACATTGTGCTTCCTGCACAAGAGGAAGTGGGAGGCAGAGAGAAGGTGATGTCAGGGGTGGGAAAGGTGAGGAGCCAGAAGCAAGAGAGGGAAAGGCATTTCTATGCCCGGCATCTGGATATTTTGTAAACTGCAAAGATAGTGAGCTTTTTAAAAAAATTTGGCTGAGAAGTATAGAATTTTAACTTATAACATTGTGTTTTTCTTTCATTTGGACAGTTTGTCTAAATTTGGTTTATTCTTTATACCCTTGACTATTTTTTCATTTAACTAGATGAAATAATTATATCTCTCCTCCACCCTCTGAACAATAACAAATCAAGCAGAACTAAAAAATTTGTGTTTTTTTATTTATTTCTTTTTTTGCATTTCTGAAAAGTATGAAACCAACTGCTGCTTTCCTCTGGCGGTAGCAAATATTCATGATTTTATCAAAAGTGTTACTGAGTTTGACTTGTTTTTCATTTCATGGTAGAGTTTGAAGAAGGAATATGCCCTAAACACTAATGATCAGTGTTGCTGTGTGTGTTTGCTGTAGAGATGTGTAATACTTCTAGTCATGGCAGGTGATGGGATGGAACTCGCCTCATTTCACATCTATATAGCACATGCTCTTGTAAAGCACCACTTCTCTCTAGACACTGAAATCACTTCCAACTAAACTTATCTAAAACTGAACTCACCTTGCCCATTTGACTTTGCCTCTATACTCCCAGATACTGACACAAAACTGGTATCTGACTGAAATCCTTAACCTTTTGTGATTAGATTATTTACAGTTATTAGACTTCCTGTAGGACACGCTATCCCCCAAGTTTTCTTACTCTAGTCTCTCATATGCATCTGACAGATTGATCTTCCTAAAAAATGTAGTTA
>NW_011888792.1:8389079-8403889 GCF_000151845.1 Pteropus vampyrus | reverse complement strand
TTATCTCAGAAGTACTCAGTGCTAAGGGAAAGGTGTTTTCTAGCAATTACTTTGTTAGTTATCATTCAGTTTCTCTCTGGAAGATTGATTCTGCAGACACAGTTCAGGAAAGTAAAGTCTTTGGGGTTCTTTGCTAGGCTATTTAATTATACCTCTGTACCCTAGAACCAAAATCTATGAGGTTTGAGCCCTGTTTAGAATTTGTGAGGACTTGTGCTACTCCAATGTTACTTCGACAGCTCCATCAGTGTAGAGATTCAGGGAGAGATGTCAAAGAAGGGTCTAGATTTAAGTTCCTTTCAGTCCAGTGTCATGAGTCTGTTGACAAAAATTTTATTTATGTGCAATAGAATTTGGCAGTTTTTAATGATCCTTCATCTTTTAAAAAGTTTTACCTACTCTGAATTTCTGATAATTCCACTTCTCTAAATCTTCACCCTTAGAGATGGCTCCTACTCAGTGCTCATTTGTTTTCACATCCATGAAATCTTTTCTAACTACTCATCTCCTTTGGGAAATCTCACACACTCTCATGATTCCTCAAGGTGTGCCTTATTGTTGATCCCTTTTCTAAGAAGACACACAGCTGGTAAATGGTGAAGCTGGGATTTGGACTCGGGCCTGTAGACACTAAAGCATAAACTCTTAATTACTTTTTTGCTCTAAACTAACTTTGCAGCTTAAGCATCATCATAATCATTGCTGATGTTTGGAGTGTCTACTATGTATCAAGCAGTGGGTTAAGATCTTTTATATCTGCTGTGCTAAACTTCAAAATAGTGTTATTCCACTTCACAGATGAAATTTTATGCAGCGGGAATGGCCCAAATAAGAAGATAAAGACTAATTATTTGCATTTTTGCATAAGGGGTATCATCTTTACCCTGACTTTAAGTCAATAAGGTATCAAAGAGAGACATGTTTCTGGGACATGTTTATGTTTATGTGCCTTCCTTTTTAAATTTCTTTAAAATAGAACACATAAACTCAAATGTCTATATTAGTAGAGCAGGTAACATAAATAAGTAAATCAGAATTTAAGATGATAAGGACTAGCGAGTTTGTGGAAAATTGAGTTTACATCCTAAATGAAGACATTTAGATTTAATTTGTAATGATATTGTATGGGTAAGCGTTCATTTGCATGCACAAAAGCATACACGGAGGCCACCAGTTTGCAGCCCTTTAAACTATCACTTTTTTTCTTTCTAGCAAGTTATTAAATATAAAAGATCAAGAAATATGTAATTCCATTTTGGAAATGAATACAAAGTAATTGTGTGTATTCATATTTACATTCTTAAGACTAGTCTAATGAATGCACGATGATCACTTTTAAGAAGTTACTGCTTTGGTGGAATTTCTTATTTAGGCTTTAGTATTTCCTCAAAGAAGAAATTGCTCACTTAAGCTTTAGTATTTCCTCAAAGAAGAAAAATAGATCATAAATGCCTTTCTTCATTTATCAGAGGATTATAATATAGCTTGAGAGCACAATTGTTACTTCTCAGTCAGAGAAATGCCCAGGAGTTGAGCATAGTGTTCACTGCTGTGTGGACAGTCAGCAGGCCAGGCAGCGTGCTCTGGCCCTCACTGCAGAAAGCCATAGGCGGCTCCCTTGCCACCTGGTTTTTGGTGCTGGAACCTCATTGTTTCAAAGTTTCAGTTTGGAAATTTTATGCATTAAGGGTTAATCTACATTTTAAAATAGTTGTCTTTGGAGAAAATTGTGCTTTAAATGAGAAACCTGTGTAGAGTTCCGGGTTCTCTCTTTATGTTAGCTTTGGCAGGGCCAGAAGCCTGTTTTGATGATAAAGCCAGCATTTGAAACCTGTATTTTACATTGCAGGAAAACTAAACAAATTTAAAATATTCCACATTTGCCTTTTGACACCCCATAACCAATAGATGAACTTTAATTTCTGGGCGGCCTCCCAGTGATTAATGCCTTTCCATTTATGACGTGAGAAGAATGAGCAGTATGTTACAGTTAGTCTTCTGTCCATTTCTGAAGAGTGCCTGTGCCAGGATTTTGATGTGCACTCGTGTTCTGGCACCAGGCTTTACACTTCTCACCCAACGCAGAGCCAGCTCACAGATCTTGTTCAGCACAGCTACTCCAGACATGCAGCCTGAATTTGAAGGTGGCCTCCTAAAACGTGGCAGGCACAGTGTCTCTCTTCCTATTTGGAGCCTGTCTTGTGTAGCTAGGACCTCATTCAACTACCTTCAAAGCAGCCTTGAGAGAGCTGCGTTTATTAGTGATTCATTGAAACAATCTCTATGAAGGTGAGGCTTGGCACTGCAAGGCTGTTTCACAAATGTTTTCTGTTGCCTATACTTACTTTTAAGAGGAAACTGTTACATGTCTCTTTTCACATTTCCATTAGAGATTGTATACTCTACTCTCTTGGAGGGGACAGTCTGGGGGCAAATACTTTGAGGCATTCCTTGATTCCTGCATCTTCCATGGGAGAGAAGTGCCATTCACTAAGCCATGTGTAGTAGTCGCTGATTCTGTCCAAGTATTTTTGGTACTACCTGCTTTAAAGCATGTGGTAGGATTGCACTTTTTGGCTCTTTCTATGGCCATGTAACTTGCTTTGGTCAATAAAAATTGAGCAGAGGTGACATATTACTTAGCTCTGTAAATGTTAAGAGCCAGTGTGTGATTCACCACTTTCTTCCTCTTGTTGCTGCAGTAATTGATGAAGCATGGGTTGAGAGGAGGCCTCTATTAGCCTGGGTCCCTAAGTGACTGTGATAAATACAGAGAACCCCTCCTAAACAGTTTTAGACTTATAGCATGAGCAAGAAATACATGTTGATGTATTAATCACTGAGGCCTGGGGATTGCTTGTTACTGAATAATCTAACTCATGCTGACTGATGGCCCTTGTTAACTGGAGAGTAAAACTACTGCTCTGAAGTTCAAACAGTGCAGAGCCAAGTCCATCTCACTCTTTTCTCACTATCTCTTTTAGGTATCAATTAAACAGATGAGTTTCTTCCATGAGGATAAGAGACAAACAGTGTCTTGCTTTAGCAGCTCAAGTATCCTTCAACTTTTCTCTCTGTCACAGGCTGAATATGCCAAAGTATAAAGGAGATAGGAAATCATGCTATGCTCTCCAACTAGCTTCCACGTTAATAATTTTACTATATTTTGATCTCATCTTAGTTCTTGTCTATTTCTTTTCATATTGGTTAAGAAGCCATGGAAAGGAGATGTGATGATGACTGTTTTTTCAAAACTCCAAATTTGTAGGACTTAGAGGTTCACACAGCACACCACTGAGCCATATCTGTAGATAACAGATGTAGGGATACTATTTTTGTTCTTTCTTAATAGTCCTGAAATAGTAGCAGTCTAATGGTTTACAGGCGTGGTAAGCAAGACTAAGATTTTAAGCCCCTGATGTACAAGCCCTGAATTCCCTTACTTTTGGTGAATCAATGAAAATACCCTTCCCATAGTTAGGTTACACTGCATGGCAAAGGTTGAAGAGATATTGCCTCTGTAGTTAAGATACCTAATCGGTTCAGTTCATCGAAAGGAGGGTGATTCTGGTTAAGTTGAACAAAATCTAAGTGAGATTTTAAGTGAGCTTATAGGTCACAGATAGAAGAAAGTATCATTTTTTTTTCTCTTGGCTTTAACGGAGCAAATAGCCAGGTTGTGAATAGCCGAGGGAGGAGGCCACATGGCAAGGAACTGAGACAGGCTTCTAGTTGCTCAGGGTTGTTCCTGGCCAACATCTAACAAGAAACAGCGAACTCAGAAACACATTCTGATCCTTTCCTATTTGATTTTCCAGATGAGAACATAGGTAGCCAGCATCTTGAGATTTAAGCCTTGAGAGACCACCAGTAAAGGATCCATCTAAAATGCACCAGTCCTGATCTGCAGAAATTGTTAGTTAATACATTTATTGTTAAATTTGTGGCAATTTGTTATGTAGCACAGAAAACTAATTCAAAAGGAATCTGATCTGTTGGTTTTTCTTGGGATATCTAGCTGTTGTTTCAATAACAAATCATCTAGACATGTCCTGCTATTTCCTTAGCTTCCTGAAATGGATTTTAATTCCCTTAAGAGCAATGAGATTGGAAGAGATTTTCACAGTGGTTAAATGAGGGTTTTGATGTCTTCAGTGTGTTTGATCAAACCTCTGCAAGCAGCCATGATAGAACTTCATAGTCTCTAGTCACTTTTGGATGCACAGTGTCCACCTTCTCTACTTCAGGAGTGTTTTTGTTCTTGGACTGAAGTCATTCGCTAATAGTTATAAGAACCTGGGAAAGCACCAGGATGATTTGGGGATACCAAGGAGTCTGTGGTGTAGCTCTAAAACCACATGATGGGACTCTTTTGAGCACAATCTGGAAAGGAACTATGATTGATGTAGAAACATACATTTGAATAGTTGGAAAGCACTTGGTCTTTTAACGTAGATTTTAACATAAAAATGATTACTTTCATAACATGCAGAACAACCAGACAGAAATGAGCCATACTGCAAAGACAAGAGAGACTTTTGTTTGTTTGCCTCATTTTGGCACCATATTTTTGAAGCTGATAACCGGAGACGAAACAACCAGTTTCATAAAAACTCTATTTGAGGTAAATAACTTTCTTTATATATGTCAGTTTGACTTGTTACATTTTATGCAAAACCATTTTAAGAAAAAGAGAAGCAAATGAAAAGACAGTATATGATTAGTAAAGATTTTTAAGTGTGTTATATAGAAGGATGGAAAGGCACCAAGAAATTCAGTTTGTTATTTAGAAGAAACTGCAGATTTGCCAAACCGGAAGAAAAGAGATTTTTTAGAGAAAGAGAGAAAACAAGAAAACTGTTAGATATGCAGTGTGGTTTGTATCTTTTTAACCAAGAACAGAGAGGCATGTGACCATGTTGCCTTTAGTCAGAGCTGTGTGGAACTCTATTCCAGGTAAATTTATCAACAAGACCCCACTCTATGGTGATAGCATCGTGAGGAGAAGATTCAGAGGAAATGTGTTTAAAAGGATTTAAAACTGTGACTTCCTCTAAAGCATTTGTTAAGTCTCCTGCTGAAAACACAGGTGACACAGAGTGAACAAATAAGACAAGCATAAAATTGTTTAAATCTATGACATGAGAGTTTCTGGGGAGTGCTGAATTGTTGCTTCTCCCATTGATTCGTTGGGTAAATATAAATAAAAAAGTATGTGATTGTTTATTTATACTTTCACCGGTGCTATAGATCATCAGTTCTTGGATGGAAGTGCCAGCAAGGATAGGAAATGGCCTATTGGCTGTCTTTATGCCCTGGAATCACTCTGAGATTTCTAGGTTGCCTATTTCGTGAATTGTTTAATCTATCCTTATCATTGGCCAGAGAAGGTGCATACCTCCAGGGATAAAACAGTAACTTGATATTCTAAAAATAGTGGTCTTTATTGCATTTGACTTTGGGTGTCAACTAGTTTAGAATTTTGCTGATTAATTGTTCTTTAGTTCATGCTATTGGCCACCTGTGTTAATGGCAGAAAAACTCTCAAAGAAAATGATTTTCAGGAACTTGGGGGATTTGAGTAAGAAGCTGAGATCACTAGGATGCTGAAAAGATGCAAGGTTGACTGCTTCTCATTTTGATCATGTTCCCTACCACATTATATGAAGACCTCACTGATTCCCAGAAGAATTATGCTGCTCATTTAGTATGTAAAAAATTATTTACTTTGCTAATTAAATTTGACAATCCAGCATGTTAGTTTATCTCAATTAGAAGGATATAAATCTAATTATTTAATTTAAGTAAGATCACAGTGTGAAGGATCCATGAACTTTCTTTTTAAGGTATTTTTAAAGATTATAAAATGGAGTTTATTAATCTAAACAAATCTCTATTTGAGAAATAGGGCAGAAAGTTTGGGGCATCAGGGTAGGAGAACAGCAATCTCATTAGGAAGTTGTTTCTCTTGAGGCCATGGGCCCGTTCTCCTAGTGCCAAACACTGTTGTCTTACTGATCTTTTTGGCATTCAGTGAAGAATTTACTTAAGAAGGCTCTGAAATAGGTCAGAATCAGACAATCATAAAATCAACTCCAGGGCTACTTGGTATCCAAGGCTAAAATTTACTTCTATTTTTTTATGTCCCAGATTATGTCCAGCCACACTCTTCAAAAAAACTGTCAGAAATTGTGGTAAAACTAAATTGAATCTTAAAAATATTTCAAATAAAATGCTAACAGTACAATAACCCATATTGAATTATAAACCCCCATTATCAAGTCCCAGGGAGAAATTAAAGTTCAAACAATAAAGTCCTAAATAAATTAAATTCCAAATAAAAATTATTTTATATTAGTTTTAGGTATATAGTACATTGGTTAGACGTTTACATATGATCCCCTTGATTACTCTGGCACCCATCTGGCTCTACACGTGGCCATTACAATACTATCGACTATATTCCTTATGCTGTACAGTATATCCCCATGACTGTTTTGTAACTACTAATTTGTACTTCTTTATCCTGTCACCTTTTTCACCCAGCCCTCCAACCCCCTTTCCCTCTGGCAATCACCAGATTGTCTTCTGTATCTGTCAGTCTACTTTCATTTAGTTTGTTCCTTTTGTTCCTTAGATTCTGCATATAAGTGAGATCATATGGTATGTACCTTTTTCTGTCTGACTTGCTTCAGTCAGCATAATACCCATCCATAGATCCATCCATATCCTTGCAAATGGTAGGATTTCAAGTTTTTATGGCTGGGAAATATTCCACTGTATATATGAACCATAACTTCTTTATCCAATCTTTTGTTGATGGTCATTTAGGTTGCTTCTAATATCTTGGCTATTATGAACATAGGAGTGAACATAGATCTTTATAAATTAGTGATTTGGTTTTCTTTGACCCAGAAATGTAATTGCTGTGTCAAAAGGTAGTTCTGTTTTTAATTTTTTGAGGAATGTCCAAACTTTTTTCCATATTGGCTGCACCAATTTGCAATCCTACCAACAGTGCACAAGGGTTTCCTTTTCTCCACATCCTCACCGTCATTTGTTGTTTTTTGATTTATTGATGATAGCCATTCTGATAAGTGTGAGGTGATATCTCATTGTGGTTTTAATTTGCATTTCTCTGATGATTAGTGATTAAATTCCAAAAGTCTTAATGTAAAAATAATTAAAGTCCAAAATCAAAATCCTTGGTTCTTAGTTAAATGCTCAAAGAATTTAAAGCCTACACGAATCTTTCTCAGTACCTTATATTTTTCAGTCTCAACTAGAGAGATTCTCCAAGAGAAATGAGCTGGCTTTGCCAGTTTTGTAATTCTGAGAAAAAATTAATTTCATATTTTAGGAAAGAAAGCATAGCCTTAGGACAGCATGTTAGATATAATTTTAAATAAAATATACAACAAATTTACCATGGAGAATACCAAACCGCATTGCACATTGGGAAGTATCAATGACAGGCTATTTTATATTTGGGATTGTCATTTTGACCATGTGACAAAAGATTGGGTATTTGCACTGACTACCATCATCGTAGAATAAAGAGTAAGAACATGGGCCTAGAGGAGGGAGGGTTTTTCTCTTAATTAGGAATGAGTCAGAGGTGCCGTGGGGAGGCCAGGAGTCATTCTGAAACTGAGAGTGATTTTTTTTCATGGAGTCAAGGCATAGCCAGTGGTAACCCGGGGCTTCCATGTTCTATCCCTCCATCCCCAAGCAGTGTGGAACAGTGATAAAGATACAACACAGCCTCTGTGACAGTGGAGGCGTGACAGTACCAACAGCTGTTTTTGAAGTATGATAAAGAACAGTCTTGTGCTTCAGCTCCAGTGTGGGCTGTGGGAGAAAATTGAGACCTCTACAAAGATTGCTGCAGTGGCCAAAGGTTGCAGAAACACTTCTCCAATATCACTGAAAAATCTCTTCATGGTATGAAATCTGAATTCTAGCATCAGTAGTATGGCAGGAACCAATATAATGGGTCTCTTAGACCAAACTAAGAAATCTGGTTACTTTAAAACGTATCACTGAGAGGCCTTTTGGAAGAGAGAGAGAGTGATATTCTTTCGATAAATAAATGTGAACCCAATTACTTCAAATATTAAACAACATGTTTATTAGTTACAAATAGAATTTAGTTGTGGGGTCCAGCAATGAAAGCCTTTTGTATCAATTTATGCTTATTCACTTTAGTGTTTTCTTTCCAAACAGGTATTATTATCAGTTATGTTTCAGTCATTTCTGTCCTTGCCTCAGATCTGCATTTTTGCTCTGCAGAAGAGAACGAGGATTGCTTTGTCTCACCGTTATTGCACCCTCCTGCATCTTTTGTGCCAGGGCTAAGTCCCAAAGAGCTTGGGTCATATAGGGGATCATGGCTGCAGTGATTCCTTGTGTCTGAGACTCTGTCCTCGAGGCAGGAGAAATGTGTTCAGCTGGGAAAGTGGATCAATTAATGATGAATTCAGAAGCTTCTGCCCTTGACCCTTTTCTGCATTATCCAGGGCAGTCTTGCAGTGTCTAATGGTGATGTGGTGAAGAGGTGAACAGGGGTAACTGCTGTCCTTTGAGTCCTCAGAAGGTAATAACTGTTGTATAAAAGATGAAATGTAGTCAATAATGTTTTTATCATTCTCCAAAACAATTCTTTTTCTCTAAGACAGGAAAATCAATGTAAAGAAAATGCTGCTCTTCATGAACTGTTAAGGCCTTTGTGCTTTTCTATTCAAATCAGTTGATGATATCCACAGTTTTGATAAATTCTGGTTTACGGTGTTGGGGATGACTGTGTACATTCTAAACCAAGTCCATGTGGTTTTAAGTAGATTTAATGTGTGACCGTGGGACAGATATAGTCGTTCCAAATTTTCACTTACAGCATTACCTTTAAAGGATTTTAGGATTCGAAAGCTTTTTAATCTTTGCTTCTTCATATTTTCTCACTTTCTATAGAATGATACAATAAAAAAACCCAAACAAACAGAAAATATAAATGTAGGAACAGTAGTCAGATAAAACTTATAAAAATTAGCTGTAAATAGTTTGTGATGTACTATCAAAACAAACAAACATCACCAAACCATGTGTAAATTAAAATTTTCCTTATACAAGGATATGAAAATTTTCATCCTTCATTGCTCTCATTTCTCAGTATCTGCCTTTCTGATTTAAATGATTGTCAAGCCCGATGACTCTGGCATAACTCCTCTCTTTTTCATTTCTCTACTGCCATTCGAGACTAGACCTTCATAACCTCATATGTGCACTGTTGTTTTAGTCTCCTAACAAAGCTTGGGACTCTTAGGTGCTTCGGCCCAGGACTGCACTTTCAGTTTAGACTGGTGATACATGACCTTTTCTTTGTAGCAGGCTCTGGGGTCCCTGGCCCCAGCATCCTACCAAACTCCCCTTTCCTTTGGCAGTCGTCAATGTGTAATATATCACAGACTTTCTTCTCCTTCAAACCTTGCTGTTCAGCACTCCTTTTTTGAAGCCCATACATCAGAGGCATATCAGTTCTTTTGCTTTGGCTGTGTGGTTGTGGACAGGTTATACGAAACAAGAAATAAAAAGGTACAAAGAACTTATGTAGCTTCTGACTGCCTTCTGAGATTTTAACTGAAAGCTATATTTGACTTTGTTCATTTGTCTTTATTTAAGAGGATGGGGTTCACCAATTCTACCTAGGTTTCCAGATTCTGCCTTAGTAAAGGCCAGTTTAAAGTAAGTTTCACATCCCAGCTTAATGAAGTAATTTAGGCAGAATTATAGGAATCCCCAGGGCCTTTATGGAGCAGGTTTATCTCTGAGAACATCCAAACTAGGTAAGGCCCAGATCACTTTGTAATTGTGCCAAACAAACCCTCTGAGGATTTTTCACTTCTTACTTTATATTTTAATCTTATATCCCACTCTTCGTCTAAATCAGTGGATTTCAATCCATGCTCCTTATAACGCTGTGGGGTTGCTGCAGACCTCCCAGCAGTCTACAGCAGTAGAAGGAGAGAGTGTAATGTACTGAAGCAATGGTACTGACTGTTACAGAGTTGTTCTACTCACCCTCCAGCCAAAGCAGGTGTGTGTTTTGTTTTGTTTTTCATTTTATTTTCTCTGTTTTACATATTGGATTTGGATCCTGCCATTCCCTCAAGCAATCGGCTCACATCTTTCCATCCTCCTACATCAAAATTTCTTGAGAAAAGATACCTATACTACCTTAATGAAATTGTCCCTTTGAAGGTCACAAATATAAAAATTTTCTGGTTAACTTTTTACCCTTTGCCGCCATCATTGACACCAATGATTCTCTCAATCAAGACTCTCTCTTTCTCTCTCTCTCTCTCTCTCTTACACACACACACACCATTTCCAGGATATAGCGCTGTCTCTTTGACAATTTTTGCTTCACTTTTTTCTTGGCTGTAGTCCTCCCACCTATGGCATTTGATTAGTTCGTGATTCCTGGAAGGAAAGTGTGAGATAGGAGTTAATGGTCAAGTGAATTATTGGAAAAGCTCTCGGAAGAAGGAAAGTGAGGTAAGTAGGACAGGGCAAGGAGCAAAAAAGCTAAGCAGGAATACAGCGTCAGTTGGAGACCTATTTAGTCTGAGCCTATGGAGTGCCCTGGAGCAAGGGCTAGAGTTTTTTTACCCAAGTTTTAGCCAACAATCACAGCAATAGGGAGATTTCCTCTTGACATGACTCCTGTCAAGTGATTCACTTTTACATTCTATGTAAATGTGTATGTCTGCCACACACATATCACCATCTCATCCCAAGTACAACTCTTCATTTCTTAATTCATTGCACATTAGATGTCCTGCAAACTTCACATTTTCAAAATCAAATTATTATCCGGACTTTGCTATGTAAATGTTATGTAAATTGTAATGTTATTCCGTTACTAGGGTTCAAAAGATTTTACTCTATCATGCTTTTTCCTCTGTTATCAAACTATCCGTCAAGCTTTCTTTCTTTTTATTCCTCACTTTCAATTATTTGCAAACCACCAATGATTCTACTACCTTGATACTTTTAGTCTTCTTTCAAGATGTCTTCTTCATCTTCAATGCTTTTCTATCCATTTGTACATGGAAGAATTGATGAAGATATTCCAAAGTCCTTGTGTTGCCTTGGAGAAGAGTAAAGGTATTGTAAAATACTAAATTTTGTTAATTCAAGAGTGCCTGTTTAATTTTAGAGCATGAGCAGTGCCACAGATGCTGTCATCACCCTTGGCCATAATCCATTGGCCCATTTAAATATGCCTGTTGGTGTCGGAGACTGTCCAGCGTGCATGCTGACAACATAATATCATGATCCTCTTCTCCTCTTCCCAAAAGAATTCTATGGCTCTCTGAAACTTATTCTCGCATAATAGATAAAACTTACTTTGTGTATTACTCCACGGGTGTTCCATAATTAGAATAGAATTTGGTGAAAAATGCCTTAGCCACTCAATCCTCTAGTGGGGTGATTCTGTGGTATGTTCCATGAGATCTCAGAGGATTCACAGTAGGATTGACTCAAGTTGTCCACATCAATGGCTCACTTGTTCATACATCTTTCATTGGATTCTCTTCCTTCTGTGTCTCATATTCCCCACATTCCCAGTTTTTCCTGGGATTTCTCCCAGGCAAACTTCTGGCATGTAAGTCCTTATGTTAGGGTCTGATTTTAGGGAAACCCTGATTAAGATAATTGTACCAGACTTGGCTCCAGAAAGCAAAGTTTTAGAACATGACTCTGATATTGGATACCTTCGTTATCAGATGACAAGGACCCAATTGCTGATGATAACTAAATTGTGGAAAATCTTTCATGTGTTATTATACTTTCACAATTCTTTAGACTACCACTGTGGTGGAATGGGATAAGGTATAGGTTGGCTGAGACATAGTGCTGGCTTTTGCAATAGTTCTAGCACCTGAACAATAAAGGGGCCATGACAATTATAAGCAATGTAGAGTTAGCTGGCTTTTCAACTCACTCAGAGGCCTTGAAGAAGGATACAGTTAGACTTAGGTCAGCTGAGAAATCCAGAAAGCTTCCATGGAAGTATTTAAACAAATCCTTGTCTACTGTATTAGAGAATAAACTCTAAATCAAGCCCCCAAATTGTAAAAAGGTTGGCAGAGGTACAAAAGAGGTTGAATGCATTTCTAGCAGGGATCTTATGCTAAAGTCAGAATCCTGATGGGAAAGGAGCAGGACTTAGGACCTGTCAGGGTAGAAATGAGTGATATGTTTGAAAACTTTGAATCTCTGGATGCCTTTGAATCCTCCAGGCCAGAGGAAGCAATCCTCTTCTTTGCTAAAGGAGAACAGCCTTATATTGCACTTAACTATTAGAGGCAAGATGGATATAATTATTCTACTGAGCAATGAGGCTAGCATGACTTTGATCCACAAAAATCAATGGCTAATAGACCATGGAGCTCCTAGAGGCTAAATGCATATGCAGCCAACAAAGCGTTTCCTAACTAGTCAAAATGATCATAAGCATTAACAGGCTAATGTTAGCCACTACAATGGAAGCCTTCTTAACAACTGCACTAAAATAACAATGAACTTGTCCTGTTAAAGTAGTCTACCTTGTCATCTCTCAATTACCCTTACCTAGTTGTGTTATCCCCTTTCACACTTAGAACATTCTTACACTGTAGTTTTCTCTATCTTCTTTCCCCACTAGAATTTAAATTTCACAAGGGCATTTGGGGGATCTATTTTGTGTATTGAGGTATCCCAAGCACCTAAAAGAATGACTGTCACAAAGTAGGGGCTCAGTGAACTTTGGTTAATGAATAAACTAGTTTTTCTCATTTCAGTAGAGATTTTTTTTTTTTTTTTCTGAGTAGTACCATGATGCAGTATAATTGGGCAGTATCAATCAGTGATTTAGAAAAAAACTTTCATGAATCTGTGGCACTGTAAAAGTTGTCCATTCACTTGTATGAAGTATAAGTACTCAGGAGGCATTCCTGGCAATCTAGGTTAGAATAGTTAAACTTTTTTCTTAGGTAATTGGTTTTTACTAGTCTCGTGGACCCAGGTCTTGGGTTTTTCTCTTCTAAAGTAATTTTTTTTCTCTTTACTGTATTATTCTCCTTTAGGATGTGGTTCATTCTACTCCATTTTATTTTATGTCTATGTAATATCTAGAAATCCTGTAAGAAAAAGATGGGTGTATTTATAAATATTGATTATCTTTCAAAATGAACAGTTTTCAATGGATCTAGAGTTTTGAAGGGGTTAATGCACTCTCCAACATGCCTAACATACTCCAATAGAGGGATACATTTACTCCAAATATCTAAGTAATGATGCCATTAACCTTTCCTAGCCTAGCTCTATAAGACACTTCACCATTGGTTCAAGTGACTCTTTTTCCTTTCATTGCGACTAGCTGGAATTTATATTAAGTGTCATTAATCAAAGGTGAACAATTCTCTGTGCAGAAAAATTGTCAGTGAAACTGGCTGCTGTATGTAGAAAAAAATAAATAAAAGGGTTTGATAATTATATATTAACTCAAGCACTAATAGTCTTTTCAAATCATCATAGGTTGCCGCTCTTCTTTAATTTTAGGGGTCTAATCTGGGGGAAGACCTATTAATCTTTTTTTCATTTCTCTGCCTTTCTTATTCAGTAATTGAACTGTTCAGGTGTTATTGATTAATGTAGCTTTCTTAAATGACAGGTTGGTATAGCAGCCAAAGCTATTCTCTATGCTGTTCTTATTTCTAAAATGACTCATAAAATATTCTGGAATTTGGAGAAAGAATAGGATTTTAACTTTTCTTATAAAAACAGACTCAACCTTCACTAAGGTGGGGAGACCAGTTTTTCTTTGTTGGGGCTAACAAAATGAACTTTAATTTGTATCAAGAGTAAAAGCTAGCTTCTTATAAAGATATCAGATTTGGGGGGAAATGGACCTTAGACAGGTTTTTATTAATATGCTCCCATAAGCCTTTAACTGAAATGATTTCAGGAAGACATTCTACTCCAGATGTAGCATATTGAGGCTGACGTGGGCTGCAACAAGTAGGTGAGTAAAATTCTTCATATTTTTAATAGGCTCACATCATACACACAAAAAAAGAAAACAATCTTAAGAATGAAGAAAAAATAAGACAGTAGAAAGTAGATATTGAAAAAGGTAGACTCTATAGAATTATATCATAGCCCAAAATTGCCAATATCATTTATTTTGTGGAATTAACATCTGTGCTTTGCGATATAATTGAGGGATACAAGTACGATGTGAGTTCTGTTTAGTTTGCAACTCTAGTTGTTTCTTCCTTCACACTGTTTGTGTTAATTGTCCCTTGTGGATGGGCTGCATAGTCTCTAGTCCTCATAGTGTGCAAGTGAATTTGTGCTGTGCTGCTCTCAAACACACCTGCAAGACATTTTAATAGCTTTAAAAACTGACAGTGTTTCTCTCACTCCCAGTTGCATAACAGTCCTGACTACCTAAGGTATCATCACAAAAGATAATTTAATAATAGCTATGATGATGTAGGCACCTGAAATTCCTTCTGGCCATCTACACATAGTATGATTTTATATTTATATATACATTACAAGTTCGTGTATGCTTTGGAAAATTGTGTCCTGTTTCATATCATCCCCTGAATTTTTCTCTTAATGTTTAGATTTAGGATACAATAAAATTGTATAAAAATATAAAGAAAAAATAATCTGCTTCACTAGGTATAATTTTGTTGGAGCCATGATTTCAAAAAGGAAAAATAAATGCTATTTTTACTAAAATGTGTAACAGAGTTTAA
>NW_011888792.1:8373261-8389029 GCF_000151845.1 Pteropus vampyrus | reverse complement strand
TGCTCCATGAGCACTTCATTTCAGTCTGGCCTTCCTCCTGTCTGAACACCATACTTCTAAACAATCTTTCTGCCTGCAAGTCAAGCACATGCTCTCCCTCTTCTACCCCCAAATTTCATAAGTCCATTCTTATATATCTACTCTTTTAGCTCAAGGAAAGATCCTATAGCCCTTGCAACCTGAATCTTCAATTCTATCCATTTATTTATTTATTTATTTATTTATTTTATTATTTATTTATTTATTTATTTATAAGTTTTTAATTCCATTTATTCTGAGCATAGATCAAATTTTCTAAGTGGGCAATATTTCTTGGTTCTTGGACATCATATGTCACTGTACATCTCACTTGTCATTAACCAAATATTTTAAAATTGGACATATGAAAGTTGGAAGAAAGATGTATATACTATGGCTGTGAACCATCTACTTTCTATCTGCTCTCTGATCATGGCACTCTTTGACTGCCACCAAGAATGCAGTAGAGGACACCTTGCATTTTTCTACTATTAATAATTGTTTCTAGATTTAACTGGATCTCCTTATAGCTGATCGAGTTTCTGGCGTATATGTAGGAGAAAGGTGAGAAGAGCAGAGGTGAGTGAGTGTTGGCTAGAGAAGAGTGTCTGCTAGAGAATTATCTACAATTATGCTTAGTTTCCTGTTTTGGATAAGCTTACTGCTACCTCATTAGTTTTATTTCATATTTCATATTTCGTATGTATTAAAACCATTTTAACTCTATTGCTGTAACTCTATTGCATATTAATTAATACAACATTTTAACCTTTATCAAAGGTAAAAAAACAAAAGCTATTTCAGCTAAGATGGTTTGGATACCATTGAAGCCTTGCCTGAATTCTTTCTGTGTTCTTTCTTTAGAACATGCATATAACATTTGTAAAACTTGGCCTGAAACTTTTGCCCAATTGAGTTAAGCATCAAAAAGCACGTTGTTATCACTCCATTTCTCAATAGAAATTGATCCTAGTGATCCAAAAGCTATCTTGATATGTTAAAATCTTCCATAGAAATGCCAAATGGATACCTCAGAAACTTCTTTAATCTGATTTGAATTTTTTTAAACTTCAGAAATATTGGTTGTAATTTGGTTGGGATTTTAGATTTACTCGGTTCTTTCTGTTTTTCCTAACCTGAGATTTTACCCGTTTTACTGAAACATCAGTTTTGTTTTTGTTTTTGTTTTTGTTTTTTAATCAAAGAAAGAAACAAGGGCTTAAAAAACAATATGTGGCATATTTTTCTCACATGTACAATTTTTCAGCAAACATGTTCTGAGATAGAATAGGTTCACTTTTTAATGTAAAAATACCTTCTTTGCAGAATAAGTCATTCTGTGCCAGATAAAAATGCATTTACCTATAAGTAACATAAAATTCACTAACAGTGGTCTAAATAATAATGACATTTAATATTATAAATAAGAGGAAGTGTGGTAGTAGTAACGGAGAAGCTTGTGCATTTTCACCATGCCAAAATAGATTTCAACTGAAAGAATTCAGTTGAATTCAATTGAATTCTTTCACTCTACCATGCTTGACAGTCTACTTCAAAATAACCATTTAAACTCCAATTGAAGTTAGACAGGAGAAGGGGGAGTAGAGTCTTTCACTTTTTTTTTTTTTTCCAGGAGAGCAAAGCTTTTCCAGGTGTACTGCAGGGGACTTCTAATTAAATCTCATTGGCCAGAAATGTATCACATGGCCACCTCTAGCTGCAAAGGAATCTGGAATTCCAGGCATTTAGCTTTTGCGAGACAATGAAAAGCGAATATTGAGCATTTCCAACCTCTGTGGTGGAGGCCAGCAAGAAAATAAAGGGTGAAGAATTATGTCAGCAATGTCTACCATGATTTCTAAGTGCTATCTTATGCTCAATTGACCAACAAAGAAACTGAGACATCTTTTGAACATTTATTGCAGCGGATCTTACAAAGAGAGAAATGTCATCATCTAGTAGAGCTAATAAATATATTGGAATTTTATACACAAAATGACACTGGCTGTTTTAGAAAAAAATGAACTTGAGCTATGTCTACTTTTAAAAATTAGGATGAAAAGTGGGGTCTTCTCTTTAAACAACTATTTAACAGAATTCCTTTTAAGTAAATCATGTCAACAGACTAGTGTTATAGTTAGATAAGGATTTTTTGGTGAGAATTTAGTTAAATGAACCCTATGTCACTAGGTTATGTGTATTCATAACCACTACTTGTTTTATTCTTGAGCAGCAACAAAATGGCAGAGACGACAGCTGCCACATCATATACATACACACACTCCTTCCTACACAAACTATGCTTTGTACATCAGATGCAGCATAAATACCATGGCATGTGGCAGTTGCCATGGTGACAAGTTTTTTTTTTAATGAAGAGCAGATGGAATAGGCATGTAAAACTTGCATAAGTTGTTAGTAATCTGTGAGTTACTGCCGACTAGTTGATGAAGGAAACTTTAAAATTTTAGCTTTTCTAATTCTTCCACATAATATGTTTAACCACCATTTTTCTCCTTTTCTTTAGTTCATTTGGTATCTAAGTGGCAGTGAAAAATTGTTAATTGCTTTTCCCATATCACAGAAATTGTGTGTGTATATGTACATATATATATATATATATATATATATATATATATATATATATATATGAAATACATTTTTATTGTGTAGCTTTTAACTCTTTCTCTGAATACATATGTATTTCCAATGGTTCCCTGAAAAGTCAATTTATTTAAGCCTAATTCACACAGTCTACCTTATAACTTGAGGATAGTATAATCATTCCAAGTATGAAATGATTATAACCAGTTGAGAAATAGGCTTATTATACAATACAAAGTATTGCATAATACTGTATAATGTATAAGTGCTATAGGACACATAATATTTTGTATTAGTTTTTGTTCTCTTTGTTTAATCATTCTCTGGATGGGCTTTGTTCTGAAGTGTCCTAATCATCCATACTTCTTAGCTGCTATAGGGAAATGGGCAAAGAAAAAAAAAAAAACCTCAAGGAATGATTTCTAATTGTAATATCATAAGCAATGTTTTTTTTTCCTGCATTAAATATTTATTTATCTATAAAACCCAATGGCAATGATTTCAACATAATTTAGCAACTATTTAGTATACAGCCAGCATAAGGCAACACAGAACAATAAAACCTTTACTGGCAAGGCAGGAGGAGATTATCATTGGTAATAGGACTGATGTCTCTTGATCATTTGGCACTATTGGTTTCATGCAAATCTTTCCTAGACCTCACCAAGCATCTGTGATTTTTCACTTTCCTGTTTCCTTAATCTTTAATGGCAAATTTTTTATCACCTAGACTACAGAAATATTCTGGGTTCATGTCGATAGAAAATAAAATTATGTCTTAGATCCATATTAATTATTCTTTGGACTATTTCTTGAGAATTTCCTCAAAGATGAGTCAGTTATTTTTAATTTATTTTGTGTGAGAACAATAAGAGAGTAGAGAGATGCATGATCAACAGGAGTTTTTGTTTTGTTTTGTTTTGTTTTGTTTTTGTTTTTGTTTTATATTCTTGGCATGTAAAGACATCCCTTTAGATTGCACTCCTGGTTGCAATTTTAGATGCTGTGATGACTTGTGCTCCTGCTTCAACCAATAATAAGCTTCATGATGTGATGTTGCAGTATTTTCCAGCCAAGTTCTGATGTGTGTTTAACAAAGAATGTACCCTGCATTTATTGCCCAGGTGCTTTCGGATTTGCCTCATGGCAGAAGCTGATCAGTAGAATTCCAGGCAAAACTGATCCTTATCTTCACAAACTATTCATTACAGGCTCCACTTTGCTACTTCTGTAGACTGATGAAGGATGGCAAAAACTGGGGCCACAACCCTTATTCATTAATCCATTAATTTATTTAACATCTGTTTATTAAAATGTACTATACACTAAGCCCATATAGGGCACTGGAAATACAGAGATTAATGGGACAGACTTTTAGTGCTTATATTCTAGAAAGGCATCGCTAATTAATATGTACATTCTTTTTTTTTAAAATGATGATAACAAATTTTACCTGCTCTAAGGTGATAGCATGGGTTGATGTGACAGAGCATAACTGGGGAGAACAGTTTAGATAAGGTGACCAAAGGCAGCTTCTCCAGAAACATTTGTGGTGAGAGCATGTAGATTTCTAAATTGAACTTCAAATCAAAATGGTAACAATTTCCATTTTAGGCCTGGGTTGTCTATGTTTTGTGTGTTCTGCAGCACTTTCTAAGTTGTCAGTGTGAAATGTCCAAGATTAAAAACATTATTTTTTGTTGTTGCTTTATTAGGATAGTGCCCACGTGTTAGCAAGCTTGGAACTGATTAAGTACTCCATGCACTGAAATAAGCATAGTAATCATAGCACTTTTTAAAAATGATGATTTCTATTTATTGTTATATGTACTATAGTAAGCTAAAATAATTATATAATTACAAAGAGGGAAAAAGAAAGAAAAGTCCTTCATAGAGATTAATATTTTGAATCCAAAATGCATTTAATGTTTTTTAGTGATTATTTCTGAGTACTTAATTTAATTTTTCAAAAAGTTCATTGGTTAAAGGTAAGTATATTTACAGTATTTTAGCACATAATAGGTAAAAATATGCCTTCTAGAGCCCTAAGAGAATCGCATAGAGGTCCTACCCATGATAGATTTAAAACTCAAGAAAGTCTCACTTATTAAGAACTAATACATAATATTTGCTGTAATCATACTGCATTTCTTGATAAATTAACCCTTTACTCCATGGAAGCTAAGGAGAATTAAGCATGCTTGAGTTCCAGAGAGTTACATGTATTTTTACATTTCTCATTCATTATAAAAATAATTGTGGACTCTAATTTTGTTTAACTAGTGTGCTGCTTATAATTGCAAAATAACTGTTAAACAATTGCTGCAAAGTCTCGAATATATAAGACATTAATGACTGTTCAACCTAGTTAAGACACTTATTGTGGAAAGACGTGAGAGATTTATAATTAAAACAATCTTCTCAATGAACTGTTTGCTCAGAAAACAAACAGCTCGCCTTTACCTTGGCACTAGTAATTGACAATTAATTGACAACATTGTTGACAATGCATTTTACTATGCTTTATCACTTAAAAATAGGATTTACTACCATAATATTATTACAGTGTTTGTGATATTATTAACCAGAACTTACTAGCAAAATGTAATATATGATTGAACACTTTATTTGTCCTATCAGTGCCATTAGAGAGTGTTAATCAGTACAGTAGAGAAGCCTGTATTGTTTCCAGTTGTGACTATTCTCTCTTTATATTTCTGCAAATAATGTCAGAACAGATGTGGGAAAATGGAGTCGACACACAAAAAAGAGATTTAACCGTTAAAATCATGGGATAGCTCTGGGAATTTTTGTTCAAGACAATTCTTATTAAGTGAAAGGAGACTAATTATCGAAAACAAAAGCGGTCTAATGTACTTATTATTTTAAAAGCAAATATGGTGGATTTCAAAGCATCGGATCATGTTGCTTTTTCTCTTCATAGGCACGGCAGCAGTTTCATGCTTTCTGATATTTAGGCGCATAAATATTTTCGGTGTGCTAGTCTTGTACACCAGCCATTGCTAGGACTAATCCTTTGAGAACTAAGGAGTGGGTGGAGCGAACGTTTGCGGTCCCTTTGTAGCGCCATTTCTGCATCCTCTTTCTCTGTCAGCTCTCCTCCGTACACCTGTCCCACCTCAGGGAAACAAACTCTGTATCCTAAGAGGAGACATGTCACTCATGTCATGGCCAGTGGCAAATTAGGTATAATTCTCTGAACCTGAGTTGTCTTATCTGTAAAATAGGTAAACTAATAATGCCTGCCCAGACTACTTCACTGATTCTCTTGAAATCACAATGAGAAATTGTTTGAGAAGGCACTACACATGTATTAGTTGTGGATGCTTCCAAAACTGGTTTTCAGTTTGCATTAATGTAAATAATATAGTAATTTATCATTAGTATTTGTATTTTAATTCTGATCGAAGTCTTAAAATTATTATAGGCAGTCTATACAGGAGAAAGATCAATGATTTGAAGTCTGACAGATTGGTTTTGATTCTTGACTATTTTTAACAATCTGGATGTCTTCAGGTAAATCACTAAACCTCCTAAGCCTCAGCTTTTTAATCTGCAAAATGGGATAAAAACCACTATTGCAGAGATAAAGGAAAATTAAATAAAATAGTGAGTGTAAGATTATTGGAATACTATAAGTACTCAGTAACTTCTAGTCATTACTAATGATAACATTTAAGGAATTATAGGACTTTGGTACATTCTTTATTTTTTTTCCCCCTCTGAAATTATATCTAGTAGGCTGTTAACTTCTGTACTCCTTGCTGTACCACTAATGAAAAAGAGGAAATAATAATTCTTTATTTTTTGTATAAAAGACTGATCTTTTTTAGTACTGCTTATATTTAATGATTTTATTGTACGTTGTTTCCTCAACTCCTCATTTAGCAATAAAAGCATATACATTATTTACTGTGTATTTATACCACATAGGCTTAGCTACTGTACTAGTTTTCTATTGCTGCCATAACAAATTACTGCAAACTTAGAGGCTTAAATAATGTTATCTCACAGTTCTGTAAGTCAGAAGCCTGAGCATGCTGTAGTTGGGCTCTCTGTTCACAAGGCTTAAATCAAAGGATTGGTGAAAACTACAGATGAATTTGAGATTTACAGTCTTTGTCCAAGCTTACTGGTTGTTGTCAGAATTTAGTTCATTTTGGCTGTAGAACTCAAGTCATTGATTTCTTGCTGGTTGTAAGTGGAAGGGGTGCAGGCATCTCAGCTTCTAGAGGTTGACTGACGTTCTCTGTATTTGGCTCCCCCCTCAACATGGTGCTTTGCTTCCTCAGTGCCATTGGTGCATTTTTCTCCTTCAATACAGTAGGTTCCTCTTCTCAGAAATACTGTCAACTAAGCAGTTAGTTTTTTTAATTTAATTTTTTCAATAATCCTTTGAAGTAGTTACCCTTATCCTGGTTTTGAGATAAGAAAACCAACAGCTAAAGAAAGCTAGTGAGACACTCAAGGCCACAAAGCGTAAATAGTTGAAAACATTTTAATATTTACATGTTCTGGTTGCGAGTCCAATGTTTTAAAAATTACACTATACTTTTCTCCAATCGGTTCTATTGTGCTTGAGACAAATATTAAGTCTTGGTTCTGTAATTTTGTATTTCCTATTATAACCCCAGTTTTAAAATAAAAATTAAAGTTTTCCTATTTTATTCTGTACCTTTAAAATAAAAGAATTTAAGACAAAGCATAGAATAACATTTAACTTTTAAAATATTAAAGTTAATCATTCCTTATATAAATAGGACCAGATAAAAAGTAAATCTGTTTATTTCATTAAAGTTCTATGTTAGTTACATTTTTCCAGGCAAACATCTGATGAATTATTCCAATATATTTATTAAGTTCAACGTCATTCCAAGTGACAATATTTGGCTTAAAGTATAATGGCTTTTGTCAGTCAATATATATTTTCTTTATGATTATACATGAAAGAAATATTAATTGTAGAAAATTTGGAATATACTGGATAAATTGACATCTATATGATTTAGTTACAGGAGCTCCTGATACCTTTTGCTGTTCTCAATAATACATATTAGGGCCCCAGGGAGACTCTTTTCTTTCACAGCAAGGTTCCTTGGCTGTAAGGAGAAGTCTCCTCTTTATAACAGTGCACAAACGTCTCATGTAGACACTGTATAACACCATTTTGTTTGACCTAGTAAACTTTTTCTTCTGGAGAAAATTAATTTGAATGATTATTTTATTTGTAATAATTATTAAGAGAAATGGACTCACCTGATTTGGAAGGAGAAGAAAAAGTTATATCCCAGGCTAGGTCTCAGTCCTCAATGAGCCTTAAGTGAATTCACATACTCTTCTCTCCTCCCCGCTCCAGTTTCTATTCTTTACATATTAGATGGGGACCAGTCGACCTTTCAAAAAGTAGTTATCAAGTGAGGACTAACTGGTAGGCAGTATGCTAGGCACAGCTTTTAGACTTAACTTTTTATCAGACAACCAAGGTAGAGTTTTGTGTCCTTTATTAGAGAGTGAAAACTGAGTAGTGAACCCAAAGCTCTAACTGAAATAGAACTATGGATATTTTAGTGAAAAAAAAAAATGTATGTGCTACCCATATTCATTCATTCCTCCCCTGGGTAAGTCCTGTCTTTATGATGGGGAAGTGGGCTCTATCCCACTTCTCTGGAGTTATGCTGATGGTCGTTATTGACTCAGGTGGCCATACTCACCCTGTTTTCTCTGTCTTAATAGGGTAATTTATTTTTGAAAAACACATTACACAAAAAATTTTCAAAAGTAAAATAAAAATATTTCACTAGAAAAATTTTATGCATTCCTTAGTCCAACGTGATACTAATTTATGCTAATAGAACACCATATTCCATTGAGAGGGACAAAATTACTTTACTGGCAGCATTAGCTATAATAACACAACCTAATAAATCATATTACTTTCAATTATTACTTTATAATATAATTGTTTATCTGCTATCATTAAATACTTTTGTAGCTATTACCACCATATGTTTAAGACTGTACTTGCTAACATAATATGTATATGATACTCAATATTTATGTATTCCAACCTTTAGCTCATTAAGAACAACAAAAGCTCCGAAACAGGAATACTGAAGACTAAAAATAAATTGAAAATAACAAAAAATATTACCAGCGAATCTTCTACTTTGAAAACTTTCTACCAATTTTCTAAACAAAATAGTGTAAGTTTATAATTTTCATGGCTTTTTCTACCAAAGAGATTAAGTATTTTCCTATATGTACCATAGTTGTGTGCATACACATGTGTGTGTGTTTCTGTGTATTTTTGTGTGCTTTTGTATGTGGGTGCTTGTGTCACTTGCCTCTTTCACGGCCTTTACCTTGTTTCCATTTTTTTTTTTTTTTTTGTAATGTTAAGTGCCTAAGGTTCTTTTGTTTCAGAGATCTGGGTTGTTTTCAATAACTTTCCATTTGGGCCACTTGATTGTTTCCTCTTTCTGAGCTTTAAATTCCCACTCTTGTGTTTTCAGTTCACCAATAAAGAGAGAGCCTCGAAATCCTAGGCCCCCACCCTTGACTCCAGTGAAAGTAAAACCCCAAGCTCACACTCTGTCTCTAACTGTGACCTCACTGTTTGGCCCCAAAAGTATTATGTAATTTCCAGGTCTTGCAGGTAATAAACCTGTATCTTTTCAAAGTTTCCTGATGGTTAATCTAAAAGATGTCTTGCAGTCATAATAAGAACCACAAGGTTTGGTCCAGCCACAACACTGGTTATTGATAGGCTGAGACAGTACAAAACACTTTGTTTATAATATTTTTAGTTCTCAAAAGTCTTCTGCTGGCTTGAAGTCAAATCTTTGCCATAAAATGTTGTCCAGGAGGGCTTCTTTGGCACAATGTGTATCTGATAGAAGATTCTCTCATCTGAGTCACTCTAGAGGAATGGATATATTATGGAATGATGTCTGAAATCCCTTTCCTTGGGGCCCCTGTTGCAAGCATGCCTCACAGACTATCCAAGAACCAGAGGAACCTAAGGAGCCTTCTGACAGAGTGCAAAGTCAGTCTTGAAAAGCAACATTGTATCAACATGAAGCAACAGAAGTGACAAACTGATGTATGGTATTCTCTAGTTAACATGTGGAAAAAGAGTAGAGTGTTGGAAGGGAAGGAAAGGTTCTCTATAGGAAACTACTAGATTTGCTTGTGTTAGAGTGTTTGAGTGATTAAGCATTTAATTGGAATTAAAAATGGCTGTATCTGTACATTAAATTTGTTGGATCAGAGTACACCATTTAAAAAGTATATGTTATTGACTTTAGTCATTAGAAAATATTGTACATGCATCAATCAAAATCACTTTTTAGTCCATTTTATGCTCTGTGAATTTCCAACTTGCGTAGATAAATATTACCATTCTGCTCTATTCTACAGGAGTTTTCTGATTTTTTTTATCCATTTTGCTTTAATATATTTTGTTTTTATTTGTTATTCATTTATCTAGAAGGCAGAATTCTAAGCCAGACTGTGATAAGTTTTAAACTTACATTTATCTTTAGGGCTGCTACATTTGATCTTATAGCTGTAATTTCCTTTTTGCTTTCTATTTCTCACCTTTGCCTATTGTTCCCTTTTCTTTTAGCTAATGTTCTGTTTTTTACATTTTCTAAGAATTTAGAAGAAAGCATTATTTAATTTATATTCCTCAAATTCAAAGAAAAAACTGAAGCTTTAGAATCTTTTTTTTTGTTTGGTACAGATATAACAAGATTTTACATCTCTCGATTCCACTGCTCAGAACTCTACCTCCTATATTTTACTAATATTTACCTTGATATTCAAACAGTATTTTTGCTCTTAAATTGTTAAATTGTTCCTGTGTGCATAGCACATTTTCTTTTCCATGGTTTTTGTATTTATATTTTATTTTAAAATATTTATATAACTGAAATTTATATATTTCAGTTCTAAATGAGAGATCTATTATGATATTATTTCCTAGATCTTGAATTCTTACTTTTATTTCTTCTCTCAATAAACTAGATTATAATCTAGTGTAGATTATTTTTAATAATAGGCTATTTTTAGGACAGTTTTAAATTTATGGAAAAATTGAGGAGATACCACAGAAAAATTCCATATACCCTCACAGCCAGTTTCCCTTATTCTTAACATTTTACATTAATATGGTAATTTTTTTATAATTAATAAACCAATTCTGGTAAATTATTGGTAATTAAAGTTTGTACTGTATTCAGATTTCCCTAGTTTTACCTAATGTCTTTTTCTGTTCTATGATCCTGTCCAGGACACCACTTTACATTCAATTGTCATGTCTCCATAGTCTCCCCTTGGCTATGATAGTTTCTCAGACTTTCCTTGTTTTTGATGACCTTGGCAGTTTTGAGGATTGGCTGAGGATTTTGTAGTGTGTTCCACTATTGGAATTTAAGTATTTTTCTAATAATTTGAATGAAATTATGTGTTTTTGAGAGAAAGACCACAGAGATAAAGTGCCATTTTTTTTTTTTTTTTTATCACATATCAAGAGTACTATATCGGTCAGGGTTCTCCAGAAAAACAGAATTAATATGGTCAGTAGAAAGATAATTATTTTAAGGAACTGGCTCTCGCAGTTATCTAAAATCTGTGGGACAGGTCTATAGGCTGGAAACTTAGGCAGGAGCTGATGCTGCAGTCTAGAGGCAGAATTTCTTCTTCCCCTGGAAACTTCGGTTTTTGCTCTCAGGTCCTCAACTAATTGTATGAGGCCCACCCACATTATCAAGGGTAATCGTAACTTAAAGTCATTTGATTATAGGTGTTAACCATATGTACGAAATACCTTCACAATAATGCCTAGATTAGTATTTGATTAAATAACTGGGCTCTATAACGTTATCAAATTGACTTATAAAACTAACCAACACAGGAATATTTTGTCAACATGACATCACTATTCATGTTGATCTTGATCATCTGACTGAGGTAGTAGTATTGGTCGGGTTTATAAAATGTTTGTAAAATTGCTCATTTTTTTCATTATGTGTAGTCTACATATTCATGTGGGATTAAAAAGGGGATTCATGCTTCCCCTTTTTAAAGGCAGACTATCTACATAAATTATCTGTAGTTTTGTAGGGAAAGTTTGTCTAACTCTTTCCTCATTTGGTTATTTATTCAATCATTTATTTTTTAACAGCATGGACTCAGGAAACATATGCGTATATTTAAATCTGTTTATATATAGGGGTATGTATATATATATGTGTATATATAAACCTATATATACAGAGATGAGAGGCTGGTGTGGTGGACTGTCACTTAGGATTATCGTTAAGACATTATGTCACAGTTTAATTGACAGTCTTTTTCTCTCTTCCTTAATAGTAGATAAAATAATGGTGTGTCTTACAATCCTTATAACCATCTGTGTGTATATTCAACTAAACATGAGTTCATAGTAATGTTTCCAATTCTAAGCTATTTCCACATGGATTATTCTAGCCTCTTCTTGCTTATCTGTAAGTTTCTAGTAAAACAGTCAGAAATCTGGCTTCCGCTATCTACCAGACATTTACTGAATTGTTCAATTTCAGTGTACATGTATAGCACTGTCAGAATGGTTAACCAATACCACTGTGGAAACTACTTTATCAACTACAGTAGAGTACTTATGCACAGTTTCTTTTAATTTGGGTTTTATAAACTCTGCTCATTTTCAGAGTTACTTAGGTCAGGACCTTTTACACTCACCCTTGTCAGTGATTTGTAATACAATTAGGTTCTCTTGTCAGTCTGCATTTCTTCCTGGGATTCCTTAATCTCCTAAATGATTTTATTTTCATTAATTGGTCTTTAACATTACATGGGTTTTGACAAATGCCTAATGCCATGTATCCACCATTTCAGTACCATACAGAATAGTTTTACTACCCTAGAAGGTTCCTTGTGCTTTACCTAATCAACCCTATGCACCCAACTCCCCCAGTAGTGACTCATCTTCTTAAATCTCTATTCTTTTGCCCTTTCCAGATCTTAGATACTTGGAATCATACAGTATGCAGCTATTTCAAACTGGTTTCTTACAGTTAGCAATGTGCATTTTAGGTTCATCATGTCTTTCCATGAGAATTAATATTTCATCTTATGTTGCTGAATAATATTTTCATTGTATGGCTGTATCACAGCATGTTTATCATTGATTACAATTTTCTAGTAATCTATTTTATTAAAGAACAATATGTAGTAGGTACATGTTTTGAATGCTTGCTCATTTAAACATATTTATTTTGATTCCCTTAAAAAATAAAAACTTGAATGAGTATAAGATCTTTATGAACATAAACTTTTGTTCTCAATGATCTGTGGTAACACAAATTGACAATATTTACTAAGTATATTTCATCAATTCTAAAATGTACATTTTTTCATATTTTAGGGTTTCTGAAATTGTGATGAAACATAATTAATAAGCTTATACAATCACTCTGGGGTGGCAATGACAGTTTTGTTAGGCATATACAAATTTGTTCACAATTCTTGATTTGTCATCACTTCAATTAAGTGTATGCATTAGTGTTACTGCACATATTGAGTTTAAATGCCATGTCAAATGTCTTCAAAAGAATTATACACTATTTCACACTTAAATGTAAAGTTATTAAATATAGAGAAAGTCATAGATAGAGAAGAACAGCATAAATTTGATGCTAATGCAGAAATATTAATTGTTGGAAGAATGATTATAATTTTTTTTTTGGAAAGACAAGACAATGCTTTATGTTATTAAAGAAAGGACAAAACCCTAAAGTAGAGGACTGAACTCTATTAATTATTTATTTATTACAGATTTTTGTGCACAAATATTGTCTATCACACTCAGTGGAATGCGAATAAAAGCATGCGAAACTGCCAAGAAACTTGGTGTAGCTGAAAATCATTTCAAAGCAAACTAGGGGCTGGTGTGATGGATTGTCACTTAGGATTATCATTAAGGCATTATGTCACAGTTTAATTGACAGTCTTTTGCTCCCTTGCTTAATAGTAGATAAAATAATGGTGTGTCTTACAATCCTTGAAATTTTGTATTTAATAACGTAGGTTATGTATGATGTAATGTGTTACATGGTCTGTGTACTCAGTATCATGTAAGCTTTGCTATCACCCTATGAGGCAGGTGTTACTGTTCTAATTTATAGATGACGCCACTTAAATTATATAGCTTGCCCAAGGTCATAAGTCTAATAATTAGTAGAACCTGGATTTGAATCTCTGTTGGCAGAGCCTGTGTTTTTCTGCTTCACTATAGTGCTTCGATCTTTTCTTGCATTTGGAGCTATTGAAATGTTTTGTCATCTGATATTTTATTTGCTTTTTTAATTCAAATATTTTTAACTGACTTTTGGATTATTTCTTAGTCCTGCCTGTCTTCTTTTTCCACCCCTTTTCTCATTCAGGTATCTATTAAAATGATGATGAAAGCTTTTAAATGATGAGAGTGGGGAAGAATGCACAATATCACAAGAAGAGCAATAAGATTGAATGTGAGAGTTTTTAAAAAATAGCTATATGAGAGAGAATAGTATAGTAAAGATATCACTGAGCGCCAATTCAAAATTCGCTCCTGAGAAATAGGCAATAAAATATATCACCACTGACAATCAATGACATTTTAAGACTGAAAAATTCTAGATTTGTGTGGCAAATTTTTTAAGCGGAGAAATGTGGGATAGCAGAAATGCTACTCCTATTGTCTATGTGATAGAGCAATAGACAACTTAAGGATTTTGTAGAAAAGCACATCAATGATATAGGAAAATTTGGAGAGTTACGGTATGAAGAGGAAAGGAGTAACATTATAAAAACAATAAGAGGAACTAAGAAAGATTTGGAAGAAAGAGAATATAATATTCAATATATTTTTCAAAAAATAAATCAACTCCTTTCCAGGGAAAGTAGACCATTGTTATGGAGAACATTCTTGATTTATTTCACAATAATTACTCTCCTCTCCCCCTGCCAGTGCCGGTATTTATATCATCTATCTATATCTATATCTATATCTATATCTATATCTATATCTATATCTATATCTATATCTATATCTATATCTATATCTGTATCTGTATCTGTATCTGTATCTGTATCTGTATCTGTATCTATATCTATATCTACACTTGGAGACTGATAATTTTGACATTTAAAATCAGGAAAGAAATAGTTCGATTAATGGTGATGAGACATTTATTTGAACAATAATGGAATTAAAAGTGATGCATACTTTCCACAATACATCAAAATAAATTCAGATCAAAGCATTTAATCTAAAAATTAAAATCTTAACAACAAATATTGGTGATATTTATCTGATCTCTGAGGAAAGACATGTCTTATAGATAGAAATTAAATGAAAAGAAGAACACAATCAAAAACAATTCATGGTCCAGTATAGATTTAAAACTTAATTAAATTAATTTGAAAATAAAGGTATGCAATAACTGAGAAATATATTTTCAACACAAATAATAGATGAATGATTAAAACTCTGAAAAAGACAAGCCTCCTCTTATACTCACACAAACCCCAATGCTTTATAAAAAATGAACAAAGAATATGAATAAATAACTTATATACCCCTAATAGGATATAGAAATATCTAATCAGTGTATTAACATTTTTCAACGTGTCCCAATTTTAATCCTCAGAATGTATGTTAGGGAAGTGTCAGAATTGTCTATAATGAGACAAGTACAAAGATTATTTTTTTTTACCATCGATACTAGTGGTTCTTTTTCTCAGTCATCACATATGGAGTTAATATTAACATGTGCAAAAACTCCATGTGATAATGTTTAATAAGGTCGCTGCATAAATAAAATGGGCTGCCAGTTTCACATAATTTTTGGCACAAAAGAATGGCAACACTCTTTTGCTCTCAGTCAGCATATCATGATACAGTGGTTGAAAAGTACGATATGAATATCCAGATAGGAAGTTGGTTGAATAAGTCATCGTGGAAACTTAGGTAGTCATTTAATTATTTTAGTAATACTGTTGATAAATTAAGTGGGAAGAACAGGTAACAAAGATGAACAGAAATATCTTAGTTTTGTAAGAAACAGAATTCACTTACAAATA
>NW_011888792.1:8364056-8373022 GCF_000151845.1 Pteropus vampyrus | reverse complement strand
ATTTATTTATTTGTTCATTCAAGTGTAAAACAGATCTTCTCAGATCTAATATTGACAAACATTTTATTGCCTTTGACTTCCTCTACCATTCACTTGAGTGTTGACTGACTACCTCTTCGGTTCTACAGTTGTAAGGGACTTTGGCAGGGAGCATCCAGATGGCCAGCAAGCTCTCTTCTAGTATGGCTCTTTTGGGGTGAATCGAGAATCTCCTACCTCTACTTGGTTCTTGCACATTCCTAGTCAATCCAATATAATATAGACTAAAATTTCCATAGACATTTATGTCTGGACTCTTAGTAGGTTTATGTCTTTCAGAGTGCCAGAATTCATTTTCAATGCCCGTGTTCTTCATGCCTGATTGTGTTGTGAGAGTCTAGCCAGTAAACGGAAGTACACAAAGGGTACTTAGAGAGGGTACTCTAACATCCTCAGGAGAAACATCTTTGAGTATGGATGCCTAATTTTCAGGTTATAATTCTCTTGGATGTCAGATTTAAGAACTGGAATGTGTGCCAGGGAGGGAGAGAAAGATTTTCTAACCTTATTTAAATCGGGCAACTTTCCTTTGCTTCGGCAGCTAAGCATACATAACTCACGGATCTTATTTATAAATCCTCTCTATCCATTGTGTTCTTCATGGAAATTCCCTCAAGAATCTGCTAATAGATTGACTACAGGGCTTCATTTTATAATTGTAACTTTTTTTAAGTTTTGACTTTTTAAATTTATTTTCATAGGTAATTTTTATACTTTTCAGAGTTTGAAGAAGCTGCATTATGGGGTGTTATACTCTTTTAAACAGAAACTCTATGGTCATGAATTTAAAATAATTTTTTAAAACCTCAAAATGTCACCAAAATGAGAGAATTAGAGGAAGAAAAAATTTTATTTGAAAAAAATTTAACTTGTCATATTTCTCTCCTCTTTCCTTTGCCAAATATGATATCACTTCCAAGTTAGATTTATTTTCTTTTTCTTCTTGAATTTTTGAAGTTTGGTTTTTTTATTCATAATCCTATAACTCCCATCCTCTTTTTAACTCATTTAATGAGCCTTTCAGAAATCCAGTCATATTTTTCTTGTTAACTTGTAACACGAATACTGGTGATAATAAGCTCAGATACCTTAAGGATCACATGAACCTCAACAATTTTAGACAAAGTTTAGATTTTTTTTCTTCACTCTTTGCCTCACCTTGAATCTCCTCCCCTCCCCTTTGCTGTCCTCCTTCATTGATCTTTTCTCAACTATGTGCCAGCCTCCATAGTTTTTCTTGGTATTTCTAAGCACCCCCATTTTAGAATCAAATGGTATTTTTTAAATTAAGCTTAAACAAAACTTTTCTAGTTACTGCATCATAGGTTTGAAAAGAGCTAGACATCTTTCAATTGCAGTTTGGACAAAAACTAAGTGAAATTAGAACACTTCGAGTATCCAGTAATCCCTCTGCCTTGCATATACATGCACAATAGCACTCTATTCATAATGAGTTGAGAGAAAAGAGACCTCGAGTGAGTGCTGGTGCAGTCAAATGGGAAACACCAGCAATCATTCTGCTTATTTCCTGTCCTCATGTCCTACAGTCCCTAACTGCCTCAAGGAATTCTATTAGTCACCGCTTACCCAACTGACAGAGTGTATACCAACAGGACCATATGTTATGTTCAATAAAATCCTATGGGGGCCTGAGATAAGTGCAGGTAAGAAGAGCCACATTCATGAATGCATAGCAATTTCTTATCATTTGATGAGTCAATAGACAGGCAAATCAGCATTTGCTTCTCTTAATATCTATTCTGTCATCTTTCTCTTAGTATCTGGGGGAGAGTTAATCTATACAGGATCAATAAAGAATTTACCTACTAGATAAATCATAGCTCATAGAAAATGTCAACAATATTAAACTCCTCGAGAATTATAACTATGCAGATTATCTATTTTTCTAACAGTTCAGCAAATAATATAGTGAAAGAGGAGAAGTGTATTTAATTTACTCTGAAATTTTGTTTTAAATTCTGAAAGCAACTGCAATTTTAAGTTTAGCCCTATGGAGAACTGACTTGATAGCTGGAAGTTTTAGTATGGGATTAATTCATTATTTTAGAAAATGTTCAAAAGAACTTTGAGTAAAGATTTGATAAGTTTATCAACACTTTAATGATTCTAAAGATTATAAGATTCTCCCCCTTCGAAGGTCTGTGGCATCGGCCTTCCCCCCTGAGGAAAGGGACATTTCTTCCTTTGTCTGCACAGATGAACGTTTTGAGGCATAGAGAGATTAAAAAACTTGACCATTAGGCAGCTATAAGCACAGCATCTGTGGATTGCTTGCTTAATCTTAACAGGTAACTCCAGAGGGGCAAGGCTGGGGCTAAACTTGGCCTGCAGCTGAACCCCTCTCAGGACTGTGCCACTAGACACCTACTACACAAAGCCACGCTAATAAGACTGGGAAACTTAGGAGCTTCGATTAGTACACATAAACAGACACAGAAATGCAGCCAAAACGGGAAGACAAAGAAGCAGAAACCATATGAGAGAACAGAGTAGAGATCCAGATATAATAGAGCCAAGTAATCTAACAGATGCAAAGTTCAAAACACTGGTTATAAAGATGCTCAATGAACTTTTGGGAAGTGTAGATAAATTCAGTGAGAATTTCAACAAAGAGATAAAAAACATAAAAATGGAAATGGAAATTATAAGAGGGAACCAGTCTGAAATGAAGAACACATTATCTGAGATGAGGAGTATAAACTTCTCAGCTGTTTTGGAATAACTTCTCATTTGTTTGGAATAAACAAAGTGAATAAAGAAAAGGATCAAATGTCCTATCTAGAGGATGGGAAAGCCAAAGACATTCAATCAGAATGGCAAGCGATGAGATGCCAAGATTATAAAAATAATTTAAGGAGCATATGGGACACTCTTAAGGGTCCAAATGTCTGTCTGATTGGTGTACCTGAAGAAAATCAAGATGTTGAACAGCTGTTTGAAGAAATAATGATGGAAAACTTCCCTAACCTGGTGAAGGAAATGGACATAAAACTGAAGGAAGCTCAAAGAATCCCAAAAAACAGGGATCAAAAGACACATCATAATTAAAATGTCAAAGATTAAATACAAAGAAAGAATATTAAAAGCAGCAAGAGAAAAGCAGTTAGTTACAAGGGAGGGGAAGGGTGTTGGGGGGATGGGAGAATGAAGTGAATGGTTAAAGAAGTACAAATTAGTAGCTGATGGATGATCGCCTGGTAATGGGGAGCACAGCATAGGGAATGTAGTTAACATTAATCCGTTGGCTAGGTGGAGGGTCAAGGGAAGGAGGGAGCAATTGGGAGGATCATTTTATGAACTATATGGATGTCTAACCAATGTACTGTATACTTGAAACTAATTAAAATAAATTCATTAAAAAATAAAAAATAAGTTAAAAAGACTTGACGCCTGCCCTCACCCCCCCTCCAAAAAAATTATAAAACGTTTTCACTGAGTTTGTCGGATTCAATTATTTCCATGGATTTTGGATCTGGATTTATACATGTATTTAAGGTACTATAATGGAATAAACACTATTTCTTGGAATAACTCCTTTATGAATTGTATGTTGTGATGCAGCTTCATGGAACTATATAGGAATTTAACTATCACAGGTGAGATAGATGATGTTTTAAAGTTAAGGAAATGGGCATTCAAAATAAATAAAGATATGGCTTTTCACACCAAATTCTTATTTTATTAAGCAATGATAATAATTACATAGGCATAGTAATAGTAAAAAATAGTTAATAATAGCAGATATTTACATAAAACGTGTCAAGCAATGTTGTGAACTCTTTTGATATATGAACGTATTTAATCCTGTGAAGTATGCATGATTAATATTATTATTTTACACATAATAAAATGGATGCACAGTGATTAAGTGATTTGCCTAAGGTCACATAGCAAGTATGAGATAGAGCTACAATTCAAACACACAAAATCTAACTTTAGAATTGAGGGCTTGAAGACTTCATTAACAAAAAGTTTCTCAAAAGTAATCTCATTCTTCCTTTCCAAAGGACAATTTACATATACACAAGAAATAGATAGTATTATTCTTGGTCATCCTAGTTTGCATTTGAAATTACCAGCAAAGCTTGTCCCTCTAACTAAACGATGACCATTAGCCTTAAAACTGTCATGATGCTATGATGATGACAACACCTGGGTGCTCTTATTCTCTTCCTCCTTCCCTCTCTCCCTCCCTAGTCCTCCTCTCTTCTCACTTTCTCTTTCTCCCTCTTTTTCTTTACTAAGTATAATGCTCTATTTAAAAAAGAAAATTAACTGGCCAAAGGATTTAAAAAAGCCCTACAACTCTGCAAATCTGAAAGTGGGATAAAAATTGATAAAACGCTTATGAAAACAGTATAGTTTTAACTATTTTATAACTATCGATTTAAGTAGTATACACTTGAAATATAAATGCCTTCTATATACCTTTTCACTTTGCTTTCTAGGACCTGAAGATGCTGAAGATAATTGAAGAATTATTTAATAAAGTCCTTATCTTATTGATGGCAAGACTAGAATTTTGCAACTTTATTCATGTTATTGTTTTTAGATGTTGAAAGTATATATTCTAAAGTTGTACTAATAGTTGATATGTTGGGAAAAAGCCACTCACTTTATCATTTTATTGACATAAAATTTACTTTGGAAACTTTAAACAATCCTTCCAAAATGAGAGATAAATGTGTATTTTCAATTTTCAAAATTAAAAATATGGTTGAAACTGTTTTCTTTACTCATATATATATATATATTTTAATTCTGATTTTTTTTTGCTCTTTTACGAAGTAAAAAAGTTTTGGTGTTTAACTCTCTTTGAAAGGGAAATTAGCAGCTGTCGAGTAGTATTCAGACTGAATCTGTATATCTAGAAAAGAAGTTCTACCTTAACTGTTTAATTAAAGATTGGCAAAAAAATATTTAAGCAGGTGTTAATCAAGTCTTTAAAAAAATATTGCATACTCTAGACTTTCCAGGTGCAGTTCAAGTTTTCTTTCTATCTACAAAATAAAGCAGATCCCAGATAGAGAGGTAAAGTGTATTTTGAGGTCTGGAAGTTTATTTCTTAAGGTTGAAATCTTATGAGTATCACCCAACATATAACAGTGGTTCTTTTTATAAAATAATATGTCTTAAACTTTTTTTACAGCTTTATAATTGACATTGCATTATTTATAATTGATATACATTAAACTGCATATATATATCAAGTGTACAGCTTCATAAGTTTCTAGACAAATATACAAATACAAATAGCATGGAGTCTCATGCTTTTTGTATTTGCATGCTATTTGCTATTTGCATTCAGTATTCATGAAACCATCACTGCAATCGAGATAATGAATATAACCTTTTTTATTGTAAAATATACATATAGAAAGTACAAAAAAAGTTGTAAAACTCAATAATTTATCACAAAGTGAACACTCATAGCCAACCCTCCCAAAGAAATAGAGCATTGCAAGTCCAAAGGAGCCCCTGGTACCCCACGAATCATTACCTTCTATTTCCCTCACAAAAGTAAGTCCTAACCTAATTTTTTGGTAATAGTTTGCTTCCTTTATAGTTTTAGCAAAAAATTTTTTATCCATAAACACCATAGTTATTTATTATTATTATTATTATTTATGCCTACAGCACCTGGTCTTCCTAGGTGGTCTCCCATCTAAGTACTAACCAGGCCTGATCCTGCTTAGCTTCTGAGATCAGACATTGGGCTTATTCAGGGTGGCATGGATGTAGATCATGGATTGTGGCTCCTCTGGGGTGTGAACCCAGGACCTTCTGCGTGTAAAGCAGATGTGTTAACTGCTACACTATGGAACCACGTCCCGCCATAGTTAAATTTGATCTATTTTTTAAATTTTATATAAATGGAATAATATAGTATGAATTCTTCAATGTCTGGCTTATTTTGCTCAACATTATATTTATAAGAATTGAATTTAATCAAATGATTTTTTGTGCATCTATAGCAATGATAATATGTTTTTGTCTTATATTTTGTTAAATCGGTAAATTACATTGATCTATATTTAAATCTTGCATTCTTGGAATAAACCTAATTAAGTCAAAAGATGATAAATGATAGATAAATAGATTTAAGTATGTATAATAAATATGTTTTTATATATTGCTATATTCTACTTGTTAATATTTTGTTTAGAATTTTCATATAAATGAACATATATTGGCTTTAGAAAATTAAAAAAAATTAGAAAATACAGATGAATGGCAAAGCATAGAGGCTTATAGGCTTATTTGGAAAAAAATCTGAACAATAATGGGCTGACTACTAAAATATGCTGACATAGGAATGATGCTAGGATGCCAGACTAAAATACAATAAAAACAATAACTTAAGAAAACCCTAAGGAGTCCTCAGTGCTGGCACAGCACTGGGAACCCACACTCCACACACGCTCCAGGAAAGGCCCTAAAAACAAACAAGCAACGCAAAGCAGAAATAACAACTTCCTGGAGTGGAGATCAGAATCTAAGTCTATGGATTTGCTTCTCTCAGTTTCATGATTATTCCATATTAAATGCTCCTGGGGGACATGACAGGTAAATTACCTCAACTTGGCAAACAACTATTTTTTTTCCATCCCTCCTTTCCTCGCTTTCTTCTTTTTTTCTTTCCTTTTATTCTTTCTTTTTTTTTTCTTCACCTGCCATTCCTTTGCTTATACTTATTTCTGATACCTTTCTTTCTTTTTGTACTAACCACATATAGTGGTATTCCTGTAAATTAAGGCATTCTGATGTGACTCCATGCTATTTATATTTGTATATTTGTCTAGAAAGCACATATATGTCTAGAAGACACATTTGCCATAAACACCAAAATATCAACATAATTACATGTTAACAATAGTTATCTCTACCTAGATGTTGAGTATTTCTATTGTCTTGTGTTTCTTGGACTCTCTTATGCTTGAATTTTCTGTACCAAACATGTAGTTATCCTATAAACCCCTTGGGGTAGAACCAATAAATGCTATTTATTAGGTGAATAATGTACTTACAGTAATTATTAAACAAGTCAAAGTAAAATAAATTTAGTTAATTGAAAAAAATGTAGCAATTTAAAGATGCAGGAGAAATACTGAATGCAAAAAGTATAATGTTTGTAGAATTTAAATTTTGAATTATTCTTGAGACAATAGAATTGGAAAAAAAATGTTCATTTGTTCAGGATCTGGGACACACCCAGTTATATTTTATAATACTAGACAATACAGAATCAGTATTTTTCAAACATTTTTGATGAGCTCAAACTGAATTGTATTATGCCAAGAATATTTTGCCTTAATTTTTAATATCATGTGTCATTCAATGAAAACTAATCCATATGTTTATGATTCATTTAAATTAAATTATCAAAATATTGAGTTAAGAGCCACTTGATATCTAAAGAGAAATTTTAGAGTTTTAAAAACAGGTAATTTTATTGTACTAATGGTAAGAAAATTAAAATGTTATAAAAGATTCAAAATTATTTTTAACACTGAACAAGAATTTTTTAAGATTGTTAGAAAATATTTACTTCTTAAAAGAGAATAAATGTGTTTCTCTGGTTGAGTAAAGTTAGTCTTTAGTAATAAGGAAACATGAATAGAAATTTCATCATATTTCTACTTTTAAACAATTATATGCAAATATATACAACATTTTTGTAAAATGGGATCTTTTCAAAATATTTTACTGAATATTTTCTAATTTTATACATATCAGATGACAAAGCTTAATAGCTCTTTAAGTAATTCCCCAATATGTTTTGAAATTAAACCTTCAACTACTATTATCTAAATTCAAGTTTTATTTGTTTGATTTTAATATTCCTGATGGTGTTAATCCTTCCCATCTCTCTCTCTCTTTTTAACTGTGGAGATAAAGCTATAGTAATAAGAATTCTTCTCCTCGCTATTAGATACCTTGATTCTGAATGTGAAAGTTGCTCTTACATAAGTATGTGTCTACAAACACATTTATGTGTTTATGAGTTTGAAAACATGCAATTCACATGGGAAAATATTTGTCACAACACTTTCAATCAATATTGAAATATACCTATTCACATCTGGAAGAGCTGAAGGCTATATAGCCTGTTTCTATTTCTGCAGAAACAAAGAAATGTGATGTTTTCAAAACTACACTGGCAAATCTTTAAAAAACTATGTTTTTATTCTGGAAATTTTGAACAACCATAATTAGGTTTACTACCAGACCATATCATGTTATAGTACTAAACCATATCAAATAATGTATTTTAGTATTTAATATTATTAATATACTAAATATTAATATTATTTAAATATTATCTAAATTAACATATATCTTAGTGTTTAAAATATACTAGACATTGTGCTGTTTTATATATTTTAATTAGCATCACATAAATGAAGAAATGCTTAGTTCTCTTTGCCTTTTTTCTATTTTTCTTAGTACCAAAAATGTCACCGTTCCACAAAACTACTTTAGTTCTCCCACGAAGATTTCCCTACAAGTCTTAGACTTCTCTAATTATTAAATTAATGCTAATGCTTACATAGCATACTTACTTATCAGGTATTCCTCATATGTACATATTTTTATAGCTCCTTAGATTGTATCATATTCCCCTAGATTTTCTTTGCATAATGTTCAGGGGCATCAGCTGTGGAGTTCAGCCATCCTGGATTTCTTTTTTACCTTCATCACATATTAGATATGTTACCCTATACAAAACTTCTTTGAACATTAGTTTCTTCACAAAAATGATACCTAATCTGGAGGGTTATTTTGAAGATTAACTGCATAGTATAGTTCCAGGCACAGAATAAGCATTTAATAAATGATGATGTATGTTATACCCCTTGCACATACTTAATTTAGAGTCTTCTAGAGCAATAACTCTAAAGTTA
>NW_011888792.1:8330175-8363036 GCF_000151845.1 Pteropus vampyrus | reverse complement strand
GTAGAATAATCAGGTCCTTAGCACAAAGTTAGAGTTGTCTTCTGTGTTTTGAATTTAAGCAGTTTAAATATTCCTGGGGACGGAAATATTTTCTTAGCATAAAACACAGGTGCAGATACTGTGCAGCCAAGGAAAAACATTGGTAAACATTTGAATGTCCTTCCAATGACATGGTCCAGAGCCAAACTTTCAATCTGCCTCAGTGGCTTAAGTTTCTCATCACACTCAAATGGAGATAGCCTGTTCTCAGTGTAATACAATGACGATCTCAAAGTAACATGAGGAATCTTTGTGAAAAGGTGATGAGGGATAAAATAATCTTCATGGGAATTAGCTATGTTTGTTCAGCAGCAAGACATTTTAAAATGAAAAGTGTTCTGTGATGGTTTGTACTGGACCATAATATTTTTACATTCCGGTCATCTCACTTAGTCTCATTGAACTGGATTCTCCTTTTTAAGTTAAGAGTTAGTTGGCAAGGTGTCTCCCCTGGCACAGAGGAGAGAAGAAACTTTTTCCCTCTATGTCTTTGGACTTTCCAAAGCTCCTATGTTTATGCCAGGTTATGACAATAAAAGCTAGAAACAACAAATTACTCTAGTGTTTTGGTAGATAAGAGAAGTCTACTTTTGTTAAGAGGTTAGGATCCTGTTGGAATTATTGCCTTGATAATGCATTTTCTTGTTTTTCACCTTATGTTCTCTCCTTGGACAGAACTGCATGTTCTCTGAACACGGGCAACGTTTCCTTCTTCCTCTCATTGTGTAGTGGCCATGACAGCATCCATGTATGCCCTCTCCTTTTCAAAGAAGGGAAGCAGATTTTCTATTCTGATCCACTTTACTTTTACAAATTTCTAAATCTGTATCTCTCTACATTAGAATGTGTGTTTCCAAGGACTGTGTGGTAGCAAGTATCATCATAAACATTCCTGTTATGACAGTACATTCTGGCATCTAGAACATCTGTATGGGTGCTGAATTATGGACTCTCTTTTTTCAATTCTGGCATTTTTGTTGTTGACAAATATTTTGAGAATTTTTCTTTAGTATTACTTTACCTTATTTTTTTCCCTTTGGCTTCTGACTTATTTTGAACAGCTTTCTCTTTTTGGGGATAGAATATTGTTTATAACGACACTGTAGCTTCTCCAATATTTGCATGGGCAGTTAAGAAAGGACAAAAGGCAAAGAGTGCTATGAAAATCAAATAAAACAAAAGCACCTTTACTTATGAATTATTTTAGTAAGCATGCAATTCTGATTCTATGAAATATATATGATAGTGATACCATGTTTCCAATCATGTGATCACTTATTAATCTAAATTGAAACTTTAAAAAACATGTAAAATTTAAAGAATTGATATAGTAAGTTGTTTTCAGGGGAAAAATCAGTTTCATAAGATACCATTTTGCCAACGACATGTTCATAAAAGTTAGATATCTACTATCAGAAAATATCCAAGTAAGTTCTCCACGTAGTGGTGTTATGTAAACAGAATAAGTGAAATATTTAGGGTGCACAATAAATGAGGAAAAGACAGTAATACTAGTCTGGATTGGGCTGGATCTCTTCAACAAATTAAGAGTTGAAAGGTGTAAAGTGAAAAAATAACTTTATTCTTGTCAGGATTTACATACCAGCATGAGCTGTGGTGGAGGTCCACAGGGAACCCTTTCTTGGGGAAATAAACAATTATTCTGGACATGTGGTAAGGCAAAGGAATTGGAATTTGGCAGGTTCAATTGCATTAATTTTGCTCTGGGTGTAAAATATGTTAATTTGCCACTGTCTGGAAGAAAGTATGATGAGTCATTCACAGAACTACTTGGAATCTACTTCTAACATTTCTAAATATTTGTTGCTTTGGTCATTGCTTTTCCTCTTCACAAATCTACCTTATAATAACTTATTAAAAAGTATGAAAAATCATTTTATTTTATTCCACATGAAAAATTTTAACAGAAATTCTTGAATTGAATAAACATCTGATTACATTTAATTTCCATTATGATATTATTTTGTATTTTCTGTTTGATCTTAGAATGGTTTGAATGAGGACAGAATCATTCATATTCTTTCTGATAATATATATTATTTCTTCTCAATTTGTTGAGAAATCAGAACCATACTGTATCCATAAAATGAGCTCTTCCAAAACCAAAAGATTTTACCTGTAATTTCCAAGGATTCAAAATAATCTTTGGTAGTCAGCTGTGTATTGAAGCAAAGAAGATGGTATAGAGAGCAAAACATATGAATCCAGCGATTTACAAAGAGTTTTGTTTTATGATCTCAAAGTATCTTCATAATTTGTAATATAGCATCCCTACTACACAAATAACCTAACTTGGATAGATGTCTCAAACTTCATAACAAGAAGTTCCTTTGCTCAGTCTTCAAATTGTACTTTTGAAGTGCATTTTCTCAACCACACTGTATACAATTAACACTAATCCTAAATTAAGCAATTTGAAAATAAAACATAAAAGTCTACCTGGGTTTTTAATCTATCATTAAATAATTGACACTAAGCCATTGAATTAAACAGACACAACACTTTACTATTATGAAAGAAGTAAAAATACATATACAACAGAATAAAATCAGTAGTTAGAAAAATTGTTTTGATTTCCGTATCTTGGAGAGAAAACACAGGTTCCTAAAATGCTGCCTCCTTCCTACCTGTTTTCAACCAGCAAAAACCACAAAATTATAAAAATTTGCACACATACTGTTTGTCTCTTAAAATAACACTAAACGTATGTGAAATCTCCAAATTAAAGTTTCCCCTCCTTCAACACACACACCCCAACTATAGGACATTGTAACCACAAATGCCTTGAGATATTGGCTGAATCATCCCCCTTTCCAAAATTGTCCATCTGTCTTTGAGAGAAGTTGTGATCTGGAGGTTCAAGTTGACTTACTCACTGAGCTGCCTGCCAGCTTAGATGCACTTTGTAGGTGGAAAATTGTTGGTCTTTGTCCCTCCCAGCTTGCAAGTAAAATGAAGCTGCCAAGAGATAAACACATTCTAAGTTTATCATGCTATTCTTGGCCTCAAACTACAAGCCATAAGGCAACTATTGCTCAAGGTACCGTGTTTACAAGTGTTCAATCTTCCACTGTTTCAGAGACCCAACAAGATGGAATTTCTTCCTGCCAGCCTATATTTTGTTTTTTTTTTCTAAGCTTTCACATTTCTCAATTTCATTTTAAAAGTGAGGAAAGGGAGCAGCTTCTTTGACAGCATCTTGAAGATTTGAAGTCTCATTAAAATTTTTGATTACAATGTTTTGGGGTTTTCTCCCCCAGAGGCACCATAGGTTCCTAAAAAGACTAGAATCTTCTTTCTATTACAATCATCAATACTATTATATTCATCATCATAATCATCAATATTATTTAAAAGTGAACAAGATGCATACTAATGTATCTTTATAGAGGCCTTTTTAATTTTTGCTGTATACCTCTCTCATTTGTTTGCTACATTGATCTTTAACACATTTGTTATTATAAAATCCTTGTTTCTCTTTAAATTAACATGATTTTTCCTCGGGGGAGGCTATATTAAAAGTAATTTAATCAGTTTGCTAATGTTCTTAAAACCCAAAGGAAGAAAAAAAATTTTAAAGAAAGAGTACAAGTTAACTTTCTTCACAAATGTTTTCCTGGCTGCTTTGGATAACAGGATGTACTGAGTTCAAACATCTTAAATATAAAAGAGGAGTATAGCTATATCACATCCTATATTGGCACAGTATATTGACATGTATTATGTATGATGTTACACTGTTTAAATTATTAGAAATCACATTAAAAGAAATTATAATAAGATAGGGCTTTTTACCAAATCTAGAATATTTGGCAAAGATATGATAATCAAGTTCAATCCTTGATTTACAAATAAGACTTTGAGCTTTCAGAATTTTATAACTATATTCTATATCATGATTTCTTTGCATTTCATTAAAAGTAACATTCTCTTCGTAGTTCGGAATAGTACGCATATAATTTACCTGTAGAATCAGGGCTTAATTATTTTCTTGGACATGATAGATATTAATGCACATTCTAAAAAATTTTTTGTATATACTGTCACTAATGTCTGCACCTTCAATGGTTTAATGTTGTTGCAAATCAAATTCACTGACTATATGACGATTTCACTTGTTCTAGTTTAACTTCTAAGTGTAGAGAAGAAAGATTTGCAACAATCTACTCTTTGTTGGGAAACAGGTATAGTTAATTTGAAGCATTAGCATCGCTCAAAGGATCAAAATCATTATGTCTTCATTAACATGGGTAGAGAGAGCTTTAAGGACTGTCATGCCTAAGGTTTAGAATGTAGGACTGAAACCTACCTGGTGGCCTCTGGAGAGAAACAGATTAGATAATGGAGCACAGTGGATGTGTATTCTATTTGAAAATCATTTATGTTGTTAGAATTTATCTGCAGCACTCCACTAAGGACAAATTCTCATCAATGCTTCTAAAAAGGTTTACTACTTTTCCCCTATACAACTTAAAGCAGGTAACAAAGCTGATATATATTCTGAAGACTATCTGGTCAAAGGCATTTGGTGGCTTTGCTTTACATATCCCTTGCTCTTGATATATTACTCTAACAGTGTTTTTAAATGTTCTTGTCTAACACACAGCAGCTAAATAGATTATAAAATTGGCTATAATACTTTAAAACTCATCGTTAAAATGTAAAAATGCTTCTACTTTGAAAGTCTAAGAAATGGCCTAGATTCTGAGGGAGTAAGGGACTGATTGGTCATTCATGCCAAGCTGTGCTAGCAGCCATTATCCTTTGATTGGACTAACATTCACTTTCTACAACTGGTGGAGGAGACTCTGCCAGAGTGTTGTTATTTTGGCATTGGCAAAGGCACAAGATAGGTCACTAGAAAAATATCTCATAAATAGCACTCATTATGAAGAGACTTCCTGAATAGAATTTTATAATCTTTTGCACTGTGCATTCATTTTTTTTGTGCATTTATTTTTATTTTTGCATAGTGCATTTATTTAATGTATTAATTATTTCTAAGTCTGATTCTTTGTTTAAGCTAAGTGTAAATAAACAAGAATCAGAGTTATGAAGTACGTAGATTCGAGCATTCAATGTCACTAGTAAGAAATTAAAGTTTTAAGTACCAGAAACTCACAAATAATGAAACAATTAAAAATACACAACAAAGATTAAGAATTGTTTTTAAAAGAAAGTAGTTTTCCCATTTGGGGAATACTTTTGCATTACCTGTTAAGCCAAGATGTTTTTTCAGTTTTCAATTTAACTTTCTTTTGGAATCTTTGTTTTTGACACAATTTATTTCCATTTTGTTTGGTGGATATCTTTGAGGGGGAGCATACGAGGTCAGGCTGTATATATTGGTAGTCCAGATAGTATTGTGATAACAACCAGCTTCTAAATCTCAAAATCTTAGTGGCTTAAACAAAACAAGAGTTTATTTCTCACTCATACTATATGTTCAACAGAGTAAAGCAATCGTCTTCAGGTTAATTGAAGAAATCTTTTTATCATAGTTACTCCAAGACCTAGTTGTCAACACCTACTTTGACAACTATTAAGACAGGTAAGGAGAACAAGATGAATTTCTTCATGGCCCTTAAAGCTTCTATCTGGAAGTGACATGCATCAATCCTTTCACATTTCTTTAGCCAAAGCAAGTCACATGACATTGACTAAACTCAAACATAGAATGTTAATACTCCTATCTTGTGCCCTGAAGGAAGAGAAATGGAAAATTCCTGAACAGACCTTATGACTTAACTGCCACAATGTTTAACTATTAATGGAATTCACTTTTTCTTAAGCCACCAAGAGAAGCAGGCATTTGATACAGAGTTCTATTTTCTCGCCTAGCAGAAATTTAATACTCAGGTACCATTCTGCCATGTGGAATAGATAACATTATAGTTTGGTTCTGTAATTTAAGCATTATGCTTAAGGATTATCAATTTAATATAAAGGAATTAAGAAATTTTATACATAAATATAAAAGTTTAATCAGTGAAAACACCCCTTTAAGAACTTTAAGGAAATTTGGATACAGCCTACATATTTTGGTCCCTTATTTTATTCTATCACCTCACTAGCAATAGTGACATGAAGATAATCCCAAATCTTATATTTTATATTTTTCCCCAACTAATACAGATATCAGATACCCAAGAAATCACCTAAAAAATCTTCTGAGGACAATGCAGATTTACATGTGTTTTTATTGTTACTTATTTTTGCATACTAGCTTATAATAAAAATTTTTACTACCACCCTGGCTAATTTAGAAGAATCAATTTATCCTTCCTCCTTAAACAACTAAAACAAATCAGACAAAATATATAAAACAATGAGCATTGAACAAAAATTAATATAAGACAGTGATCTAAGAGAAGGAAATTAAACAAGCTATACTCTATGATTGTCCCAATTTATTGCCTATGATTGTCCTAATGATTGTCAGGCCTTATGCAAGAAGTTTGGGAACCAATGAGAGCCCAGTGGTTTACATGAGTTGAAGAGGCAGGGGGAGGAGAAATAGCTAGAATTCCAGAAAGGAGAGTTATATGAAGAAGAGAGAGAGCTGCAAAGACAGAGAGGGCTCTGCACAGAGTTGGTTGTCTTCAAGTCTTTAGTTGTGTACATAATAAGTTCATGTGTATTAAAAAAACTACTCAAGGCCAGAGAAAGAATCTCTGGAAGAGAATAGTCAGAACGATCCTCGGTGATCACGACAGATGAGAATAGTTTATGTTCCTACATGCAGAAAGAAAAAGATATATGGATATATGGTAGAATATTTAAAATGGTATTGCCTTAGCAGGGGGCAAAATTATCCCTAGACTAAAGATGAACCTAGGATTGCCTAATAAAGTTTAAAAGTAAGCTTTGAAGAGATAAAATGATTTCTAAGTAACATGCATCCTAAGCCAAAGCTCAAGAACATTTAAAATAAAAAATATATATCTACACACCATAAAGTAAAAAAAAAAAAAAAAGATCAAATCCAAAACTGACATGCAAAGAATATAAACCATGAAAAGGAGAAAAATCAGTCAATACAAACGCAGTAAAACAGAGGTTAAAATTAGTAGAAAAGGACATTAAAACAGTTATCATGATAATATTTGTTTGTTTAAGAAGATAATGGCATGAACATGTTCTAATGTTCTGATTTGTGAATTATATCAGAGATTTAATGTAGAAACAATACCAAATTTCTTACATAGAGTTGGCAGGTGGCAGAACACTTCTCAGCTCATTCTACAAGTAATTAATGAAACTAGCTTTATATCCTGGTACTCAAAATAGAAAAACGACATTATGAGAAAAGAAAACTATAGGCAACATCACTAATAAACATAGATATAAAAATTCTTAAAGTTTTAGCAAATCAATCCAAAAAAATACAGAAAGGATAAGACATAATTAAATGGAGTTTATCACAAGAATGCAAGATTTGTTTATGATTCAAATCTTAGTCAATGTAATCTACCATACTAAGGGACTGAAAAAGAAGAAAAAAGACATTGGGTTATCTCAATACATACAAAGGAAACATTTTTCAAAAACATAGTATTGATTTCTGTTAAAAAAAAGTTCTACAAATTAAGAATAGAAGAAAATTCTTCAATTTGATAAAGGCTATTTATGCAAAATTTACAGTTAACACCGTATATAATTGTGAACCATTAAATGTTTTCCCCTAGGATCAGGAACAAGACGAGGATGTCCCCTAGGATCAGGAACAAGACGAGGATGTCCACTCATTACTTTGTCTTGTACTAGGGATTCTACTCAGTATATAAAAGCAAAAAGAAATAAAACCATACAGATTTGAAAGGAAGAATGAAAACTGTCTTTATCTGCAGTTATGACAATCTATGTAGATAATTTATATCTACCAAAAAGCAATTAGAACTTTGTCAAGATTTCTCGATACAAAGTCAAATGCAAAAATTAACTGTATTTCTACAGATCATCAATGAACAATTTTAAAAGACAATATCATTTAAGTTTGCATAAAAATAATGGAATACTTAGGGATCAATTTGAAAACAATTTGTAACATCTGTACACTGAAAACTATAAAATATTGTTGAGAGAAATTAAATAAGACCTAAATAATTCATGAATTAGATGATTCCATATCAAGATATTTTATCCAAAATTAATCTACAAAGTGAATGCAATCTCAATTAAGATTAATTCCAGAAGGCTTTTTTGAAGATATTGACAAACTGATTATACATTTATTTGGTAATGCTGGAACTAGAATAGCCAAAATGACTGGTGTTTCCAATTTTGAGAAAAAATTGGCGTACTTACTCTATTTGATAAAAATATTTAATATAAATGTTCAGTAATCAAGACAGTGTGATAATGGCAAAAGTATTAATGGAACATAGTAGAGAACCCAGAAATAGACCTAAAAATATGTAGTCAATGGATTTTTGATAAAGATGCCAAGACAATTAAATGAGAAAATGATCGTCTTTTCAACAGCTGGTTTTGGAATAATTGAAGAGTAAAGGAAAGAAAGAAAGAAAGGAAGAAAGAAAGAAAGAAAGAAGGAAGGAAGGAAGGAAGAAAGGGAGGAAGGAAGAAAGGAAGAACTGAAAGAAGAAAAGAAGGAAAGAAGGAAGGAAGGAAGGAAGGGAAAGGAGGGAGAGAGGGAAGGAAAGAGGGAAGGAGAGAGGGAGGGAGAGAGGGAAGGAGGGAAGGAGAAAGGGACTGAGGAATGGAGGGAGGGAAGAAAGAAAGAAGGAAGGAAGGAAGGATAAAGAAAGAACTTTGACCTTTTCTTTATATTATAGGCAAAAATTTAATGGAAGTGAGTCATAAACCTAAATGAAAGTTTAAAACTTTGAAAGTGCTAGAAAGCAATAGGAGAAAAACTTCATGATTTTGGTTAAGCAAATATTTTTAGCATATGGTGATAAAAATAATCCATAAAATAAAAATTTTTAAATTAGACTTTGTCAAAATTAAAATTATTAGCTTTTCAGAAGATACTCTTATGAAAATAAAATGATGATCCACAGACTTGAAAAAATATCTCTAAAACTCATATTTGATAAAAGATATATTCATTTTATATAATGAACCCAGAAAATTTGATAATATGTAAACAAACAAACTAATTTAAAAATGGACAAAGGATTTGAACAATTTACCAAAGAAGATACTCAGCAGCATGAGTCCTTAGGAAATGCAAATTAAACTGCAATTAGATATATCAACACACCCACTAGGATTGTTGAAATTGGGAAGACATAACCACACCAACTGACGATGAAGCTGTGAAATGGTTTGAACTCTCTATTGGGAATAAAAAATATTATAACCTTGTTGGAAAACAGTTTGGAATCTAAAAATTTAAATGCATTTCTTTCATATGATACAGCCGTTCTATTTCTAGATATATACCTAAGAAAAATAACGTCCACATAACTACTTGCACAGAAATGTCATAGCAGATTTGTAATAGGCAATAACAGAAAATAATCCAAATAATTAACAGATAAATATATAACCAAATTGCAATATATTCATAAATATACTACTACTCACTAATAAAAAGGAACATGACAAAATGTATGAACCTCAAAATAGTTAGGCTGAATGAAAGACGCCAGACAAAAAAGGGTATTTAGTCTATGACTCCATTTATATAAAATTCTAGAAAATGTATAGTATCAGAAAACAGGCGAGTGGTTTGCTGGAGTTGACAGGTGGAAGAGAGGGAATAGAGGACTGGATTACATTTGGGCTCCAAAAATTTGGGGTAGTAATGTATATGTTCATTACTTTTATTGTGATTATGGTTTTATGGATGGATACATGTTAAAACTCATTAAATTCCACATCAATATGTGCAGTTTTTTATATATCAATCTTACCTCAATAACACTCTAAAATTAAGAATAATATATCTGTATTCAATCAAGGAAGACTACAGATACCTTCATTTTCATAAGATCAGTAATAGCAGCTTTGCACAGATCAAAAGTGACTATTTACAAATGTTTTTTTTTTTTTAAATGAAATGTACATGGGCTTTGACCATCAGGCCATTTAACATATCTCCTACTGAGACATAAAACTAAAGCTCTTCCTAAAATATACATGGATTTGAAATCATGCTTAAATGTCTTGCTGGCTATTCATGTAAACGAAATAATCATTTGGGCTTTGATAATCAATTCTCAGATTAAAGACAGCTGAAATATACAAATCAATGATGTGCATGGGTTAGCCTTCCAAGACCCATTGTGATCTTAATAACATCATTAGAAGAAAATGTCATTATCCAAAGTGATCTCATAAGCCACCACAATTTATTTTTTATTCTAAAGAACAACTTTGTGGCTTTGCTTAAAGAAAGTGAAGTCTTTTGTTTCTCCATGAGGTTGTCATACCAACAACAATTATTAAACTCTAATTGGTCTGTAGGAGGTCAGGATCAGCAGCCTAAAAGCACACTTTAAAGATTTCAGATTTCAGTTCAGTGGTTAAATTATAGCAATCTCTCTTTTTATAGTAATATTTTGAAAACGCCTATTTTAGACCTCTTGTTTGCCCCCACTACACACTTTTTTTTTTCTTCTAGAAATGTCAGTCCATTAATAAGGAATAAATTCAAAGTACTTGTGGCTTTAAAATGTGATTGTTTTGCCTCTTAAATTTATCCTGCTCCACCTTTTTGGAACTGGGTGTGAAACAATATTCCTATATTTTTAAAAGTATGCCATCCAGTTTGCAGTATATTTTGTCTGAAAAATAAAACACTGACAAAGTCAAAGCTAACCTAAATATGATTATTTTATAGCTACCTAAACCTCCATCTTCCTCCCTGCTTCCTTTCTCTTATTATCTACTCGGTATCTGCCTCATTATGTTCATATGTAATATGTCTGTTATAGCTAAGGGCCAAGGCCCTGTGTTTAGCAAAGATAGTGTTGCAGAAATGTTGCAAAAATCAGACTAGCGAGAAACCAAATACCACTCAGAGAGTTGGAGAACTCAGGTTTATTACCCAGAGGTCCCAGAGGAGCTAGCGCTCTGAAGATCTGGGCCCCAAGCTCAGATGTAACCTTGCTTTTATAGGGCTTAGTTGGCAAGGGCTAATTGGTTAATTTGTCCTCAGGAGGTTACAGAGTACGGGAAATGCTGTGGGTTGCAGGCAGTTACATTTATTATTTAGACAGAACAAGTAAAAGGGGAGGACGAGTCTTTAGTTACTCTCGAAGTCATTCTACTCTCTGGCCTACGCAGGAAGCATATCTCCAGAAGCAGAACAAAGAGCTGATTATAAGGTTTGCTATTTGAGTGAAAAATTCCTCTTCAATAGTAAATTAGAAATGAAATAAAATATGATTTGATAATACTCGGGTTGTCAATACCATCCTTTGTTTGAACTAAGTAGTCTTTAATGCCTGTTTGATTTTCACCATCATAACACAATTTACCAAATCTAGTATTTTATAGAAAAGACTGGGTCAACGTTTTCATATTTTGATACTTGTAACAATGGCATAGAGTCTCTACTCAATATTTTACCATGCAAAAGTAATATTACCATATCATTAATTTATGAATATGGCAGTGGTTTTCACTCCATCTGTCCATCTTTAAATCATATATATATATATATATTTACTTTATATTTATATATTTATATTATGTATATCCATGTCCTCAAGCTTTGGCTTCATCTACTTTTTTAAAATTTACTCTGTCCCTCAGCAGTGATAATGTACCATTTGAGTAACTTTTTGTCCCTAATTATAATTTAAGGGTATCATCTATTTCTTCTAGAATATTTAACTCTTATAAACGGCAATGTAGATAACCTATTCCTTAAATTTATCCCCTAATTATCTTAAAATATTGGCAGAAAATATTGAATGATAACAAATTAAATAAAAAGGAGAAACTTTTACCCAGCTTTTGAAACACGTGATTCAACTAATGCTCAGATATAGAAAAAGTTATTAATTTTACTCAGAGGGTCTGGGAAAGGTAGCTTATAGGGGCATAATATACAAGTTGAAAGACTTGTTTCAGTTTTGTTTTTTTTTTTAAACACAACACTGATGGGATTCAGTGTGATACAGCTTATCATTGCTAATAACTGTATAATGTAGTTGAGACTGTTATTCGATAGACATTATGTTCACCCCAGACTTTGTTGCTTCTTAGCTATGTGATTTAAACAAGTTAACATTTGCAAATCTAAGATTTCTCACCTGTAAAATAGCAATGATAATTTCTATTTCAAAGTGTTGATATGAATGGCTAAATGGTATTATGTGCATTAGGTACTAAACACCAAGTGAGAATTCAATAAATAAATAATAGCAATAGAATGCCGGGAGAATAAAACAATGGGGCTAATTCGACAAGAGAATAATTGAATAATATAATCATGGGAATGACTGGACAAAATGAAAGATTAAAAAATAAGTTTAAGCTGGTATCAACTTTTTAAAAAAAAATAGACTTTATTTTTTAGAGCAGTATTAGATTCACAGCAAAACTTAGGGAAAGGCCCAGAGATTTCCCACAATCCTACCCCAACACATGCATAGCCTCCTGCCATTATCAACATCCCCCACCACAGTCGGACATTTGTTATAATTGATGAACCTACATTAGCACATCATAATCACCCAAAGACCATAGTTTATATTAAGACTCACTCTTGGGACTATATATTTATGGGTTAGGACAAACATATAAAGGCATGTATCCAGTATTGTAGTATCATATAAAGTAGTTTCATTACTCTAAAAATACAACTAGAGCCAACTTGAATTGGGTATGTCCCCTCATTCATGTCAGTTTCTGATAGACCCCCAGCAGGGTGGATTCTGGTTAAACAGTTTCTCCTGAGGGCAGACCTCATTAAAAACAGAATGTTCTAGTATATTTCAAAATGGTTCCTTTTTTCCTTCTTGCTGAAAGCATGAGGGGATTTTTCTCAGATATTTGCTGTGAGAATCAGGTTGAACTCCTGGAGGTAAAACTCAAAAAGGTGTGGGGTCACACCTATGATTTGGTCCTCCACCCCTGGAGATTTAACTGTCAGAGTTGTGTGCACAAAGCCTTCAGTAATTTGTCAATTGCAGTTCCGGTTTTCCTTACCTCTCTGCCTGCTTCACCACCCACTCCTGCAGATGTTTCTGCGCATGGGCTGTTGTTTCAGTAAGTTGTGAGTCTCTGTTTTTGCCTGTCTGTCTCCAATTTCCAGGACAGCAGTTTTTCCTGTGCAGTTTTCATTTCCTTTACGGATCTAGAAAAAGTTGTTAATTTTTTTCATTTTGTTGCATTTTACTTGTTGTTAGGATGGAGTGGTGACTTCCAAGTTTTGTACATGCCAGTTTGGAAACTGGAAGCCTTATGTTAACTTTTGACCATCACTTGAGGTATTTTGTTACAGATATTTAAAATTAATTTAAAAATATGACTTTCAGTTCTCAAACCATTTTATGTTTAAAGTTAATGTGATATTAAACACTGTTTCAGTGATTTGTTAAGCTTTCATTAGACTAAAGAGTATTGAAGGTGTTGATAAGATAACAAAATAAAATATTTTTTAAAAATATATATTTTATAATATACATTTTATTTTCCTTGCCAAAAACACATTATAAAGATAAATATTACAATGTGATATCAGATATTATATGTGTGGTGTTGTGTGTACATGTGTATGTGTGAGTATTCTCTTTCCTCGTCTCCTCTATTTTGCCTTTATCTGTGCCTATTTTGAAATTGGTTCAATTTCATAAAAGCATGTAACTTGATTAAACCCTGAATAATATGAGAAAATGTAATCAAGACCTTGGTAAAAAAAAAAAAAAACAAAAAAACACATGACTACTGGTACTGTACAGCTCAAGAGCAGAACAGTTTTTCCTGAGGAATCTCATAAACACCTAGTAAGGTCTGTGTTGCCATCACTGAAGTATATGTTTGAGGAAAAATATTAATGTGAATTTTATAACCCTAAAATTATTTAAGATGTGAAATGTAGAAAGAGTATTGGTGGTTGGAGCTCATACACTGGAAAATGGAAAGAAGCCAAAACATTGGCACTAACACTCTGCTCTTGTTAAGAAAATGCCAAGGGATCTTTTCACAAGAGTAACTCGCAGATTGCAATACAGTTACCTTAGCTGGCTCCTGATGTGCAGTATCACACCACATTTAAATTTCCATCTGTGGTGTCTGGAACTATTGTTCTCACTGTGAACTTTTTTTTCTCCTTTAAAGTAAGTACAGGATCTGAAAGACCATATGATATACTTCCTTTAGTGGGACAACCATTTAGACTTAAAGAAGTTACAAATGAAGTTTGTAGTCTTTCCTGCAACCATGGAATCATTTCATGTTTCAAAACAAGTAAATTTGTATTACAATTACACATAGAAAATGCTGTATTTTGATATTTCTGGAATCATTCATTTTTCTTGGAGTGTCTTCAGTGCTCTATTGCTACATTGTGCCTCTTCGAGTAGGAAAAATGAGGATGTTCTGTTCCTTGTCCTTTCCTGAGAAACTTAGTCAACATCTTTAGAATGAGTCCTATGTAATTGGTGGTTATAAATTAACTTCATGGTAAAGGTAACTACTTAGCAAATTGATTTTAATATAATTTGATTTGTCTATGCAATGTTTCCTTTGTACTAGCTGAGTTGTGATGCTGAAATTTCACATACACACATCTGGTTTGTAAGTGCAGTAAATTGAAAGGAACATTAAAGTTCATGAGCTAATTGTATGACTAATCTTCCTGCTTTAAGTAGAGGCAATGACTTTAAGCCTTCCCTTTTTACTTTTTTTTTATACAAGGGAAAACATACTGTACTGTGTTCCACTCTTAAAACCTTGAAAGAGAAACTGGAAATAAGTGTTTTAAGATTTTTGAAAGGCAATCTTATGTAGAGTGTTCATATATGTCTTAAAACAAGGAGATATACATTTGGTGATATCTTTCTTATTCTTTGTCTTATTGATTAACCTGACAATTTTTTTCTATTTCTTAATGTATATTTTTTCATCTGGAATATATATACATATATATTCTATCTCTTCTTGAATATATATACATATACATATATTCAATATAGATATGTTTCATCTCTTCACCATTTTCTACAATACAAGTTAACACATGCAAAGCACTTAAAATAGTATTAACAGTCATAAATAATATTAATTAAATAATGTAATTGTTACAATGTTGATTTTGAAATGGCTTTCTATTCAGTATTGCTGAGTTCAGAGGTTGCATAATCTGCAAGGACTTTGACATGATCAGCCCAAGAAGCAACATTAAAGCAAATTTTACCTCTTTGCTCAGCAATACTGTTACTAAGCAACTAAATTTGTTTATCCTTTCCCATTTGGGAGTCAAGACAGAATAACTGGCTGATGTTGCATGTCAAAGAAACCAAGAAGTTAGTGGCTGACAACTTTAAATTTCTTGATGTACTTTGTTTTCCCACTTAATGACCTCCAGAGTAATTCTGAGCACATTATTCTACTTTTTAGGGTTGTTTCTTTTAGATCATTAAATTAGCAATTATATATAAGGACTTTAGCAAAGTGCCTACATACTGATATAAAGATAGTCCAAATAATACAACAAAGCAATTGCACTTCAAGACAAATATTTTGAAATCTTTTAAATAAAAGTAGTATAGAAATGTCTCTTTTGCCAAAGTGAACTTTTTTTTTTTTTTTTGCTGATTTGTTTTTTAGTTCCTTCAAGAAATGAATGGCAGAAATGATTGACAAGGCACTATATACATCTCCAAAGCCAATTCTTATGACATAGTGCTACAAATAAAAATGTCTATAAAGATGCATAAGTTATTTCCGTAGGAATAGAAGGGATGAGTTACATGCCATTCCATTTTGATGAACTTGAATCCAGTTTCTAATCAACAAGATTGCCCTATACAATAAACTACTGATTGTGACTGCTGGCGTTAACAGTAATAGGACAAGAAGATGTGTGGCACAATTTTCTCCATTCAGCTATTCATTTTCCTACTGCTTCGAAGGAGTCTTTATATCCTTATGATCCTTCTCAAAGTTAGCCTGATCAATTGTGCTAAATGTGCCCAGTGGAGCTGATGAATACAAGGACAACTTCGTTGATTGCTAAGTAGTGTAGTTTGGCCTCAGTTCCTCATTTCTGTCAGAGTTCTCAAAATATGAATTTAGTTTTAGGGTGTTTTTGCACCCTTTTAAGATAATGCTCTGTACTCAAAGCCCACTTAGTTTTTATGCACACTACTAAATATGAGAAATAGATGTACAGAAGCTGATATCCTCAGGCCATATTATCTCTATCTATTTTGTCTCTCTGAACTGTGCAAATTCATTTTTTCTCTGCCAGTGTTAACTACAGACCATATGATGTGTTGTATTCAGTTGGAACAAAAACCTTTATAAGAACAGTAATAGGATAGAAAACATCAACAAAACCTCTACTTTTTTCAGTCATCATAATCTCTAGCTCTGACATTTGGATTTGAAGTTTGGAGAGACTCTATGAAACTGCAGTGAGAATTATTTCTCAACTCCAAAAGGCTTTCTTTTGTAGGAATCCAAGTTTCCATTTTCATAGCAAATGTATAACTCAACATAAATGTCAAGGTTTAAAGAACATTGAAACACAGCATGGATATTTATTTGGGAAAAAAATCACTTGATAAATTTCAGAATGTACTGTTTTGTTTATTTTTAAAGAACCTGTCAAACTATATTGTTGGATTAACTAAATAACATAGTTTTCCTGTGGTGAATTACTATGTTCACCACAGTTATAATGTGCCTTTCTTCCCACTTTCATTTGGTATGTGTGGTAGCAGATGCTTGTGTGGCTGCTATTTGTTCAAAATTATTCTTACTGATATACTGTTGAGACTACAACGAGAAAGATACCTTTATAATGAATGTCCGCATACCTAATTTATTATTCATTATCCATTCTTGACAGCTTACTTATGTCTCACTGAAGTTACCCCATGAGTTCAAACATATCTTTCATAGTACAAACTAGAGAGCTGGCCAGATGCTACCTGTATTTCTAACTACTGATGATGCCAATTGTGGAGACATAATTCAAGAGTGTTAATCATTTGATGTGGATCCAAAAAGAAATCAGTTTTCCCTCAAAAATTCTGTTAAAAATAAGAATTGGAGTAGATTTTCCTCTCTCATTGTTTTCTTTATTCTTTGTTAGAGTAGTATAATAATAATTAAAAAATTAGGTTCTTGATCTTTATAAACTCTGTGCTGAAAGCTTATAAGCTCAATTTCATTTGATCCTTAAAACAATCCTAAAAGGAGAAGCAGCGCTATTTTACTTCCACATTACTGGTAAAAAAAACCTAAGGCACAGAAAAGTAATCCAGGTCATGTAGCTAGTAATGACAGAGCTAGTATTCCAATCCAGGCAGCTTCATACCACATCTTGTCCTACTAATCGCTATGCTACACAGCGTTAGACCAACAAAAGGAGGTATCAACACTAAATTGAATTATTTTTTTAAAGAATTTTCTCTTAGATGTTTTACATTATTTGATGTTGATTATAGCCAATATTAATCTAAAATTTTCCCAAATAATGTAACCTTAATTTTTAAATATTAGAGAGCCAAACTACTAAGCCTTATAAGTCATAGATTATAACCACTTGGAGGGACTTTTGCAATCATTTAGTCTTATCCACACATTATATGGATCTGAAGTCTGTGAAGAAGTGACTTTATCTTTTTCAATTCATGTACCTGGTTAGAATCAGAGCCAGGGGCAGGACTTGAGTCTCCTGGCTCCTAGTGGGCTGATGAATTGTGTTTCTTTCTCAGTATTAAAATAAGACTGATTAATTGTGTTTCTTTTTTAATATTAGGACAAATTTACTATCTTTTTCTTTTGAGGGAGGGGATGGTTTCTACCTGAGCACACTGTGTTCAGCTGATGTTCACCACACGTACACAGGAAAACCTAGGCAGAATGTACACATGCATGCATATATGGGTCTTTTATTAAATTCCAGCTACTTCCAAAAATGTTTTGAAGCAGTTTGGCCACAGTTGTGGATGTATAAGAAAAGATTTGCTGGTAGCAAAAGTCTAAATAACTTGCTAATAGCTAAAGACAATATTGATGAGCAATGATGTTACTGTTAGATGAAAATACTATATGGTCCCTGATTCCATTGGAAAATACCAATGAGGAGATTTTAAGTCATTCTGAAGACACTATCTGGGAAAATATGTGTAAATTTGATACAACCTCCATGTCCTGTAGGCAGAATTTTTAACACTCAAATGCTTCACATTTTTATGCACCAGGCCAAATCTACTTTCAACAGTTTAGGCTAGATATGATTAAAAATTAAAAAAAAAGTTTCCTAAGCTATTCACCATTGTAGAAAGGGTCTACAGACATTTTCAATGAAAAGTTTCTTTGAACTCTAAACAGGAGAGACGAGAGCAATATCATATTTTCACAGGATTTTCCAATAATCTCCTATGCCAGAGAATCGTAGAATACTTTTAATCACCCATCTACTCCTTTTATTCACATGGAATCAGGCTACATGACATCAAAAAGCTTCTAATCTAGACTTTTATAATTTTTTTCCCTTACGTATTTGGATAATTTGCATTTTATTTGTCAATTATTTTGAGGATATCTGAGAAAGATTTTTATGTTTCTTTTAGTACATTTTTAGTTTTCTTTAGGTAACTAAGTGACAGCCTAATCCCAGAAATTTATGTTACTTTCTTAAAAAGCTAGTATTAAGGGGATTTCTCAGGATATGCACATTTTGGAATAATTTTCTTCTATGTTGTAGTTTAAGTGTTTATCATCTTTGTTGTGTCATAAAATAATGTCTATTCCATAACAAATACTCACTAATACTTGTGAAATTAATGTTCTGTTAGATTCTATTCATCTAGCCAACCGTTTGCTTCATTTTGAGTGCAAATTAAGTTACTTTAACCACACCAATGAGTTATATATCACCCATTGTACAGTCAGTCCTTGCATATATTGCCCTATAGATAGTAATAAGAAGTGACCTTCATTATAAAACTTATTTTAATATTCTCGACTATCATAATCATTATCATCAGAGGAGTCATGACAGCATTATTTAGGGATGTACACTAGAGGGTGGTGTTTTACCTGGACACTAAACCTATCAATGCATTGGCTTTGAGAAAGAATGAAAAATTTTTACAGGAAATGTTTCCCATGTTTAATGTTACATAATTCTCAGCACATATGCCCCATTAACAAAGTTGATAAACCCCAGGGAATGGAAGCAGAGACTGAGTCACTTGGCGGCCTTGCTATCTCATTTCTTCAACACATTCCTGTAGGTGTTTGGTTTTCCTGAGCTCCACATGCAGAGTGTCATTTGAAAACCAACACTGATCACTGGGTGAGAATATATTTGACTCTATCTAACTACAGGGAATTGGAAAGCAAATGAGGCAAATAGTGAACATGGGTAAAGCTCTTATACTCACCACCTCAGTCTTTAAATCCTCTGAATAATGTATGTGTGCTTCCATGACTGACCTGAGAACAACAGAAACCAATAGTGGAGGGAAAAGTTATCTCTGGAAGAACTCATGTTTCTCTCTGTGCTTGTCTTCTCTGATTTTCACTTAGTTCCAAAAACAACAACAACAAAAGTTTCTAATCTAGTAGGGCTCAACTATCATACTAGCTTGCATGGGATGATTAAAATGTTACTATTTTTCCCCTCAGTAAACATTTTAATGTTAATGATAGGTTATGGCTTTGGTATAACTCATTTTGCTTCTAGCTGTTGCTTTCATCTTTGAGTTTTTCTCAATTGACTCTTCTGATATTGGGACGAACTTTACTCAAATCATGAATTCTATTGTGGTTTCTCATGACCAATGTCCAAATTTTTATCGATTTTTATCTAGACATGTGAATGAAGACATGAAAAGGGGGAAAATCTCTCATTTACTACTCTCAAATTTCTCTCCAAGAGAAAATTATTCTCCCTGCTCTAGCTAGTGGAAATTTACTTATAATACAAGCAAGTCTTCATCTGATGTTGCAGATTTTCAGACATATATTCCTTATTACACTTTACCACTACCTGATTCAGAAAGACTGCTGGAATCAAGATCTCCTGGAATAAATTTAAAAAGGACAATTTTATATGACCGAATTAAAGTTGAGTTGACTGGTTCCTATTAAAGTTAAGCCCTATTTGACACAGCCAAACTCTCTCTTGAAGCTAGGTGCACACTTTCCTTCAAATGTTCCTTAGCATTTGGCTCTGCTGTTTCCATACTCCCCTTTCTTTAGTAATACGATAGCATTGCAATAATACTTAAATGCTGACACAACAGAAAACCTTGCCAATTTGGCTCTCAACCTTGGCAAGCTTTTTGTTATAGCTGCAACCCAGCTTACTCCTTGAGTTGCACAAAACTTCCAGCGCTCCTCCACAGCATGTCTTGTAAAGGGGACTAAAAGGAAAAGTAAGAGAGATGCTAATTTTAGATAGAGAATAGTAAATAGGACAATAAATAAAAGCTCTGTTTTGGCACATTGGAAGTTCCTTTTTTTTTTTTTTTCCTTTTAAATGTGTGATTCTTTTTCCCAAAAGTTGCACTAGGTTTATTTTTAAAGGTGTCATCTATTTCCATTCTAGTGCTATGTCATCTGTAATTTAAATTTATGAGATGAATCTTGAGGTTCACCAGTGAAGCAGCTATGGAATTCTAGCCGCTTTGCCATTGAAAATGCAGATTTGCTGAAGGTTTTTGTGTCTGACAAGCCCCATTGAAAACCCCTTATCCCCCTTCCTGACAAACATTCATCATCATTTAATATTTATTCTTCTGTTTTAGTTTCACTACAAATAATTGGCGGTCCCTCAGCAAGAAGATTGCTTCCTGCTGAGGCAGCACCACCTGTATAGTTTCACCAAGCAGAGAACAAATACCTCAAAAAGGAGGCTGTCCTAGAACTGATAGATAAAATGAATAGAGATATTTACTAAAAGGAGAGAAAACCAAATGTGGTCCTCTAGTTGCGTCATAACTGTTCTCTGATATTCCTTCTATCACCTTCATAATAGTACTGCAATGTTTATACATATATTTTATTGCTAATGAGGAAAATATTTTTGCTGATTTTCTTTTATTCAACTTTTCTCTTTCTCCTGATAGATAATAGATAGATAGATAGATAGATAGATAGATAGATAGATAGATGATAGATAGATAGATAGATAGATGATAGATAGATAGATAGATAGATAGATGATAGATAGATAGATAGATAGATAGATAGATAGATAGATAGATAGATAGCATCAAAATTAGAATACTATAGGCTGCACATTGTGCTTCATTACCAAAATCAAGCATTGGTTTATTTCCAATTTCCATGAAAATAATCAAATCATCATGTATTCCCTCATTATTAGTGTTAATCTCGTGATTATATTTTCAAGATTTGGTGTTTAAAATTATTTATATTCCAGTGAGCAAAATAAATGAACAAGTAAGGGAAGAATATTAAAATATGAATATACCAGTGCCTGCATAAAAACTAGCTTTAGATAGACATGAGAGCTCTTGTTTCTTTGCATTCTATGCACTTAATTTAAACTTAAAATTAATAAGCAAATTAAAATATCAAGCAATACATGCAAAAATGTGTGCTCTATTACTGGGAATGAGATGGAACTGATATTTTGTGGACTTTCACAAACAACATCATGATTTCTGAGGATTGTGCTGTTGCAGGAAGTCTGCGAACCACTGTTCAGTATACTTCATTTATATTTTAAATGATTTTTCTAAGTAAAATAACCTGATTAAATGAAGTAGATTTAGTGAAAACCCAAGAGGCTCTGTATTTTAGTTTATCATTTTATTGGCATCACTTTTTTGAATGTATTTAGATAATGTGGTGTTTTTTTTTTAACGCCTACAGCACCTGGTCTTCCTATGTGGTCTCCCATGTAAATACTAACCAGGCTCGACCCTGCTTAGCTTCCAAGTTCAGAAGAGTTCAGGCATGTTCAGGGTGGCATGGCCGTAGCAGATAATGTGTTTTCAATAAATATTTGCTGATTATCTTAGTAGTCAAACTAAGATTAGAGTCCTAAGTGATGTGAGTTATTACAATACTTATTCAACATTCAAAGGATGTTGTAACAAGGGATCAGGGAAACATAAAAATACTTGGTGTAAGATTGTCCTTTAAGGAAATTATAATCTAAATAGAAGATATATAACTAAATTATTCAGATGTAATAAAGCTCATATGACTCTCAAAGGAAAATAATGGCAGCTTCAGGATTATATTAGAAAGGGCTACTGAATCAGTATTTGTCATTTTTTTAAAAAATTTTTTATAAGAGTATATTTGACCCCAACTGACAACATGCTGGTGAGCATCTCAAATACTCCAGAGACTAATAGTTTTGCAGCTTCTTTTATGCATTTGAACTGAAGGAGGGAATGCAAAGATTATGTGAAGGTTGGAAATAGCAAGGTGGGAATTGGATTACAGGATAGCTAATAAGATTATGTGTTCTCTTGGGGATGTTTACAGCTTGTTTCAAAGATATGTTAACCTAGATGCACAGAAACCAGGAACAGGGCTTGATAAGGCAAAGATAAACCTTTAACTGAAGAAATTATATGCCTGGGACATGGCCACTCATTTTGACCCAATCAGGAATTTATGATCAGATCATCCTGTGAGATTACTTTCCAGAGAACCCCCTTTTTTTGTCCACAGTTTCCCCTTTTGGTCATAAATCAGTCTGGAGGATACACTGATGATCAATCTTTTGGTCCAATAGTGTGGTCTCACAGCAGTAGGAAGGCTTATTTCTAGGAAGTCTCAGTATCTATGTCATTTTGTTTGACCACTGGGGATGGCATATTTGGACTGGTTTTGGAATCAAGAGCCCTGAAGTTCCTATTTGTTTACATTTTAGCTGAATTCCCTTGGTTAATTTGCTAACCTTTTCTGAACCTTGAGTTTTTCCTTCATCAGAGACAGCTAATACTACCTACCTCTAAGTATTTTTTGAGGATTAAGTAGTTGACCAACTGCTGGGTAAAATGTAAATTCTTATAAAATGTAAGATATCTTTATGATCATTTCTTTGTGCCAGATGGAGTAGGGAAGAATCTAGTTGAAAAAATTAGTAAAGTCAAGATAGCATAATGATAAAATAATTATATTATTAAGAATTCTGTGTGTGTGTGTGTGTGTGTGTGTGTGTGAGGCATAGTTTTTAGTTCAATGTGTTTTAGCTTATTTAATTTTTATATTTAGTTTTAACTTATAGGTATATATATGTATGTGTGTGTGTGTATGTGTATATATATATATATATAGCTTAAAAAGATAACAATGCAAAGATGTATGGTATTAAAAAATAGGTAACCATATGCCATTCATCAATGCCAAATGAGATATTCAGGAGAAGAGATCATTATGAACTGTGGAGATCAGGAATTACTTTATGGGAGAGCTTTTAAAAATGGGAAGTACTTTGATAACTGAGAAGGAAAAGAGCATCCTAATCCAATGGAATAGAAGAGCATAGTATGGAAGGATGGTATCAGGGAAGGAAATATCTTTCATGACTCAAGAAATATACCTGTGTCCTGGATGTGATGTGTGTTAAAAATGCCTTGCAATTTGAGTACCTACGATCAAGACATGCAGTTGCTAGTTTATTTCTAGGCATCATTACTGGCTACTGTTCTATATTGAGCAACTATACATTGTAATGCTGTCTTCCTTGCCTTTCCAGACATCTGAGTTTTAGTTTCTTTGTATAAAACAAGAGCCGGTTTAGAATGGGCAGGAGGAAAATAGAAGATCAAAGGCAATCACCTCCCAAGGTTTACAAGTTAAGAGCTGGTGGCTTCGAATACAAAGAATGCTGCAATAGATATTATAACAGAAAACAAGAAGATTTTAAAATATGAAATCAAGAGTCCTTGACCCTTTTGAGAAGGATAGAAGCAACTTTACTACTGATGGAAATAGCCTTCATTATATAGATGAGCAAACTGTGTAAAGAAGGTTGTGACTTATTCAAGGTCACACCGTTAACCAGAGGTGGCTTTGAGACTGAAATATTACTTTTTTATTTATCATGTGTCAGGAAATGAGAGACACTTTCCATATGCTTTCTCCTTAAATTCCTATAATAAATGTATGTGTGACATTAATACTCCCACTTTTGCAAAGGTCTTTTTTTTTTTTTTTTACTACACATTGCGAATTGAGGCTGGGACCTCTTGATATCACGGCACGCTCAAATAATCCCAAATTTCAGACCCCAAGGATAGACACTTTTGTTTCTCTATGTCAGCAGCATCAAAACCTCGGAATCTCATCAATTCAATGTCGAAAGAAGTTCAATAATACTGGTTAAATGATTAAATAAATCCAACAACTCTCAGAAATAGAAATAGGAAATAGAGTTGTGAAGCTGGAAACCAGAAACAATAAAAGAATGAAACTTAAAGAAATAGAGGTTTTTTTCCTAGTGCTTTTCCCTCATTCTAATGTGGGCTATTAATGTCTTTAGTCAAAGCCATAGGGTATACTCAACCAACTTGTATTGAGGAAACCTCAGGTACAGCAAATACTAAGGGAAAACAGACTTCTTAGGACTCAATTTAAAGAATATCTTTGGAAGATACATGTATTCAAATTGCCTGGTTCAAATAAAAAATGTAAGTGGATTCTAATTCTACAGCAGCTTCTGACCAACTATGGCCTCTTAGGCTTCAGAAAAATGACTCAACTTAGGCCTATTTTGCATCCCTGCAGCAGAAACCTTCTGAATGAAATGTGTCTTGCAGTTGATATCTTACTTCAAATTCTCTTGCTGCCTCAAGCAGCAGAGTGTCTAGAAATACTAGTCTCTGCTGCTAGAGCAGAAATCTTAAAGAACCATGCAAATTGAATCCACCCGGTCTTTAACTTGGGCCAATTCTTCCGCAGTACGTGCAGACACATTCTTAGTTGACTTGACTGCATAATAGAGATAATTATGAGCACTTACTTATCTCACAGGGGTCTACTGAAGATTAATTAGTTAATGTTGGCAGACCAAAGGTGCAATATATGTGCTAAGTATTATTATTATTACTGTGCCACTTATCTTTAAAGAATGTTGTTTTTCAAGCCATAGTGCCTATGTGCCATCTGCTCACAGCAGCCTTTACCATCTCTCTACTCAGAGACTGAATCCGGTATCTGAATAAATAGATGTGCTCAAAAAAAAAATCTATCACACCTCCATCTGTGCTTATGGAATATGAATTCAGACATAGGCAGAAATGCAAATCAATCACAAGTGGAGAGGCTTCTCCAGTGCCCAGAGTCACATTTTGAGATGTTGCTCTAATACTCTTGCTTTTCATTTTAGAATCCGCTAACTCATGATGCAATGCTTCTGTGAAATCCTATCTCTTCTGCATTTGAAACAGGGTGTCAAATTAGAGCCCTGAGCTGCCTTCTCTTTTGTTCCCAGAAAGTTGAAAGAAAAAACTTCCTCGGAATACATTCATAGCTGATCTTTTGTAGAAATTAGCTCCATAATTTCAATGCTTTAGATATTAGTATAATTATCAGAAGCTAATGAGTTTTTAAAGGTTCCTATGCGAAATCATGATTTTGAAACTTCCCTCCTGCCAGAATTATAACTAGGTTATAGACAACATGACATGATCAATGACCCATTTTTACTAATGACTGAAGAATGAAGATACAGCTTCTTATGAATAAGCACTCCTTCCCGAACATGACAGGACACTGCAACTGTGAAAGCTCTGAAAATCAGAAGATTAAAACCTTGAACTAAAATTATCTAAATGTTTCACGGATGCCACTGTAGTAATATAAATACCATTTCTTGCTTTTGAAATAGTTATTGGTATCACAATTATCATAGATATTTAATATTCTTCCACGGCGGGTGACTCAATGAAATTATTTCTTCCCCCATCATCCTACTAGTTCTTCCTCAAGTCAGCTGCAGAAAGTAAATTTATCTTTTACCTGAAACTCACCTCACTTCATCCATGGACCCATAATTCCAGTAATGTTTTTGTTTTGTTTTGGTGTACCTAATTTGTTTGCAAATTTTCTATCTAATCCAAGAGTATACTAAGACATCTTTCATGATGGCTGTGGAATTAATCATGTAGGAAACAAACTCTGGGTCATGAAATCTTCTCTCCTAATATATGTGTAATCTAATCTCATGGAGGATGCAAGTAATATTTGAATTCAATTCATCTAATCTAAATTATGCATCTACCTTATGAATTGGTTAGGTTTTAGGGATATAAAGAGGAATAAAATATCATACCTAGACCCAACTCAAGAAGATAAATCTATAACTAACTATATTAAAATGATAAGTTCCAAAGTAGGCAATTTGAGCAAGTCTTGAGAGGGCTCAGAGGAGGGAATGAATCATTTGTTGAAAGTTAGGAAAGAGGATCACTGAAGACTTCAGATGGATGATATTTGAATTAGGCTATGAAGGATGAAAATCTCATTGATAGGTGGGAAAGAGAGAGAAGGCACAGTTGGCTGTCCTGAGTCTATACTTTCAAGCAGACTAATGCTTCTTTACACTAACTATGCTGTCCTATCTTGTTAAAAATGAGCCTTGGACACATTTCACATTTTTAAAAATTTTCTTCTTAGACTCCTGGGTTTCACTTCCCTCACAAATCCCAGCTCCTTTGACCTTGTTTTCTGTTGCTTGCCCCTACACTTGAAAACACATCTTTCTCAATTTTGAATTTCCACTTGGACATAGCTTTCACCTGTATAACAAAGCACAAAACCCCAGATCTCACCTACCTGATGTCCCTGCAAAGTTCACATTTTCCACTGAGAGGGCATTTGAATATTTTTAAACAGAGGAAACTATAGGGAAAAGACAGACAGCAAAGATTAAGACATATGTGACAAAAGGAAACCCATCTGGTGGAGCCAAAGCTCTCTGTTCCCTCATGTATCAGGACGTTTGACAGAATGATGTAACCAGGCCCACAATAGCAGTGATACTGTGAAATAGCAAAGGTAATACTATCCCAGCAATGCTTTAGCCCATCCCTAAGAAAATACTAATTATAGACAGGATATGCACACAAATAGGCTTACCTCCCTAAACAACCCTGACATCATTTCTTCTTAGAGAAGGTGGTCTAAGCTGTCATTTCTTGAACTTCGATTCTGAACATTTAGGGGTCTAAGTCTCTCAGGGGATGGCTCTTAAAAACCTCTGGAAAAATTAAATATTTTATAAACTTCCTGATTACTAATTTGTAATTATAGAGTGAAGACAAAAGCATTCAGTGGCTTGAATCTTGGAAATTATAGAATTTGGTTTCCTTTGCCAACCCATTCTGTTAGTGATATAAAAATGTCCCATAAAATGAGGATTTGAAGTTTCAGCTAGATTGGCTGATCTTTAATGGTACTTATGTTATTGAATAGACTAAGAGTCTGAAACCATTGTGTCCCCTCAGGAATAAGGATGTGATGGAGTGAGGCTACCTCAGAAGGCTTGCAGCATGACAACTTATGCAATGCCTTCTCTGTAGACTAAAAAAGGGAGTCTGGACTCAGGGCTATAAATTTGGCACTGTCCATGAGTTCTAAATTGACTTTGAAATGAATGAGGTAATGGAATACTCAGACAGAAGGCTCATCCATTATAGAAATACACCTCAAATTGGTTCTTCTTTTGGTAAAGGCTAAGAAGTACTTCTAGTTAAAACTTGGCAAGTTATTTGCTTACCAGGTCTTTCTGGGATTTGAATTAACTGTCACAGTGATAAAATTTTCCTAGAAACTACATGGAAAAGCCAGTGTAAACAAATGTTACAGAAAGCCTTCAAAAATTTCAGAATGAACTGTTTGATCTAGTTAGCACCTCTAATTTCGTTGGTATAGTCCATTTAAAACAGCTTTCTATAAGGAGAGAAAGAGTGAAGTTGAAGCAAATTACACATATGGCATGGGTTTATCTATTTATGTAATGAAAGAAGGCAGAAAACAGAGAAAGAAGAAAATTGGAAGAAAAGAGATGGTGCTAAGGAACAAATAAAATGCTTCTTTAGTAGACCCTAAAAATTCTCAATCAGGTCATTAAAAACAACAGATTAAAGAGTATTTAAAAAGTATTCAAAACTCATCCACCTGAATATAACCCACATGCCTCTGTGAGCTTTGTACATTGGTCAGGACTTGCTTAGTGAATTGAGACTCTATTAAGTTGCATGTGGTTTCCATTCTGTTTTTATAGGTTTTCGGAATTTACTTTAGATCTGTTGGGACCTCTAACCATTTTCTGGCCTGAAGATACTGTTGTAGACAATACCACAAAGATAATCTCTTCTGTATAGCCATGTCATCACACTAAAAGTCTTGGAATTTTTATTCAATGTTAATATGTCATAATTTAATCCTCACAGCTACACTATAAAGTTGTTACCTATTTTGTCATTCAGTAAATCAAGGCCTTTAAAGATTGAATAACTTGCCCCAGTAAGTGGTACAGCCAGCTTCAAACCCAGATTATCTAAATACAACTCTTGGACTCTTTCCTCTAAATCACATACATGCTATAAAGTTCTTATAGTGTCAATAAAATGTCTGAATCTTTTTGCAGTTGTATTATTAGGGTTTGAATGAGTACATTGATTATTGAACATCTCTTTGCTGTCCTATGACCTCAGGATTATTTTTGCGTTGGGGGGACAAATATTAAGGTGAGAAATTGTGATATGAAATTTTGTAATCTTTTTAATACTTTTGTATAATTTATTGGTCATTGTCAAATCATGAAAATATGACATTTATAAAGAGGCTAAGTAATGCTTACTTCAACTTCAAGGTTTTTAATCTTATTTTTCCTTATTTATTTTAATTTAAAAAGTAACATGTATGTGCAAAAAATTTTAAACAGTAAAGAAGTTGTAATATGAAAAGTCACTCACCTCCCATTTTTGCTCTCCAGTCCTAATTCAGGTTAAAGTCTTTTTTGTATATTTCCAATTTTTAAAATAAATACATGGAGACATAAAATATATATTTTAAACATGTTTTCGTGATATTTTCATTATTAGCTCTATGGCTTTGCTTGCTTTTCACAGCTGCAGTGTATTTCATTTATGGGTGGACTGAAATTGACTTAACCCATTTATTACTGCTTGACATTAGAGATTTTGCAGGCTTTTGTTCTAAGTGTGCTTCAGTGAACACCCTTGTTCTTATTTCTTTGTTTAAAGATGCATGTATAAAATGCTCGATAAGTGCCTCAAAGTAGCATTACTGCTTCAAAGGCTAATTTATAATTAGATATGTACAACTAAAATTTTCCTTCTATATATGTCTATGTTCCTGTTTAGTTATGATTTGTAAAAAAAAAGTTTATTATATGTAAAGAATTTAATCATATTTAATAAACTATAAAATATTTTTTAGATTCTTCATATTGTGAGGTTTGGAGCATAGGATTTTTAATTTTTATGTTGGTAAATTTATTAATCTTTTCTAATGCTACTTCTGTTTGGTTTATCTTATTTAGAAAGTATTTCCATATGAAAACAATTTTTTATAAATATACAGTTTTTTAGTCTTTTAAAGTTTTATTTTTACATTTAAATCTTTGATAGATCTGAAATATATTGGGGTCTATTTTTAAAGCAATAACCAGATTTTGTTTTTAATGGCTAGCTCATTGTCCCAACATCATTTATTGAGGAAAACTATTTTTGTCACTAATATGAAATGCCATATGTATTTGTCTAATTTTTAAAATTTTTTCTTCCATCTGAATGATCAATCTACCTCTTCAAATACCAGTATCAAACAATTACAGTAGTATTAAAATATATCTTACTATTTTACCGAAGTATTCTCCTTTACTACTTTTTAGCTTTTTAGAAACTTACTGCCAATTTTTCCATGTTTATTTTTACATAAGAAATTTAGAATCAGCTAGCTCGAGTTCCAAAAATAAGGCTGTTGGTATTTTATTTGGATCATGTGAAATCTGCAGATTAATTTAGCTTGAACTTACATTTTTACAATACTGAGTTTTTCTGTGCAAGAATAAGTTTTGTCTTTTTTACTTTTGAAGGCTTTTAAACATACATATAGCCTTTTGTAGAATATAAATCTTTTCTTCATAACAATCTTTCACATTTGTGATTAACTTCATACCTAGATATTTATTCTTATTTTAGAGATCACATTCTTATTTCTCTATATTTCATAGCCTGGTATGTTTGCAGGAAAGCAATTAATTTTCATATTTTAAAATTTGTATTTGGTTCCTTCAATAAATATTTCCATTGCCTTCCATTTTAATTATTTTAAGTTTTCTAGTTGTATTCAGTATTAAAAAACATTTTATCTTTTTCAATATTTTATCTCTATTTAAAAAATTACCTTAAGTTTCTAAAATATAATTTAAAATATATCATCATGAGTATCTGTTAATATTTCACTATTTTCATGGAATATGCTTTTAGGTATATATAGCAAGCATATTATAAAGTTATATAAAATACCAATTATCATTTTCAATTATAAAAATCAAGATTACATATTAATATTTACCAAACAAATTTTTGTTATCTAAGAAAATAATTCTGTGCTTTTATTTTCTTACTTTCTAATATTTTAAAATACATTGATAGATCTTTATAAAGATGTTTATATTTCTTAAACTTTCTTACTTGTGTTCTATTAATATTCTGAGGAGTTATTCCTTTTGTTTTGTTTTAAATAAAAAAAGTAGTATAAGGTTATGATTTTTCTCCCTTTTCAAATCTGGAAAACCAATTTTCCAGATTTGGAACATTAATTTTATGTTGGCTTTATAAAAAATGACTTTGGAAGCTATATGGTTTTATGCTTTCTAGATTATTTCAAATAGCTTTGTAATTATCTATTCTGTAGAGACTGGTTAGAATTCATCACTGAAACTGGTTTAGAAAGGGTTTGGCTTATTTAAGAGTATGGAATAAATAAATATTTTTCTTAATTTTATTCCCCCAAGACAATTGAAAAATTTGCCTTCATCTGATTTGACTTCTGGACCAATTTTGTCATTTCTGTTATCATAGTAAAGCATTTATTTTATTCAGACTCAAATTTATCTTTAATGTGTGAGTTATGTATTTTCTAATAGTTTCATTTCCCCTACATCTCTATGTACTAACAAATTTAAGTTTTTCCTAGTTTATTTAGTATATGTGCTTCCTCATCTTATTTTTCTAAGGTTAGTTTATATATAACACATATACATATAAACATACATACACAGAGGCACACATACATTTATTGAGTTTTATATATGTATATGGTATATATAATATACGTTTAAAATACATAATATGTATATATCGTATATAGGTACTAACACATTCAATTTTTTTTTTATTAAATGTGCTTTCTCCCAAATATTATTTTTCAATATTACTTACATACATATGTATATATGTGTATATATTTATTATTATATGCTTACGTGCATAATATACATTCAGTTATATATAATACATATTCATGTGCACACACATTAACCAGTTAATGAATTTGCTTTTTTACTTTTTCTGTATTTTCCAATTTGTTAATTTTGCTTTTATCACTAATGATTCCTTCTTTTTGCTTTCCTTAGTTTCATGTTATTGTTAATTTTCTAATTTCCTTAGTAGAAAGTTTAATTTATTTCATCCTTGGTTGTTTAGAAACGTGATTATTAAAGCCTATAAAATTATTCTGAGTAAACTCTTAGTCAATTTTCATAGGTTCTAACATATAATTACTTGTTATTGTTATATTCTATATTCGATACTTTTGTTTTTGCTTTTTTGTTTAACTCATGAGTTGCTGAATGTTGAATTTCTGAATTTTAAACAGTGGTATTTTAATTTTTGTTTTTGTGTTATTGTAATTGTAGTGCATTGCAAGCAAAGAATTTCTAAATTAATCCCTTTTTAAAAATTACTTTATTTTCTTTATAACCAACCTAATCTATATGCTGTATTGCATATGGAGATGATATGTTGTATTGCTATATTTTATATACTTTACTGTTTATGTATATTTATTTGGTCTATTTGACCAAATGAGCTAAAAAATGTAAGTTAAAAATGCTCTGTTGCTGTTGTTTATATTATATCTTCATTAAAGCACTTATTTGAACTCCTTTAATGTTCTTTCTCCTCCTTAATTTTAACTCTAATGTTAATATTACAAATTTTGCTTTCTTTTTTTAAAATATGTCTTTGCCTATCTATTTTTTGTATTCAAATGACTTTATTTTAAAAGTTCACTTTAATTCAATATGAGATCAGACTTTCTTGCTTATCAGATTAGATCATCTTCAATAGGTTATTTTATTGTTTTTACCATCATTGATGTAAGAAGTATGATTGATCTTTCATACTATAATGTTATTTGTGTTTCATGTTTCCTTGTTTTCAGTCTTTTGCTGAACAGTGTACTTTGTGCATTCTTCTTTCTGTGTTTTTTTTCTTGTGATTTCTTCGAATGTTTATTGACTTTTAAGTTTTTCTTGTATGTTTAACTATATTTAAAACTGTTTCTTAATTAACTTTAGAAAATCCGACACGGTTCTAGAGTGTAGTGGTTAGCATTTCTGCTTTACACACAGAAGGTCCTGGGTTTGAGCCCCAGTGGAGCCATGGTCCATG
>NW_011888792.1:8302455-8328173 GCF_000151845.1 Pteropus vampyrus | reverse complement strand
AACATCACTTCAGAGTGTTGGGAAGTCTCTAGAACAATATATGGCATACAGTTGGGTTCAGTATCTTTATTGTTAATCATAACACTTTGATCCACAGGATAACTTAATTGGTATAGTATCAAAGTATATTTAATCTCAATCTATTTATGAGTATTAAATAATGCCTGAATATATATACCTCAAGGTGTTTATGACTTGTAAGCATTTGCCCCAATATTCAATATAGTAATAACTTAGTAAATGGTGGTAGAACGAATAAATATACTGATAGAAGAAATGATGTGACATTGGTACAAAGCTGCCTCTCTTTTTGTAGAAAGGATACTGAGTTTAATTTTTCAAGGTTTCCTATTTAATGGTCTTGACTTATTTATTCTATCTTTATCTTCTTTTTTTTCAATAACTTTTTTTCCCCTTTCTATTTATATTTTAACAGTACTAGTTATCTACAGGAATATAGCATGGATTGATAGGAATGTGAAGTTGTTTGAAATCCAAAATAAAAGTTATTATCTCATAGTATCAAGCCTCTAATTCAGCTTTAATGTTGTTGAGGATTGCCTTAATTACACCCCATCTAGGTGGGCTAGATGATTCACAATGTTTATTTAAAACATTAGCTTGGTATAGAGAACTTTGTTTCATAATTTTCCACTTAATTTATTTGACTCATCTTTACTTATTTGCAGCCATTGGTGTATCCTTGTTTTAATAGAAAAGTGACTTTCTATTTCCAAACAATAGTCATGCTTCATTTCTCCAGCCATAATAGAATGGCCAGTCTCTATATGTAATTCTTGTTTAACTAGTTTACTGCAGTTATTATCTGTTCACCTAGTATTGAAAACCTATTATTCAACACTTTTAAATATATAAGTCAAATGTAGTGTCTACCCTGGCAGCTCCAATCCTCAATGCTACAACTGATACCACAGAAAAAATTTTAAAAGTAGTATAAAAACACAATAAATTTAAGTCATCCTGGGTTAACACCATTTCATACTCGATTATTTTTGAGTTTCTCACTTGTATTTGATTAAATTCTTTGAGGGATATAAAAAAGTAAGGGGCATATCACTTTCATGGAAAAATTTATAATTTATTTTGGAAGATCAAACATGCATATAATATAACTAAACAAAATTGCCAGGTACCCTGTGTCAGTCAGTAAATATGCCATGTATGAAGAGAGATTGTCATTCTCATTTTAAAATGAGAAAACTAAGGCACAGAATGTTTAAGTAACTTGCTCCAGATTCTATAGCTAACGAGACAAACAGCATATATAGGCCTAATGAAATCAGAGCGAAGGTGAGATATAGTGGCATAAGAATTAGGAAAATCTTTTTGAAAGAACTAAATTTTTAGCATAATCTCAAAGCAGTAAGATAAAACTTTCAGGTGTGAGGAAGATCAGGAGTCAACACAAAATGAAAAAGCACAGGCATGGAGAGGCGTGAAAAAATTGAGGAATAACGGGAGATAAGACTCGGTTCTGATCAAGATTTTAGAGGAATCATGAATGAAATGCCTCTGAAAAGCCAGAGATATGCTGAGTAAAATAAACAGTAAGATAAGCTCTTCTCCCCAATAAAATTTTCCCTGCTCGCTTTGGAGAGACTTGGACTAAATGCTCAGGTCACATTTGAGAACTGACATGACAGAACTAAAAGCTCTGTCGTTTTCCTAGTGCCTGATAGTGCTACAGATTCACTATTCAGATTAGGACATTCTTTTCAGACCATCACTCTTAATATTTCAGATAACACAAGAAAGAAAACAGAATAAAACTGCTATCTCCATTAACACTTAGTGTCCATTAAATCATTTGTGAGTTTATTGGCTCACTTAAGTTATTAGATCAGTGACAGAATGCTAAGCAGGGCAAGTGATTTTAATGGAGGTGAGAGCATACTGTAGGATTGCTAAAACACAGGACAGTAGCTAGGCATTGAGAACAGCAAAGTGATGAAAAGTCAGGGAAATTGAAAGGGACAGCAAAAGGCTCTGAGGGTAAGTCCCACTAATTTTAATTTTGCACATTTGCCTGGAGCTGGCCCCGAGAAAGCTATATGGGAAGATTTTTCAGTAATGTAAGTAATTAGTAGGTTAGAAAGTGAAAAAGGTGTATTACTCCTCAAAAATTTTTATATAAAAATCCTTTTGCAGTGTAATGCAGAAGCTGGCTGATAGTAGTTTATGAGAGCCAATTGTTAAATTTTCACAAAATGTGGGGGTTCATAAACTTTTGTTAAATTAAAATTTGCCATGATGGGAGTAATTTACACTAAAGAAATTGTTAAATGTTACAAATCAAGCTTCTCACCATCCCGTCTTTCCCGTCCCTTTACCCCACCCCCTCCCCCAACACATGCAATGGGATTGAAAAACTGAGAAAAGAAAGTTTCTTTCACTCCATGGTGGACTGAAAACTAAGGAAGGAAAGTTTCAAGACATGAGATTTAGCCACTACGTCATGGACTTTGAGCGTCAACTTCTTTTTACTACGGAAAGAGGAGCTAAAGCTGCTCTTCAAAGGCAGAGAAAGAATGCACCCCTACCCCTTCACTCCTTGGAATCATGTGAGGGGACACAAACAGTCTGGCTTGATATTTTGTTTCCTGCTTTTCTAAAAACACAAGATACCATGGAGACTGTAATTCACAAGAGTGAAGAATGTACAGTGTGGAGGAAGGAGTAAGGATGATTGCTGGTACTGTGGAAGAACAGTGGGGAGGGATTTAGAAAGTTAAAACTTTGAGGTTTTATAAAACAACAGTGACTGAGATCTGGACTATATGTCCTTGCAAAGTGGTTGCTTCTCCGCTGTCCATTCTTCCAATACTTCTTCCTTCTGACTTCATTTAGTTTTTGGAACCGTTTTAGACTGGAGAACATCATGGAGAAAGGAAAGGGGGAAAAAGGTTTGTGAAAGGCCTCTGAGAAGAACGAAAGCAGACTATTGGAAGAAAAGGTGGCAGGAAAAAAAAAAGTACACCAGTACCTTTTAACATACTATTAGAAAAAGCCTTGAAATTTTCAGCTTGAGAAGAATAAAGCCATTTAAGCAGATGGAGGAAAATAAAAGTTAGATGAAACTGTAAAATATTCCAGTTACTAAACTGAAGAAACCATTAGTGGAACTCCTCCTTTCATTTAAGCAGCATGAATAAGACTCATTTAATAATAAATTCTTATCCTGAAAGCCGTTTGTAGAGTCAAGGAACTTATCTTATGCAGGTGTTCCATGTGTGAAATGCCAAAACAGATAATAGAAGCCCCAAATACACCATATTGTGGTTAGAGGGAATTCTAAACCCAAAGACACAGTAAGAAGAATAGGAGGTTTTCAAAGCAAAACTATGTTTGTGCTTCAGTGCTGCTTTAAAGTGATTCAGTTTGTTTTAATCAGTTATACTTTTTGTGCCATAAATTCCATATGTATACTAATTATACTAGTAAAATTCGAGTTTAACATCGCAAGGAGAAAGATTGTGAGTTCTTTGAGAAGATATAGTTTTTCCTAAAGGATACAAACTCAACTTCAGGTCATTACAAATGAAATTTACTGTAGAAATTATTTGCAGAATAGCTTAAGGGCTTGATTTGGCATGTTTCTGCATGCAGAGTTCCTGGAAAAGTTATGGAAACTTATAGCGCTATAAATGCCAGCTGTTGAAGGCAAGCTGCTCATAATCTGAACGGAAGAGGAAAGAAAATGTAGATATAAAAGAGGAAAATAAGGGGGAACAAAGAGAAATATCAGGCTACATGCTTGGATCACACAAAAGACTGGCAAAAACAGGTTGGATATTGCTTAGGAGATATGGGGAAAAAAGAATAAAAATGATTAAAAGTGTCATGGCTGCCAAAGTGGGTTTAGAGGCCCAAGTACTTCATTTGTATAGACATCAAGTCAATCTTAGTCATTGATACTTTTGTAGCCACTGTTACATTTATAGGATAAACACACATCTACACAGATCTCATACATTCATACATAAATATATGAACACAATGAATGCATATCTATACACATGTAAGCATATATGTATATACAGATGTAAATACACATATGTAAAATGGGATATAAGTAGAATAGAAAAATGTAAAAACTGCCTTCTAAATACTTTTAGTTTAATTGAAGGTACAAGATACAATACACAGAATAACTGCATTCTAGTACTTTGATCTCTCATTTGTTATTCAGCAGATTTTAATGTGGCCCCTGCCCCCATGTTATTGAAACTTCTCTATCTGTTGCCAAAATTATACACTTTAAAAAGTTTTCTTTAAAACTTTTAGAATTGCAATATTAAACTGATCTGCAACATTTTTCTCCCCACATTTTTAAACTTTCCATTCCTAACATTCCATTCAGCATTCTCTCCTGATTTCCTTCATCTCTCAAGACATTCTCAGTGTCCTCCATGGCCTTTTTGTCCTTTGCTGGTCTGTTAAAAGGTGATTCTCCTCAGGAGTCTATTCCTGTAATTCATCCTCTTCTGGGTGCAATTCCATACATGGAAGGAATTAGAAAATTTTGAAAGGAATGACAGGATGAAAATATATCTAAAGGACTAATTTTATGACAAAGGTGCTGGAGAGTCCATGGAGAATGATTCATAAGTTCAGTTTGAAGATATGAAAAGTTTAAGTAAAAGGGAAACCATAGATAAACAAAAACAAAGAATAGTTAAAGATATTCTTGATAGTAATGGCAACTGTTGTCCCTTGATATTACCTTTTCCCTTTCCCTGCTAATTTTTTTCTATATCTGTTATTATTTTCTTATATACCATATAACTTACTTAATTTTTTACAATAGTATGTTTTAGAGAAAATAGAAAATATTGTGATTTGGCTTGTTGGAATTACAATGCTGGCCAAAGATCTGAGTTGGAAAAAGAGACCTGGGATTGAGACATAAATTCAGAGCTGGAGATACAGATTTAAGAATTATTATAATAGAGTTCATTAAAGCTGTGAAGTAGGAGCAGCCCTACAGGGAAGATAATGTACAGTGATCAAAACAGAAGGCAAAAGAATAGGTAATACAGACAAGATTTCACATGATAATGATCGAAGATGTTTGCAACTGTAAAACCCTCTTCCAGAAAGAAGATATACATTTTGAGGCAAAATGTAATATATAGATCTTTTTTTTCTCGTTTCTCTTTTTGCCAGGGAAAGCAGGTTTGGTTAAGCCAGGATAGAGCTTTGTCAGGAGTGGAAATGCAATGAGATGTTTATTTTTATTTTCATGGTTTGAATCCAAGTTGCTTTTTATATTACGTATATGTATTATTTTTATTAAAATTAGTTAAATTTAAAAATAAAATTGAAGATGATGTTGCTTATGTAGCCATAAGAAATTCTTTAGATGTTCACAGCTGTGGGTTTTTAGCTATTACCTTGCGTTAACCAGACTTCTGAGAATAATCTAGTCTGAGTGAGAGACTGTGGCTCTGTAGAATCGGTTTTCTTAACTTTCTTATTACTCCATTTGCTTCTGAAAATTTTTTTTTCCTAACTCTTCCCATCAATTATATCCTTGGTGAGGTGGGTGGTAGTGAAGAGGGCTTTCCTGGGCTGTTCTCACTCTTGAATGTAGCAATTTCACTTTGGTTTAGCTTTCTCTCACATCCTGTGGACTGCAATGTAACACAAGGGCTCCATGTGCTTAGTTTTTCAGCTGATAAAACTACATATGGTATATACGCATATATTTATGTATGTATCTATCTAACTTCTATCATATTTTCATTGATAAAACTTTATCATTTTCCAATTCAGTTGAATTCTTGAAGTGATGAGTTACTAGTTCCTAGAAAGTCTGTTAAACATTAAATTATAAAAATTAAATTTTTCATGTGATTCTGGTCTGCATGAAGAAAATGCACAATTTAATGTGAATAAGATAGATTCAAAAGAAATTAGATATCAGATGACCACTGACCTAGTGACTACATAAGTGATGCTTCTATGACAAAAGGTGCTATATTTTTTAAAAAACTTATAAAGGCAATTGAGAAAAGGGATCTTTTAGAAATGTCTGATTAAGGACCAGATTTGCTAACTACCTATGAAGCTGAGATCAGGAATAAATACAACACCAGAAAAGAAAAAGCCCAAAGGATTTGAGTATATAGCAAACTCAAGTCAAGAAATATTTATTGAAAATTTATTTTGTTCCAGTTTTGGTAAGCAAGATTGACTTGTCTTTAAGAGAAACTTGCATGATATAGCTTTGATGTAAAGTCTTAAAGACTATTTTGTTAAGAGTGTCTGGATTCTTCAGATGTAGTTTGTTCTTGAAAGAGAAACCAAGGTGCAGAATTGGTGGTACCATCACCTTGTGAGTTTTCTTTTTCTTTTTTTCTTTTTCCTCCATAAGTGATGTTTTATTAGTCTCACTGAATTTAGGCACAAATTTTGGTATAGTAACACTTTCTCTTAGGGAATAATAAGCTCTTTAAATCATGTTCTAAGGAAGGAAGAATTTTGTGCTGTCATTTGGTTCCTGATAAGGATAAAATTTAAGCTGAAAATTAAGCTAATGTCCTCATGGCAGTTTACCATAAACTTTATTGATTTTGCATAGTAAATCAGGTAACTTGCCATCTGTAAATTATTCATACCTGATTAGAGTAAATTTGTGAATCTTTTTGGAATTAGAACCAAGTCATGTCAAAAATTACACTAAGAAGAATCCCTTAAGTTGGGCTCAGGAAACTTAATTCTACTATAAGGTTTTGCAGTGAAGACATCTGCAATCCTGCAATTCTAATTCCAATTTGTAATATTTTGTAAAGTAGGCTTCTGAACCCGAGTATAAAGATTATAATAATTACCTCTGGATATCCCTCTGTATTTTCCTTCTAGACTTAGTGCATTTTACAATTTCGATTTAATAAAAGTCATTCTATCATTATCTGGTAAAGTAGCCTAGCACAGAGATTCCGAAGCTCTGCCTAGAACAGAGCTTTACTTGCTTTTTACCTTTGTTTACCTTCTGACCCCAGTTTTATTTGCAGAAATTGTTTATGAAGCTCTTTTTTCGCCTTCTTGCTTGTGAAGCAGCTCTTGGGTCTGTAAGCCATGGAGTAGTGTTCTCATCATGCATATATTTAGCACCCTAATCTCTGCAACCAGTTTTAGCTGCTTGTTATACTTTTCTTGACATTTTCTTGTATGCTTTTTGACATCTGCTTGCAAACTCCTGCAGCCTTTTCAATCCTGATATTCGCTTGTTTCATCTGATGTTGTTATCGTCCTCTTTAGATATGCAGATGTTTTGCTTCCCTTCAAGTCTTGTACCTTCAGTCTTGCTAGATTGTTCTGGAGACCCATCCCCATTGCTTGCTGATTCGTTTGTTTCTTTGCTTGTTTATTGTTATACTGCTTTCTGCCTCAGACATCAAGCATCATACTCTTCTTTTGAGAACTGAATACCTTCAGTTGACTTTTTAAAGCAATCCATTTGGAAACACATACACATTAACCGTGCAATGGATAATATTTCAAAGAAAGTATTATTTAATATCAACTTTTTCAACAGACTCTGACAATATTCATTGCACTACTATTTCACAAGAGCTTGAAAAACCTCATAAAATAAACAATTGTCAAAAATGATTCTATAAACTTAAGTAATTAGCAGCCTAAAGTGCTGTCTCATCACGTGGCATTACTTTGTATCAACAATCATCTTTTCTGATCACCAAAGCTGGATTAATCGTTTATTTGCCTCTAATATCTTGTAGATCTATGACATTATCTGAGTGTTTGGTAATGAACCCGAGTATAGTGCAGTGCTTTCTTCAGATCTCTGAATAATTTCAGAAGGCAGAATCTTTTGTCTCTCTGGATATGTGCCACACTTGTAATGCAATTGATATCTGTAGAAAAGATATCTGCAGGGATGCAAGCACACAGCACCCATAATTTTAGGTAAGCAAAACCGGTCCTGAGACCCTGAAATCATCCAACATACTGGCTCAAACAGTCATGAAAGCATGAAAGTTTAGATGTAATATTACATTTCTAATTTCTGAAACAAAATTTCCCTTTCTTCTATGTTCCAATTATCAGAAGACATTTGGGTAATAGTTAATTGGTAAAAATCTGTCAGTGCTGAAGGTGAAGCGGTAAGGAGTTCAGTTTTCATCACTGCTGAATGGTGTGATGTCTCACACATAATATTTAAGTCAGTAGCTTAACCTCCCTGTATATTTAATGCAAGATAAACTACTAACACAGCATTTTGAAGTATTTAGGTAACTATATCTGAATTAAGTTTGAATAGGCGGCAACATATTTCTTCTGGTAACATTAATTTTAAAACACCTATTCAAGTCACTAATAAAAATTGGCACACAATATTTTAATTTTAATTTTATTTTTGATATCAAACATTAGATTGCAAGGGTGGTCTGAATTATTGAAAGATTCAAAAAATTGTAAACAATTCAGCCTTAAGAATATCTTTTCCTACAACCATTTAAATCTTCATCAAGGTAAGCTGAATAATATTTCTCTTATTTATCAGACTGGATTTTTTTTTACTATCCTGGAGGAAAACAAAAAGCAACAGCAACAACAACAAAAGGCATTGTTTTCTGGAAAAACAGATGCCTCCCTGGCTCTTTAAACACTGAGCTAAATACATGAGTTATTGAGGTGAAATAAGTTGCTTTCAACAGTTGTTAATATATCATTAATAATCATACATGCAATAAATAACAACACATGAATTATTTCCTAAGAGATATATGACTGCAAATTGCAGTAACAAATCACAGCGTATATAAAGAATGCTCATTACTCTAGTGTGTATAGAAGCTGTTTTAACAACTGTATTCTTTATGGTGAGGCTCACCCTAATTAGCCTTGCAGATTCCTTAGGGAATGTGTGTGGAATGTTTGACATTGCGATGCTCTAGTTAAAGTGGGGGAGGAGAATATCATTTCTGCACCAAGAAAGCACCAGGCCACAGACCTGGCTTTCTACTCAGTCACTTGTTTTAATGTATGCATTGTGGTGAAAGTAAATAGCCTTTTCAAACAAGTAGATAATAAAGGTGTATGGAATTAAATGACTAATTAAATCAATATTCAGCATGTAAGCTAGACGGCAATGTGGACTAACATTTTTTTTTCCTCAATGGGGCCTTTCCAGTGTAAAAAGTGTATAAACCAACCTCATGTCTGTATGTGCTTGAACACCAACGTTTGTAGATGCAAATGTAAGAGGAACACACTTCTTAGTCTCTATTATATTGGAAAGCTAAGTGGACTATACATTTTTTTAAAAGAAAAAAGAAAAAAACAACGTTGAAGCGCACAAATAAGCAGCATGTTTTTTTTCCCTTTGAATGAAACATTATATGTGGATTCTGCTGCTCTGTTAGCTTATAGCTTGTTGCTAAATCAGACCTTTCCTGCAGTGAAAAAAATTGCATCTTTTCGTTGTAATCCTTGACAGCTTAAAGTTTAATGGAGGCAGTTTTTTTTTTAAAGGTATGTAATGGGTTGACACCAAGGAAGGCTGCTGAGAGCTCACAAACTCAGAAATAGCTTGAAATGCAATAAGAACAAGCTCTTGCTGATTTTTTTTAAAATCATAATTTCCTATTCTTGATAGAGAAAACAGGAAAAAGAAACAGCTTTTTTGTTTTCACGAAGTAAATTGTTTATCTCATCCCAATCAAAAGATTCTCTTCTATCCTGGAAGAGTTTCAAAGTGGAGGTTTATTCAAAAGGTAGGAGTAAGGTTATATAGCTGTTAATAGAGAGAAAATAGATTTTTGCCCCAAAGTAAGTATAAGTAGAATATGAATTGCCAAGACGAGAACTCAATGAAAGGGACAGATTTTGATGCTTTTGGAGAGCAGAGGTAGGCAAGAGTGAACCATCATTGCTGACAATATCTCCCTGTTTGACACCCAAAGGTCATACTTGGTTACATTTCAACTTACAAATTCCAGAATACCATCTCCAGATAACACGTGGTCCAGAGTGTGGCTGAGGAGAGTTCAGAGATTATACCTGGAGCAGGCTTTAAAACAATCTTGACAGTTGGCACCAAGATCCCTCTTAAGGAGATATACTACTTTGGTTTATCTTGGTTTGGTTCCTTTTAGGTTAGGATAATTCTTTGATAAATGCTCAGAATGACTGAGTGGGCTTGGTGATAAGTCAAACTTTAAGGGAATATGATGGCTAGAGATAAAACAATAAGACCGGTAACTATATGGTAATGAGTAGAAATATGAGGGGTTGAAAAAAGAGGGGTGTAAGGCACAAAGTTTTTCTTTTTTTACTAACAAAGCTCTGTACTATTCAATTTTAACTTTTTTGAATGGTTATGTTGTAAAGCCTGTTTTTCTACAACATTCAAGGAAATCTGCCACATACACATTAAAAAATCTTTCATGAGAAGTAATTTATGAGAAGTAAAGAATGGAGAAATGGAAACATTCCTTGAATGATTTGATATGAAACATAGAGAAGGAAACATCCATAGAGGTGATGGATATTCAGCAAGTTAGAACTAGAGTGAGAAGTAGCCCTGGAAAGATAAACATGAGAAGGTAGAAAAATATCTGGAGGTGAACCAGAAAAAATTTGTTTTCAGCATGCTTACTTTACACTTTCTTTAGAGAAAAGTATTTACTGAGAGTCCAATCTATATTGTACCGTTATACTTTCTGAGACTTTTCTCATTAATTTCAGTACAAGTATTCTATCGGTGGCAAAAGTTATGATTATGGAAGTGCTAATAATATTAATTTTTTATGCTGGTCATGGAATAAATTGCAATGACAGTACTCAGGCTAAGTGATTGCTTTCTACAGAACAGTTCATATTGGCTCGTCTTGAAATAAGCAGATGTAAAACACTATTCATAATAAAAAATTTTAAAAATAAACTGGAAAAGCAAATGGGAAAACTAAAATTTAGAATAAAAAGTAATCTGAATATATGATCACTTTCTAAGAATATATTCCCAATATTTTTAAAGATTTTGAATTAATTTATTTAATCCTTTATTGAAAACTTATTGTAAACTGAACAGTATTCTAAATACAGAATAGGCGATACTCATGGTTCTAGATTTTGATTACCTAAAATTTGAATTTTCAAATTTAAACCATGTTTTTATTGTCTCCTTTTAGAGTACCTATGACAAAGTTTTGATGTGCAACTTTCCACATATTTTCAAAAAACATCAATAGATGTAAATTAAGTCTTAAACTAAATTTTGATTTAGGATTTATGCTGTTCAGTGTTTATCTGCATCTCTGTTGAAATCTAAAGTTTGCATTTAAAAATATAGTTCAGTATCTTTTAAAATGATTATAATACTAAAATAAATTCTGAGGGGACCCTCTAAATCTCTAATTACAAAATGCAAATGTAAATTGATAGAACGCAAAAATATACTGAGCACCTGCAGTTCCACATACTTTACTAGCTCTGGGTATGATAGAATATTGAAATAAGACATGACTTCAAACTTAAATAATTTATAGTCCAGTAGAAGAAATCACTCATTTAAGTGGGTTATACTGTAAGGCAGGAAGTAAGAGGTACTTCAAGAGAGCTATGAGAGTAGACATAGGTCAAAGAAGATTATTTCCAATTCCTGTGAAGGTTTTCTGGAATTGTGCACAACTCTGAAAGATAATATAAGAGATGTAATAAAGAGACTTTAAAGGTGTCCAGAGCACATGGAGAAAGGCAAGCAGGTGAGAATCATGGTGCATCTACAAGGAAGAGTATGTACTTTATGAGGATGTTGAACTCTTAATGGGAAGTGATGGGCAAAAACATTAGGAAGGTAGGTCAAGTGATGAATGCTCAAGTGATAAATTCGGACTGTATCTGGCAGAAAATGAAGAATACTTGCAAGTTAATGGGCAGAGTAATCAATGTTAAAGCCATACTTTAGAAAGATTAATTTGGCAGTAGTGTGTAGGAAATTGAGATGAGGTAGTTTGTTTGTTTGTTTGTGTGTTTGTTTATGAAGGATTTTTAATGCCACAACTTTTTAAAATTTTTTTAAAAAAATTTTAATGCCACAGGTTCTTCTCATTTTTGGTATAACCCATTTTTATGGGATTCTATACAGAATATTCATATTTAACTAATTCTTTTTTACCACATTTAAAAAACACTTCATCTTTTGGGGATAAGAGACCAGCATGAAGAACAATTGATTAGAAAGCAAGCCCTTTTAAAAACTTAAAACACATTTAATATGAGATAAGTAGTCATACTTAAAATAGGACAACATAGCTACCATTTCTAGGAATGTCTAGATGTCAGTGATTGTACTAAGCTCATGTAGATATTGTCATATTTAATCTTAACCATCACCCAGGAGGCAAGCATGTTGTTATTTCTATTTTATAAATTTGAAATTCTAAGGCTTTGTTAGGAAAATGAAAGAACCAGCTTACAAGTACAACATCTACCTCAAAATAGCACATTGGTAGACATCCATACGTGTGCACTGAATAGGAACCACTAGTAAAATAATTAATATAGAAAAATTATACAAGTGAAAGATACAGATAACTATAATACCTGTGACTTATTGAGCACCAGCTCTGCCAGTGCACCAAGGGGGTTACAGATATCATCTCTTGACTGCTAAGTTAGACTTGAGTACCATTGTCACATCTGCAGTGACCATGAATGACCATGAATCACTAATATAGTTATGTGTTTCAAGGAGAAATAGACAAATGGGAGGCATAATAGTATGATGTGTGAGCTCTAAGTAGGAAACCTTCCACTTGATGTTATTTTAGTCAGGCACTTAGTGCAAAAAAAAAGAAGCAGAACATAGAAAAACAAGAGGGTTTTGAGAGGAAGAAACAAGTGATTAAGATAGCAGAAAATGTTTTCTATGAGAAGCAATAGGACTGTGAGTCAGTATCCATGTGTTTCAGTCTGCTTTTATTACCTGTTGGCTGTTTGACCTTTGGACACATTATTTATCTTTCTGGATCTCAATTTCACATTTAAAAAATGAGGGCACTGTCAGAGAGTTCTTAGAGTAAATGTAAAAGTTAATGAAAAATGAGTTGCCCTAGGTATAATTAAGGTGGGAAAGACTTTCTTTCTCCTAAGGGAACAATGTATACAAAGATATCAAAGGAAAGGGTGAACATGGAACATTTAGGGAACAGCAAGTGTACAATTCGTTATGGCAGGAGTGAGTGGTGAATGTTTCAGAATTTTGAGAAGAATGAAGAGTTAGCACTTAAGGAAGGAACTAAGAGGGACTATATGTAATAGTGGTTAAGAGCATGGGCTCAGAAACCAGATCATCTGATTCAAATTCTCCTTTACTGTCTATTTGTTGAATCATGTTGGGCAAGTTACTGAATGTTTCTTAAATTCTATTTCTTTATTGGTAAAATGGGCACAATAATGGTCCTACCTCTAGCACTATTGTGAGAATTAAATAAGTTAGTCCTGAAAGAAGAGGCCATCACTCAATACCTATAACAAAAAGCTGAATTTACTGCTTGGTAAGCAAAGGAGAATGGTTTTTATAAAACATAGTCTCTCTGAACAAACTATTAGGAGTTTGAGGAAATGTGGAGGTCTGTGGTTGGCAAACTTTCAGAAGCCGGAGTATATGTCCATGTAAGAGTGGCACTATAGTGCGGTTCTTATGCATGGCTGAATTTCAGAAGCATGGTCATTGGAGTGAGACTGCTACTGATTGGATCGACAGTGACCGGCTGGCTTTCAAAAGTATGGTTATTGATAGAATAGTATCTAATCAAAGTGTCTGATAGATTAGTATGAGCTCAAAATTGGTTCCAGTGGTTACTTGCTATATGACCAAAGAACAATTAGCCTTTCCCTTTCTTGAATGCGGAATATGGATTCATCATTTTTATTCTTAATTCGTTCTCTAAATTCCATAAACTACTCATTTTAAGTGGAGTAGTATCTCTGCATGTGTTATATTGTTAGTAATATTTTATTTATTATTTGACTGGTTGAGAAATTTGTTTTACATAATCATATAATTGTTATTTTTTTCTCTGAAAACCATGGAGATTATCTACTAAACGATCTTTAGCAATGAAATGACATGATTAAATATGTCTTTAAAAAACAAAAACATCTCTAACACTGTGGGGGGTCAATGAGAAAAAATATATGTATATATTGTAGTTTACATCTCTGGGTTTACGTGTGTCAGTAGTGTTGATCTCAGATGTATTTTCTATTCAGTCATAGTGGTAAAAAATCTTAGGAAAAGGAAAAGAAATATTAGTTACTTTATATAGTCCTCTGGCAAAAACACTTTCCTCACCAATTTTTACCAATAAAAATAACTCGCTGTGAAAGTTCCAAGGGATTTTCACATTCGGGGGATAAAAGGAAAATCAACTAATGCTCTAGTCTAAATTAAATGAAAATTCATTATACAAATTATTGTTAAATTTGAAACAGGTGTTCTCTTCCTACTTAGGAAGATAAGAAATGAGAAAACTACCACAGATTTGTTATTGATTTAAAGTGTTCGTAAAGTTAAATTCTCAGTGCTATATTTCTAAGTTTTCCTTTGAAGAAGTCCTCTTTAGTAAACAGAATTTATGAAACATCAGGAAAAAAAAAAGAAATAACCAAGAAAGATATGTGTGGTTTATAATATTTGGGTCCTGCCAATTTAGGAATTGTGATAGTACAGATTCCAGAAAAAAATTTTGATTTATTCATTGGCACCATCCAAATAATGGTGTCTCTAGTCACCATAATTTTTTAGAAGTGCCTAGTTTCACCTCTATATGGAATATAGAGATAAAAAATCCAGGACAGTGGCAGGGAGCCTTCTCAGAGGTCTCTCATTCCATTGTGTAAAAAAAAAAAAAAAAAAAGAGCACAGAAAGAAAAACATTACAAAACAAAACAAATGTTGGTAGAAATCTGCCTTCACAGAACTCAGCTGTTTTTGTGTAACTGTAAGAACGCCCATGAAGTTTGAATAAAAGCAGACATTCCTTTTTTATAGTGACCTCACTTAGAAGAGATTCAAAGGATCAACATAGTTTTAAAAATCTCAAACTGACCACTTATAATAACACAGTTTGAAGTAGAATTCTCTACAAAAGGATCACTGGCATATAACTTTATTTTCTTGTAGCATTACACTCTGGAAGCATAATGTCACATGATATCCTGATACTCTCATGATAGGATAAAGAAAAGCCAATCTGAGGAGAAGCATTGCATGGAGGTGAAACATACTTAGTGTCTAAGTCTGACTAGAATAAATAATTTCAAATCCAGTAAATTGAGTTTTCAAAATCAAATAAATTCTGTAGTTGCTTTACCATTTGCACTTCCACAAATCAAATTTACTTAAATTCATGTGCCCATTCTAATTCCATCTTACATACTTCCCAACAAAAATCAGCTGTGTCTTAGCTGCCTACCAGGAAAAGTAAAATTTCTTTGGAATTAGTGGAGTCATGGTGATTTAGTGTAATTTTATATTGAAATTTGGCTAAGTTTGGGCAAACACTGTGATTTTTTGAACACTAGCATTTACTCCAATAGACTCCTATGGATGTTCATGGGAACAAACAGTATTGAAATTAAGGAAGGATGGGTGTCTTGTTTTGAATTAGCCATAACCAGCACCTTTAGATGGGGTTGGATACATTCATCATATGCAAAATTCTAATTGAGAAGGTGGGTAATTTTAGCATCAGCTAATTGTTAAATGCACTGTTCAGCATACAGTAAACATTCAACAAATAGCACAGAAGAGTGGCATCAGTGTAGGCAAGTAGACAAAAGAAAAGTTCAAAGTCCTTAATATGCCTCCAGGACTGACCCCCTACGTATCTCTTCAGCATCACGCATCACTAACCTCCCACATTCTAACTTGAAATTCCAGCCATAGCAAGTGCTATTCATTCCCAGATAGCATTTCTTCAGAATGTTTCCCTACCTCTTCCCCTTGTTGCCTTCTAATTATTCTTAATTTAGTTACCTTGAGTAGTAGGCCCTGATGCATTCCCATACTCCCATCCCTTGTAGATTATAACTACTATGTAATTTCTTTATTCTAATATTTATCCTGCAGTTAATAATTTCTACATTACGTGTCTATTTCCCCCATGACACTATATTGCTCTGAAGAACAGGAACAAAACATTAACTTTCTTGTTCACCATTGCATCAAAGGCTTTAGTCCTATGATTGGCACATAGTAAATACCCTAAATAGTTATCGATTGAATAAAGGCTTGTATTTGAAGCATACATGAGTTAGCAAATGCTTTACAAATAGCATACCCCTAGGTAAATGTTACCTCATCCCTCATGTCTTAGGTCACTTGAGTTTTGACCTGGTTCTTAGTATAACAGTTCAAGAAGACCAGGAGTGGGGAGACTCCATTTTTCTTCTGAGTATCCCAATTAGATTATTTCAGAGACTCCCGAGGCCGCCAACTCAGTCTATGTTATATTCACTTTGATGTTAGAGTCCCATGAGCAGACAAACTTCATTACAATATGATTCATCATTACTACTATAAGGTACAACTATATCTCTGGTCAAATAGTGTCCTCTGAAAACCATAATCACAAACACATAGACAGTTTTACAAGCCATGTTAAAATATAAGCCTTATTTCATAATCAAAGTAATATGAGTATTAGAGCTATTTCCATCATGAGCCTTTTATAGAGATCTCATTTAATGAAGTTCCAAAATGTCTTTTATAGGAGCTAGTAAAGTAAGTTTGGTTTTCTAATGATGTACAGTCAATTAAATCTGCAGACTCACTTCATGAATCTGATATCATTCAGTAATCTTTCTGTATCTGGATTAATTTTGGATGCCAAAATTTAGACAAAAGCTTCCACTTTTTTTTTGATTTGAAGAAATATGACCTTGTCTGGAAATACATAATTTTCAAAAACACAAATATGGAAATACTTTATTCTGATTTTCTGGTAGGAATAGTGGTTTTTTTTTTTAGGGCATACTTTTTTTTTTAAGTAGATGATAATGAATGTAAATCATTCTACAAAACAATGTGAGCTTATTTTCACATTTGTTTGGGATTAAACTGCATCTATAAACTGCTTCCACATGTATGCTAATTAACTCTGCTGCAGAACTAACTACATTGCTTTGAGGATTATAGACAAAAAAAATTTATGAAATCTTACCTTTTCAGTTCAACCTTTATCCCATATTTCTGGTCACCAGGTCTCAGTTATGAGTAAGTCTATTTTGGGGACTCTTTCGGCTCAGGGCATTAGTATGGGATCTTTCCCTTGTAGATAAAAAGATTAAACAAAACCAGCCTGATGTAGACCCATAGTTATTATTTGTTAGCTGTCAGTGATGAATATAAAATAAATTAGTAGTTTTCCCACAAATAAATCTTAAGATTAAAAAAAATGTCACCTTTGCATGAGTATTAAATGGCATCTTTGCCAGCAGTTCCAGGAGGCCAAAGATTGAGTGGGCACTTAAAAACAGGCATACCTTTGGGATTGGAAGTTTTAGGTCACATATTAATGATATTATTTAAATGGCTTCAGGAGGTTGTAATGTGCCCAAGCCTTATTTGCAAGGGTTTGTTTGTATTTGATGTTTATGCATAACTGTAGAAGAGTAAAATTAAAATGAATAACAGTGCTTTTTGCGAGTTTGTTTGCTGTATGCAGTGAGAGAGAGAGAGAGAGACCGTGTTCTAAATATAGGCCCTATTTAACTATCACAAATTGTCAGTGAAATGGATTCTAATATTTATTTTAAGAATCTTCTTCATTTGCTTATTGTGGTAGTGCTTTGTTTCGTTTTGTTTTCGAGTAAGTATGTAAATAAAAATTTCAAGGATATCTAGTTCTACTTTGAAATATAAGTCAGATCCCTCAAAATAGCAGTTTCTTTCATAGTTTCTATCATCTTTATATAATTTTTGTAATGATTCTGGGAATAATTATGAGCAAATAATGCCAGTGATAATACTAACCCATAGTTTCTCAGACTAAAACAATATCCCAGAATTCCAATTGTTGCTTCATTATTTTAGTCATACATTCATTCAACAAGAGATTAATGAACATCAATTCCATTCCAGATACCATACTAGGTACTGGTTATGCAAACTCATGCATAAATATGGGTAGTATATATGTGTGTGCGTTTGAGTGTGTGTATGTAATTAGAAATTGTGAAAAGCTTTGTAAAGGAAATTAAAAGGAGAGAATTAAGAGAAATTTACCTAATTTAGATTGAGGGCCAAGCAAGGACTCTAAGCACGTGTATTGTTTAACTTGATTGTCTCACTATCTTAAACATTACTTGGCTTGAAGGATACTTAAGCAATAACAAGGAAGAATATTTTGTCCTCAAATGTGCATACTCAGAGTGGCTATGAAGTATTTCTTTCTGTAGTATATTGGCCACTGGCTCCCAAAATAACTGAGTCAGAAAACACTAGAAGAGTTGAAAAATGAGAGACAAGTAAAGAGTAACTAGTTCTTCATGTGCCTTCCCTCTCAAACATCCCCTTGTATACACACACTTTGATTAGCTTCTTCATATTCATAAGAGACATGGAGTATTGCTACATAATTGTAAAGTTAACCTAGTAAGAAAAGGGAATGCTTTAAAAATGGAATTTAAGATCCAGCTGCATACTTCAGGTTTTCTTTTGTTGTTGTTTGTTTGGCTAATTGATGTTAATGGGATTATTGGTTTAATATTAGCCCAGTTAATATTCTGTTTCAATACACAATTTTTCCAACATTATTTTTCCTTTGTCTACAGAAATACTACTTGCACATGAAAATACTGTGTCAAATACATGTTTTGGTAGTAAATATTATTTGGAGGATTAAATATTTCTAGACTGTAATTATCTAAAAGAAAATTGATCTTTCTTATTATCTTAAATATTTTTACATTTCAAGCAAATTTTCTCTTTTGGTGTGAAAAGAATCTTCTAAATTACTGCCCCATTTCTATGTTTTATAAGATTGCGAAGTGGATAAATACCTATCATATTGGTTTTTTTTTTTTTAATGAATATTTCGAATTGAGATAAAAGGAGGACTATTGAGCCAAATTTCAGTTCCTGTGAATTTCTCCACTTTATAAAATAATATACACCTTTAAAACTAATGTGATGAGGGGGAAAAAAATCTGGGTCATAATTGTTATCATCCATACCAGAAAGAAAAGACATTTATCTTATCAGACCATAAGGATCCACTAAAATAGGTCTGAAATGGGTCTGAAGCTGCTGACAAAACCACAACACTGGGCCCAATTAACAATACTCGTTTTTAATTAACAGTTGCTGACTCTTTGCCATTGAAATATTCACGCTCTAGGTGTGAAATGGCAACCCCCATTTGTCATATCTGTCAAAATTAATTTTGAAATCCCATGGTCTTCCTTCCACAGGATAAAAGTGAATAACTAGAGCATGCTTCCTTCCCACCGAAGTTCAGTTCCAGAACAAAGACTAGGAAAATAGAACCTAGAAAACTGGTTGGGTCAGCTCTAATAGTACAACTTATATAAATTATTTTCACAGCATTTCTAGTGCTGCAAACTATGCCATATGTATTCCATACCTTGGGAGAGGGCATGTGTGGTATTTTAAAGTTCTTATCCTTGCTTCTTTTTAAATTTTTTACTCAAAAAAGATATTAAGCACCTAATAACTATTAGACGCTAACCTAGGCACATCTTTTAATCATGAGACCACGAATATGAATAAGATAATGTGTTCGGGAGAATAACTAATAAAGAAAGAAAAACTGCCAAATTTCTATATATGTGAATATTAGGAATGAGAGTATCATCTTTTTACAGAGATGTGAAAATGCATCACCGTCAGTGATAGCATGGTTGGGAAGGAAGTTAAAATAAGGATAAAGGGCATGCAAACTGCCTAAACTGGGGTAAGACTTTTTACAGATGAAGTCTTTTACACATAAAAAGTTTGCTTGGCTTCAGTAATAATGTTAAAATTGGAATCATTTGTGTGTGTTTATTGATCATTTAATATAATATTTTTGTGGGGGGGCAAATAACACAGCATATTTTATCTATCTCATTTGATTGTCCCAATAATCTAAGAAAGTAGATGGTACTATTTTTATTATATAAATGAAAAAAAAATTTCAGAGACCTAATTGAGCAATCTTAAGTTGCAAAGCTCATAAGTGGCAGAGTCAATACTAGGATAATCAATCCATTGACACGTTCATTCATGAATTCATTTATTGAGTGACAACTACATGCTCTGAGGTACTGAGGACTAAAAGTACAGAGATGAGTAAAGCAAATGTCCTGACCACAAAACATTTACTTCTGGCAGAGGAAAGAGGCATGTATATAAGAAATTATGATAAAGAGGAAAAAATACACTATACATATCTTACCCCGTAACAGGGCAGCACAGATAAAAGACTGAGTGCTAATATCATCCTGTGGAAGTAGGAAAGTATCCCAAAGAAAATGACATTTTCTGATCCATTTTATGATTTTCCCCCCAAGTGTCTGCCTTCTTTGTCCATTCTGTGTAAAGCATAGTTATCATTAGAAAAGAAAAGGATCTAGAAACATTGTATTGTTCCAATACTCAAAAAGCTTATTTCTAATTAAAGAACAAAAATACCACCCTTGAAGCAACAGAAGAGCAGTGGCGTTTTCAAGGTTGTAATCAATGCCTAGGTCTCCAGCTAAACAAAAGGGAGAATAAACAGTGGAATATGGAGAAGCTTTCTCAGTCCTCTGCCACTGAGGAATTCACTACAACTAAAGGGAGAATTAAGCTGAGTGTATCAGGGTAAAAGCACGTCGAAAGAGGTTAAATTCAACAAAAGGTATTGGAAATATGCTCGTTTGTTTAAAACACTGTACTGTTTCATGTAGGCAGGAAGATGAACAAGATAAAATCTTGGCAAGATTAACTGACATTAGATCTATTGTTATTCAAACTCTGACACAGAAGCACAGATACATAGAAACACTATTCACTCAGAAATTTGAGGCTTTCAATGAAGAAGATACATATTAATAATTAATTTAGCAATAACTTCTTATTTCATATGTTAATTGTTAAAATGTTAGTAAATACAAGTGGGCAAAAAAAGAAAAAAACACATACATACACTTACCCACTGTTAATTGGACACACACACTTTAATGATTTATCACAAATATTTTCATGTTATAGGCTATTAATATCATCTAGGGTTTTATTTTTAATGGTACCTATTATTTATCATATACCACATATTGGTTAGTCAGTCCTTTTAAGGTACTTCCAGATTTTCACTATCGTAAATGATAAGTAGTCTCGTAGCTAAATCTTTCACACTTTCATGGTTGTTTCCTTATGACAGATTTCTGAAAATATAACTATTAGATCAATGAGTAACAAATATTTTTATTTCTCGATGTGTGAGAAATATTTATATTTTAATTCTGTTGATTCATTACCCTCACATAAGCTACAATTATGATGGAGCCTTTTACTTTGTATTTTTATATGGTGGAATCCAACAATCTTTTACTTTATACTTTCTGCGTAAATGGTATCATATATAAAAATTCTCATTCCAAATTACATAATTAACATCTGTATTTATTTTTTTTAATTCATATCTTTAATTCATCTAGAGTTTTGATGTACAGAGTGACATGAAAATCCAATTTTCTTTTTTTCCTAATGGTTAACATGCTACTGAATTATTTCTCCACTGATTTGGCATACAATATTTATTATATCCTCAATTATTAAATATATTTTTGTCTGTTTCTGATCTTTCTTATCTCTTCCATTGATCTACTTCTGCTTTATTCTTTTATTTATTAAGTCTTTAAAGTAATTTTTACATATACCATAATGTTACTTCTCAAATATTTTATAGCTAGTCTCATGCATATATTCTCTAAAAAGAATCCTTTGAAAAATTTTGTCAGATATATAAATATTTCTTATATTTTCTTTATGATTGTATTAAATTCATATGTTAATTTGGAGAAAATTGACATCACCATAGTATTTACCCTTTTTATCTAGGTACATAGTTTCTCTTACCACTCATTCAATTTCTTCTGTATTTTTTGGGGAAATTAATAACTATTTGCTCCAGTAGAACTTGTGTTGGAGAAATCCTAGAATGCTATTATGCAAGACTGCAAAAACTGCTATCATACCTCTGAATGAATTATACAAAGGCTAATTCAATCTTGGAGATGTTTACATCTTTTTCTTAGAAGAGAAAAAATTGGCCATTAAGATATTGCTAAGTTTAGTACTATCTAGACACACAACATATATGGTAACCAAATGATTTTTACCACTTATAGCTTTTGCCAATCATCGTTTTTTCTCTAAATAAATACAATTTGATGAAAATTATGCTATAAAAAATTTTATGTTAAACTATTAAACCAATAAGAAAAAAATGCAGAGAATGAAAGCAACATTTGGACACAGAAAAACAAAATACCTCAAAATATCAAATTGATGAAGTTAGATGTCTGAATTAGATGTGTGCATGGGTTAACCATGAATCTCTGGTCACCATCAGAGGCCAGCACTAATGTCAAGGAAGGTATCCAAATTTGATATTCATCATTTGGTATTAAAAATCAAGTCAAAAATGAATATTTAGAATAGTACACAGGTATAAGAAAAGAGTCTAGGAACACTGAAATGAAGAACAGGCTAGGAATGTGATTACTATTTATAAACTCAAATGTATAAACTCGTAGAGGTTAAAATTATAGAAGGTTATAATTTTTTTTTCTGTTTAAGTTTTTGGCAGCAATAATTATTTCATGGGTTTTTTAAAGAGTAATATATGATAGTAAGTAGTAAATAGTAAAGTAATAGTAATATATAATTTAATAGTACTGTATAAAGACTACAGACTTTTGAGTTCTTTCTCTTTAATAGAGATGGATTTTTCTGAGCCATTTCAAAGTCATACTGTATGCCACATGGTCAAAGATATTGCATTAGCAATGTGAGAGGAGGAGTAAAACAGTTATATTCAAGACATATAAAGAAGCAAGAAAATGTGACCCATACAAAGATAAAGAAAAGCAGGTCATAGGAACTGCCTTCAAGAGGGCCCAGATGTTAGACTTAGCAGACTTCAAAGCAAATATTATAATTAGGTTCAAAACTAAAGAAAATTATGCTTAAAGAATTAAAGACAGATAGGATGGCAATGTCTTCTGAAATAGAGAATATCCATAAAAATGTAAAAATTATTTTTTAAAAAATGATAAGTGTGGAGTTGAAACATACAGTAACTAAGATGAAAAATTCACTAAAGAAATTCAATGGTTGACCTGAGCTGGCAGAAATAATAATCAATGAACTTAAAATAGATTTATATAGATTATGAATACAGAGGAAAAAAGGAATGAAGTAAAATGAGCCATCTCAGAGAAATTTGGGACATCATTAAATGAGCTATCATAAATAATGAGAGTACCAGAGGAGAGAAAAAGAGAAAGGAGCAGAAAAAGTGTTTGAAGAAATAACAACTAAAAACTTGACAAATTGAGAAACATTAATCTAAACATCCAAGAAGCTCTGTGAACTCCAAGCAATATAAATATAAAAAGATCAACACAGAGACACATCATAGTCAAAATATTGATAGACAAAGGCAGAGAGAAACTTTTGAAAGTAATAAGAGTAACAGCTTATTTATCATCAGAAGTAATGGAAGTAAAAAAGAAGTGAGAGGACATATTAAGTGCTGAAGAGAAAAACTGTGAATCAAGAATTTTGTATTCAGAAAAAGTATCTTTCAAAAGTGAAGGCAAAATTAAGATATTTCCAGATGAACTAAAACTTAGATAATTTATCATTAACAAATGCACCTTATAAGAAACACTAAGTTCTTCAGGACAAACAATTTAAATCCGCGTGAAAAAATAAGAAGTACTAGTTAATGCAATTGTGTAGGCAATTGTAACAGACATTATAATTATGTATTTCTTCTTTTATTGACTAATTTAAAAGTCAATTGCAAACATGATGTGTATATAACTTTATTGTTGAGCCTATAGACATAGAAATATATTGAACAATAACAGCACAAATGAAGTGGATGGAAACAAGTCTATATTGAAGTAAGGAAATGATACTACATAGTAACTTGAATCCATAGAAAAGAATGAAGAGAATGAAGAGAAATGAAGAAAAACAGAAATGGATAATTGGTGTGTGATAATCTTCCTTCAGCTTGAAAAACTTGCTTTCATATTTTCCTTTAGTATATCTTGTAGTGTGATTTACTAACAACAAATTCTCTTAGCGTTTGTTTGAAACTGTCTTCCTTTTGTCTTTATTTTTGAATGAGACTTTTGCAAGGTATAGAAATCTATTTTGACAGTCATTTCTTTCTTTTTCCCTCATCGCTTTAAAGATGGCATTCCAAAACTTCTGGCTTGCATTGTTTCTAATGAGATGTCAGTTATCTTTTTTGTTGTTCTGTATTTAAAGTGTCATTATTCTTAGTCTATTTTCTGGAATTAAAAAAAAAATTTAACTGTGATGAAATATAGTTTCAACAGTACTTATTTTACATGAGTTCACTGAGCATTTTAAATAACAGATTGTTTAATTTTTTAAATAATTTCTCTTCTTTTAGGACTCCAGTTACACAAATGCTATATTGTCCTACATATTTTTTACAAGCCATTTTTAGATTTTTAAAGTATTTTTCTTTATGGGCTTCAATTTGGATAATTTCCATTGACCTATTTTCATGTGCATTGACCTTTCTTCTACTGTATTGGTTTGCTATTAAGCCCCATATCCAATGAATTCTTAATTTTAGATTTAAAAAAATAAATCATTCTAGAATGTCAGTTCGATCTTTAGAGATTTTCTCTACCAAGAAATAGATTCTTCCTCTATTTTGTATATCTTCTTTGAATTTCTTCAACATATTTCTATTGTAATTTCAAAGTCTATAATCTACTAACTGCTATATATAATTAATTTGTGGGTCTGCTTCTATATTTTTATTTTTCTCTTCCTTTCATGTCTCATCATGTTGGATAGTATGCAGGACAGCATATTTAAATGAGCCGATGAATTTGGAGTAAAAATCATTTTCCTCAGAGAGAGCACATCACTTTTTGTCAGGAGGCTGTAATGAACAGTTGATTATTTTTATTCAAATAGAAATTCAGGTAGATTGTGTCTGGGTTGCAACCTGAGCTTCAGTTTACCTCTGATTTCAAATGTCTTTAGAATAAGAGCTATTCTGAGTGATTACAGGCAACCCCTAGAAGGAAGTTTGGGATTGATGCACTACAGTGTATAAAGATTTCCCTCTGCTTTCCAGCCCAGGCCATAGCATCCTATGCTGCCATACTCAGTAAAATTCTCTTGGGGAAACCCTTCCTGGTCGGAAGAATCAGCTCCAAGTTTGGGGATCTATAGATTCCAGTCCATCATGCCAGCCCATGAAACTATAAAAAACTTTGCTGTATTTCTTGCTACCCCAGCAGAGTTCTGCCTGTGGCTGGCCCATTTTTTGCCCACTTATTCCCAGACATGGCTAATGGTTGCAGAGATAGAAGTGACACTGGTATTTGCTCAAAAACGGCCTTTTTTCTCTCTGGGAAAGAATCTAGTTATTTTAGACTTCTTTTTCTGTAAT
>NW_011888792.1:8297191-8300875 GCF_000151845.1 Pteropus vampyrus | reverse complement strand
CTTCCTATTCTTTGCATATAGAATATATCTTGCCAAATTGAATGGATTAAATATATTTTACTCCACTAATTTTTAAAGCTGAAGTCTTTGAACAAAAATTTGGGGTAAGCAACCTCAAGTAACTTCTCATTTAGCTTTTGCAATGTTGTTCATGCTTACAACCCTCTTGGATTCTTTTTTGCCCTACTGTGGAATGTATATATCCTTCAACTGTAAAAACTGCTGAGAATGCTGGTCCTAAGAAAGAAGAAGTGTTAATTTGATCCCTTGGGGTCTACAATTTGTGGTTCAGTGAATGAGTTCCATGACATCCTCTGAAATTACTCTCTATTCTCTGTTTCTTTCTAATCTAATTTTTTTTTTTTTAGATTGTCTAACAAGGAGGAACATAGGCAAAAAACAGATGAGTATCGTCTTCCTAAAATTGCCAGAAGTGCTTTTTTTTTTTTTTTTTAATGGAATAGAAAAGAGCTGTAGAATAATTTCCAGGGATGAAGGTGTCCAGAATGGGAGGGAATATTTTTCAGGTGTCTTGGGCAATATGGTCATTCCTTTTCACAAGACAGATCATAGTATTTTACATTAAGACAATTTCTTTACTTTCTAAAAAGAATTGTTGCCTCAGTGCGTCTAAGTCTTGTGATTTAGATTTTAATGTAACAGAAAAAGATTTGTCCAATGATGCATTTCCCATGACAATCAACGTCCTCTCCAATTCAGGGGCAGCAGGGACATCCAAACTAAAACTCATTCCTCTTCCCAGATCATGTCTAAAATCAATATAATTGATTTTTCCCTTTATTGAGAGCCTCTATAGATAGAATTTGCGCCAAAGATATTTTATCTTCTCTTATACGAGCAGTCGTAACTACCTATTACTGTATTTAAAAAAAATGACAGAGAAGGTGGAGTCTAAGTTCTTCCCTCACCCCCAAATTAAACTTCTTTATATGTGCCTGAAAATTATATATAAAGGAGAAACAATAAAATTATATGTGAATGTATGCCAGTGTTTATATATGTACATACATTTATTGTTTCACTTAATAAAAATTAATTATCAGCACTCATTATTATTTAGAGGTGACATTTGAGCTTTGGAAACAAATCTGGTTTGAAATATTTTATAAGCTATGTGAACTATGGCAGGCCAATGAACTTCCATTAGACCTAATTTTTACACATGAAAAATGGGGGGTACTAATAGTTGTCTTCTGGTTACAATAAGAAGCAACTGATATAATACGTAAAATGATATATAAAATATTTAGCCTAATTCCTGCACACTGTAAGACTTCCTAAGTGGTAGTTATTATTATATTTACCCTACTACTCCTACTACTTTCTAGTCACTAGACTAGGTATTCAGAGATACAGAATCAAAGAAAAAACCTCTCTTCTCGAAAGTCTCAAAGTCTTTACTGAGGAAGACTGAAATAACATCAAAAACCAAAATATCATGTATAAGTGCAATTAAAAATATTAAACAAGTGCATTTTTAGGTAAAGTAGAGCAAAGCAAGAACTTGGTGGGCAATGATTGTCCATAGAATTTGTATTTTTACCAACTTAATTGAAATTAGTTACTAGCCAGGGGATTTTGTCTGGCTATTTATTATTTTTAATTTGTTGACAACTTTTAGTAATTTACCTGTTTTTGTTTCTATTTAGAGTTCATGTATTTTTTGTAAAGCTAAATAGGCAGTTGTTCTGCCTTTGGACTTGAATATCAAAAAAGTAGAGGACACCAATGAACATGGAAGTGTTATCTTGTCCTGAGATTAGAGGAAGTCTTGTACCAACAAAGGCTCTCTTAGAATATAGTAACATGCAGGACACAGGCATTGGTGTGAACTTTTCAATCAGCTTTCTCAAAATAACTTCAGATGTTTAGAGATCATCAATATTTTCCTATTAGTCCTATAATATTGAGGCAATTTCCCCAATTCTGAAGCTTTAACATATAACAGTTTAATATTAAAGAAGATGCTATAAGACACAGTGGAGCAATTTGCAGAAAACTCTAAACTTCTGAGGTATAGGAATGAATATGATCTGGACCAATAAAATATAATAACCCTAAAGGTTGTTGGGAGTCAGGATCAGCAGCCAGAATTTGAAAAAGGATGCAGCAAATATAATTACTTTATCAATTACTCTGAAGGTCTGACAAAGCTTAAACTGTATATTTCTCAGGATATCACTTTTTTATGCTTTCTGAGAGAGAATTAAAAGAAATTAGGAAAGGATGAGCCTTTAACTGATACAGAGAGAAAAGAAATCTGATATTGTTCTTTTTCATCATTAAATATAAGTGAGAATAACTGGGCATGAATAGGAAATTAAGTATTAGAGATAAACATAAAATAAATAAGAATCAAAGAAAAATGCAAAGAATTAAAGCATACTTAGGAATCAAAAACTGAGAAAAGATGAAACAAAAAAAATGAATATATGAAACAGAAAAATTGACATCAATATAATCTTTTTAAAGAAACAAAACAAAGTCTTCTCTGAAATTGTCTTATTATAGTTTCCTTCATTGTTTTTCTGTTGGTTTCTAAATGGGAAAAACCTCTGCTGTTTTGCTCCTTATTTGCTTGCTGTTTCTCATAGCTAGGAAAATTGAGAAAGAAAGATAAAAATCACCCAAGGTGAGACATCCGTGAGGGACTGAGTCAGGACTTTGACCCAGATGTACCTGAGTTCGTCACATCACCTGTCCTCTCTGTTGTAATTGTGTCTTTTTACAAATTTTGGGGAAATGTAGTAAATTAAATATACAGATTTTAAATGTTTCTTATCTCAAGTCTTTGTCCTCTAACCTGCTCTGTCATCTGTCTTGCACTAAATATTCGTTTCACTTTGCTGGTTTCCTCTGATGCTAGAGTTCACTTAAGGTTCAATTTTAGGAAGTTGGATTTTTAATGAGATTTCTTTAAATGGTTTCCATATTTAGCCAATCTTGCAGTTCTCAACATTACATGAAAGAGCAAATAGGGAGCTTTAAAAAATTAGCTTCTTTAACTACTGGATGAAACCAAAATTTGGACTCTGACTTCTAAGTCTTGGAAACAGTGTTGGCAATCTAAATTTATCAATAGGCTAACATAATACTCTTCATAAAGGACTTCTTTATCCTCCTTAGCACAGTAACATTTTTTACGTTTCCAAGACTGGTTCTTTTCTAAGTGTTTTCAGCTTGACAAATAGCTCTTTTCTGAAGTGCATTAATTTGGTCCTATGCCACTACTACATATTAATTTATATATATGAAGAAAGATGTCAAATATGAAAGAATTTATTTCTGACCCTGTTTTAAAAAGACAAGCCAATCTGGGCTTAGTTTTTGAAACAATTTAAAACTTGGCCACTTTTATTGTACATGTGCAATATCGTCCCTCATTTTTCTCTAATGAACACTCAAAAAAATGAAAGATTCATATATATATATATATAAAAATTTTTTTTTTTTTTTGGTAGATTGTTACTTGGATTCTACAAGGTAGTCAGTACTAAGACCCATGCATGACTCCTGATGGTGTGGAGGGGAAGGTGGGTAGGAGGCGGAAGGATGGCAGGAAACATTTTTATGATTTATGCAATTTTTATGAAACACATCTCTTTACTTACTGCACAGTGTTACTATTATTATCATTTGGTGGGCCTGAGGCATGGGCCACAC